>NC_142192.1:640500-960750 GCF_026936395.1 Plectropomus leopardus
AGTATTGTCGTTTTAAAATGCAATGATACACGGATCGAAACTGCGAGCATCTGCTGATAATTTGAATAACACCAAAGGCAGGGTCGCAGCATCAGCACAGCCATCACCACAATCCAGGCGCAGCCAAGATCTGGGTAAACTACAAAACAAGGGAGCACGAAGAAGGAGCACGAGCACGAGAGGCAACCGGGTTTGAAGTGTAATGCAGTAAAAAGACAAGAGGAAAAGGGAGCCCAGTGTATCCTAGACAGTAACCTGAGTCAGCCCTAATTATACGTTTTATCAAAGAGGAAGGTCTAAAGTCTACCTGTAAAAGTGGACTGACCGAGCCTGGAAGATGGTTCCATATGAGAGGAGTGTGGTAACTGAAGGCACTGGCTTCCATCCTACATTTGGAGACTTTGGGAATCACAAGTAACCCTGCATTTTCAGAGCGCAGTGCTCTTGAGGGTTGATTGGGAACTATGAGCTGGGACAGATTGGACGGAGCCTGTCCATTCATAGCTTTGTAGGTAAGGAGGAGGATTTTAAATTCAGTTCTGGATTTTACAGGGAGCCAGTGCAAAGAAGCTAAAACAGGGGAAATATGATCCCTTTTCTTGGTTCCCGTCACAACATGTGCAGCAGCACAGCAGTTACAGTAATCCAGCCTAGATGACAAATGCGTGCCTAGGGGAAGCATATATAAAGTGAAAAGGACTGGTCCAAGCACAGAACCTTTCAGTACTCTGAAGCAGACCTTAGTATGCATGGAGGATTGATCATTAGTATGAACAAACTGGGAACGGTCTGATAAGTGTGATTTAAACCAGCTTAGTGTCGATCCTTTAAGGCCAGTCAAGTATTCCAGTCTGTGCAATAAGAGTTGACGGTCACAGCAGTGTCTGCATCACTGCTGATGCTGCACCAAAATGCCTGCCCATCTAATGCTTCATTTTACCCTCGCTGGCTAACGAGACCCCAAGATACTTGAACCCCTTCACTTGGGGAAGAAACTCCCCCACAACCCAGAGGGGCAATCCACCACTTTCAGAAGAGAACCATGGCCTCAGATTTGGTGCTGACTCTCATCCAATCTGCTTCACACTTGGCTGCAAACTACCCGAGTGCATGCTGGAGGTCATGGTGTGATGAAGCCAATAGAACAACATCATCTGCAAAAAGCTGATATGCAGTTCTTAGGGCCCCAAACCATACCCCTTCCTCCCCTGGCTGCACCATGAGATCCTGTCCATGAATATCACCAAATGAATCAGTGACAGCCACATCCACACACACCACCCACAGGACTCCCCAAGGTACGGGTTCATAGGCTTTCTCCAAGTCCACACAGCAATTGTAGACTTGATGGGAAAACCCTGGTCCACTGTTCCACACCCATGGCAGAATTCACATTCCACCTTCTGAATCTTAGGTTTGACAATCAAATGGAGCCTCCTTTCCAGCACACTGGAGTAAACTTTTCCAGGAAGGCTGAGCAATGTGTTACCCCGAAAGTATAGCACACCGTCCAGTCCCCAGGAAGCTGCCTTTTTTGTATTATTGTAATTAAATAAAGACAAATACACTTTATGTTGCATTTTAGTTGATAGTGTCGTTGTTTCCTAAGTAGCAATGATGTGTGGACGATGAAGAAACCGCCGCTGACACTGACTTGGTTGCATAAGAATCAATTTATTACAACAAAGTTCAGCATCCACCAGGTACCATGGTCTGCCTGGGAGAGGATTCAGGGCCAATGCGAATCTCTCTCTCTTACAGCTCATGCATGTCTCTTATATAGGTACAAGCATCTACACATTCCTCACCTATTGTGATCAATCACAAAAAACCCCCCAAGGGGCCACATTCCATGTCATTTAAGCCTGGTGCCAGTAATCCGGACATCCGACTCCAAGGCCTAACCATCCATTAACCTCTGACCTCAAGATAAGACCCATATAAACAAAGCATAATTCACCTCAATAGCTTAACTTTACAATGGGCCCCTTCATGAGTGCTGCCATCATGGCGAGATATTAGACAACTGCTTCTTCATGAAGTCAGGGTAGATGGATTTGCCCTGACTTTACAAGTTAACTTTAAGAGGTCAGACATTCTGAGTTCAGAGCTGTCTGGAACATAAAACATGGCCTTGGAATGTTTGCCTCTGTTCTTAAGATTTGAACTGTTAATGCCCAGTGTTACCTACATGAGCTTTAAATAGATTTTTACAGACAGACACCTTAAGTAGAAGATTTTGTTAGCTGTAAAATGAAGAATAATTAATCTAACCAAAATCATAAAACTTTTTCAAAGCCACAACAAGGGCTGATATACAAAATGCCCAGGGGACTCAGTGCCCATGGACGCAAAAAGTCTCTGTTGGAATTGGTTTGTGGCAATTTGATAACCTATAACTTTCTTTTGAACATGCACCACTAAGGCACAGAATCAACTACATAACACAAAAATACTTTACACAATGCAGAGGAGGGTGGAACAGCTCCATAAAGAGATTAAGCAGGGACAGCCTGCACAACTGTACAGATTAATTATATTGTATCCTACTGACAAGTGGTTTTTGTTTTAAATTTTGTCCACCCCATGCATATGTATGATAGTAGGTTAAAATACGTTCAACAGCAACACAAACAGCACCATCCAAAATGACCATAAATTTGAATTAATGCCTCTCGAAATCCACCTCAACAAAGGCATTCTAATCTTCATGAAAGCAGGATTTATTGCAGGACTGTTGTATTAGACTCCATTAGTTTTAGCTGGGTGTACCTAATACACTGCCAACTGGGTGCATACTAAAAATAAAGTGTTTGAAATGCAGTGGTTGAACTCATAAGCCTTTACAACCACGCACACATAAGCCTGATGCTGAGACAAATCAGTCCATCTGTCTTGTGTGGACTGGGTTTTGGGCCAGTTTTGTTTCTGTTAAGACTTAAAAAGACTACCTGCTGCTTCCTAAGCTCTCAGATGGGAGGAAAAAGATCACATAACCACAGGACACACACAGAATGCTTAACATAGACAAAGATAATACTGACTGGACCCTGAGGCAATGCACATAAAAACTGCAGTTAGAGGTGCAATAATTGTATAGAGATGCTTTGTTTATGAGATACATTGTGGTTTTGAGGACATTATATTTCCATTTTTTTTCTCACAAGCAGGTTTTGCTGAGGCAATTAACTAATAACCTCTCAAAAATATTGCCCCAGTGCTGCTGTGAGGTCATCAAACAGACGACGATTTATTGCGTCTTTGAGTGCTGCATTTAATTTCCCAGAGGGCTTTGAAAAGGGATTAATATAACTTTTTTTTTGTCAGGAACTGCATGTTTTGTTCAGAAATGCCAGTTTGGACCATTTGATGCTCAGAATTTCAGATTTAGCTCACAGCCTTATCCTGGAAGAGTTGCCTGTGACAATATATGGCATTAGGATACTGCAGAACAGGCTTCAGATTTGTGGATTACAAGTGGGAACAACTGTAGAAATGGCAGCTTGGTTGAAGGTTGAGTTTCACCAAATTCAACACTCAACATGTCCAACTTGAGTCATTACATTAACGTATTGTTGGCAGTAAGGCTCTTGTGGAGGACTATACAATTCTGGTCTTCATAAATCTTTATCAGTTGGGACTGGAAATTTAAAGAATATGCTCCCATTTATTCAAGTCCACCCTAAACCAGTACTGACATGCTTATACCCTTCTTGGAATAAAATTACCTTTTTGTCTCTATTATTTCCTTGCTGACCTGCAGCGGTGCTACTTAAAAGACATCAAGGATCCCAAACACTAAAACTGTTTTTCTTATGTTTCTGTCCGCTAAAATGTCTGACCGTGACTAAACTTTCTTGTGTCAGTGCAAAGTTTATCACTACAGAGGTGTTTTTTTACACTTACCTACTGTGACTGGAGACATCTGCACTTTTCTAAAATCTGAGATTCAAACGAATTCCAGGCAGCTAGCTCTTGCAATCCTTGCTACTTTTTTCCTATATTTTGCTATTTTTTCGACACCATGGCCCCCATAGTATTTCAACTGTTATTTACGACATTTATTGCTCATCTGTCCATCCTTAGGGGTCTTATGGCAGAGGGATGTCGTACCCTGTAAAGCCCTCTGACGCAAACCGTGTTTTGTAAAGATGTGCTTTATAAATAAAATTGACATGACTTGACTCTTGCTTAAGCAAGACTTTTCTATGATAGAGAAGCACTTACTAACATCTAGAAAAGTTGTGTGGCGTTTGGACTGAATGCAGCAGACTGTGGGAGGATCCCCACCAGTGGCACACGCCGAGCAGCTAGTTAGACCAGAGCGGAAAAACAAAACCAAAATCACCAGACAAAGAGAGGGAGGACAGCTGGCATCAGTGTGAGGCTGACCTGACTTGGACCGAAAGCTGTTCCTCTACCAAGCCTTCTTCTGGCTAATGTCTGGTCGTGGGAGAATAAAGTGGATGAGATGTGATTGAGGTTCACTCAGCAACGGGAAATCAGAGACTGCTCTGTGCACATCTTCAAAGAGACATAGTTAACCCCTAACATCAAGCTGTTGCACTGGATCGACGGACCGTGTTGGGAGCCAGAGGACACATGACTCTGATGCAAATTCGAAAAATGCTCTGCAGGAATTGAATGATGGTACCAGCAGCAACATGTCCAGAACCAGATGGACTTTTCATAGTAGCTGCTGATTTTAATCAACTCATCCTTCAACTCCAAAGATGTAGCAGGATCAAGGACAAATGACTAATAAATCTGCCTTCTATCTTCTACAAAAGCCAAATGCTGTCTAAACACTATATGAAAGGGGCGGACTCACCGTTAGTAAAGAAACCTGAATTGTTCTGCAAAGAGTAGATTTGTCAGTACAGAGAGTAGAAATTGCATTAGCATATGTAACCCATGTTAAATATGACATAAATAAGAATAAATAGTTGAATAAAAGCTGCATAAATAAGTTTGAAAGTTAAAAAGTGATTCATTTAATGTCAATTAATCATCAGAGTTAATTAAAAATGTTAATTCAGCAATCATTTAGTGTTTAAGATTAAAAGTCTGTTGACAGGAAATAACGTCGCTGCCCCTGTAAGGGACCAGCAACACAGACGCAGCACCTCAGTGACGCTACAGCAGAGACCTGAGGGAGAGAGCAGAGGAGGAATCGGAGAAAATGAGCGGTGATTAATTAACAGAAAAAGCAGTGAAAAAGTCAATAAAACAGTCGAAAAACATAACTTACCTGGTCGGGAACTGACGGGGATTTTATGAGAACTAAGCCACATCGGTTTTGGTGAGTCTTATGTTTATTTTCATGCATTTTCACCGTGTTGTACTTTTTTTTTCCGGCGGAGAGCTAACGCTAAAAACGTAGCTGTTTACAAAGAAATGCTCCGTCATAAGTTAATATTTTGGGTTTATGAAGACTGTGAATGTTATAAAAGTGTGTGTAAGCTGTGTAAATGAGAGATTTGTGCAGTAATTTTTTTTGGACTGAATCGAACTGAACACTTGAACTCACATTTGGACTTGAACTTAAATTTAAAGTGTCATACTTTTATTTTCATATGTTTATATTTTTGAATGTGATTTGAATAACAGTGGTCCATTTTGATTTACTTGGGTTTTGAAGGTATTTTCTTACCTGTAAAAGAAAGAAAAAACAGTTAACTCAGGAAGAAAAATAGGAATCCTAAGATAGGTACAACCTAGGAAAAAGAGACTGGTCTAATTAAATTAGATTAGCTTTACTAAAATAAACTAGGTGAACTAAAGAACAAAAAGAAAGAGTGAAATACTTTTTTTTTCCATTTATACTTACCTTGTTATTGGGAACCTGCAGGGTATTTTTGGTTTTATGTACTGTGTTTTATATGTGTGTTTTACATTCAGTAAATTGCCGGCCTTTTCTATTTACAGCAACGGTCTCTGGTGTAATTATTCTTGCTCCCCACTCCTTAGAGCCTAGAACTGGTCCAGTGGCGCAGTTAGTGGTGTGATACCGGTGCTACACATAATCAAACTTTTGACAGCTAACAGGGTAGATTGTGCAGTTTTGGGATGTAGACTGGACCCTAGAGCTTTCCTCCACTTTCTCCAAAAAAAACCCACCCATAACACTGTTAGCCATTCAGCATAAAGAAACAAAAGATGCTAACTACACTCGCCATTTTGATATGTCTAGCCTAAGGAAAAACTCCAACAAACTCCAAACAAACCCTGTAATGGGGGGAAAAATGGAAGAAACCTTAGAAAGAGCGTCTGCGGAGAGATGCACAGAAATAATGGTAACAGTAGCATGTCATATTACAATAGTGATAGGTGTAAAATTACTAAATGCACTCTGTGATAGCATGTGATGTTACGTGAAAATGTTGTGGGTGCTGATGAGTCCTTGGCGTATATTGATAGTGGAGGCATGACACATAATAATTGCAGTAGAAGGTTGCGCCAATCAGGATCCATAACACACACACACAGACACAGGGCCACAGAAACAGCAAAACCAAGACCGTGATCAAAGTGAGCCAGAGTTACAGTATCAGTGCAGCCACAGCACAACCAAAGGGAAGATCACAGCATCAGCACAGCCAAGATTGCAGCCAGGATCCAGGAAAACTATGAAACAAGGAAGCACAAATGCTCCAGAGAGACAACGAAGTTAGCATAATGCAGTAAACGGACATGAGCGTTTGCAGATGGAGGAAGCAAGAGAAGGAAAAAGGAGCTCAGTGTAGCTTTGAAAGTACCCGGCATATTAAACCTATGTCAACTTAACTAGGGGCTGGTCCAGGCAACATGAGCCAGCCCTAATTTTAAGCTTTATCAAAGTGGAAGGTTTAAGTCTACCCTTAAAAGTGGAAATGGTGTCTGCCTCCTTGACCAAAACTGGAAGATGGTTCCATGAACTGTAACTGAAGGCTTTGGCTTCCATCCTACTTTTGGAGACTTTGAGAACCACAAGTAATCCTCCGCGTTTTCAGAGCGTAGTGATCTTGAGGGTGGGTAGGGAACTATGAGCTGGGACAGATAAGATGAAGCCTGACCATTCAGAGTTTTGCAAGTAAGGAGGACGATTAAAAATTCAATTCTGGATTTTACAGGGAGCCAGTGCAAAGAAGCTAAAACAGGAGAAATATGATCCCTTTTCTTGGTTCCCGTTAGAACACCTGCAGCAGTGTTCTGCACCAGTTTGTTTTATATAGGCAGCAAAAGATGATCTTGATCGAATATAACTTTGAGGTTCCTTACAATTGTGCTAGAGGCCAAGGTAATGCCATCTAAAGATTATATGCTTAGAAAATGAGTTTCTGAGGTGTTTGGAGCCATGAACAATAACTTCAATTTTGTCTGAATTTAACATCAAGAAATTGAATATTAATATAAACAAACTGGGAACAATCTGATAAGTATAGATTAAACCAGTTTAGTGCTGTTTCTTTAAGGCCAGTTAAGAGCATAGCTCAGCTGCTTGGTATCTGAAATATTTATCATTGCACAGTATTTTTACATATTAAAAAACATGTCTGGAAAGACACTTTTACGTAGAGGATCACAACTTAATTTGTTCAAGCCTCATAGGACTTGCTTCAGCTGAACTCTTCTAGTGCATTTTTGCATAGAACTTGATTTTGGATTTTGCTTAAATCAGACTTGAAATAATCTGGACCTTTGCTCTAAAGATGCTGCTTCCTGTGACAGGTGGTAGGCGTAACATGTAACAAAGTAATATAAACTACACGATAAATGTAATGATATTTTTATTTGTTATTTGGAGAGTCTTTTTAAGAGGGATGCACCACTCAGCTTTCTTTTTTGAAAGATATTTAACCAACTTTAAATTAACATTTTGTTAAATGTCCTTGTGGAGCTCTAGTACTTAAGGCACTGAAACATTGCTCAGAAAGGTTGTGTCACATTTTTATGGCGTACTTTAGAATTATCACAATCGACAGTGATATAACCTTACAATGCTGAATTTCTATTGTAGTTTTCCACTTTTTAATACATTTGAAATAATGAAATACAGAGGCAGTACTGTGATTGTGCCCACAGCAGTCGAGCAATGGCTTCTGCTTGACTATGGCAACATTATTTGCACAAATCACATCCAGACTTACAGTACTCAGTAATACTAGAACCAGTAATAATATTGGCAATGTGTTAAGTTTATTTATCATTTAATTAATTAAATTTGTTAATGATTATGTCGGACTGCAGTGTCTGAACAAAGCACATTCATATTATTTTATCAACATATACATTTCACATACATTTAAGCATATTTGATTACTGGATTATAATGTATAATGTAACTGCAACCCAGCCTTGGCTGGTAGTCCACGGGCCAGAAAACTGTAGATCCCTGACTAAAACAGGGTGTACTCACAAAGACATTCTTTTCTTCAGATTTATAGATCTGCATATTAATCTGATTCTTTTTTATAAACCTCAGTCACTGTGGAACAGATGCACACATGCATAAGCTTTATTTCCAAACCCACAGGTAAAAACATTGTGAAACAACTGCTACACATTGATACTTGAGCCCACAGTTTCCCCGTCTGTAGATTGGCAAGGTTCTCCAGCAGCACCAGGGCAGCGGTTCATACACACGTCTATGGCTGTATGTAGTATGACTGTTATGAAAGGATTATTAGAGCATCTTCATGCCGAATTTAAAATAACTGATAAGAGCAACCGACACCCTGGCAGCAAGCCATAGACCCTCTTTCTTGCACACTATCCAATATACATGATAGACTATTTTTACCTATAGTCCTGATCATGTCCTTGTTCAAACCATGAACTTCCTCGCTGGTGCCGTGTCAGGTTCTGCATGTATCATGAGATCTGCAGGGCCAGTGTGTCTTTGCTACTGATAAAAATACATACTGCAAATGTTGCATAATTGAAGCAGTGATGCAAAGCTGACAATCTGTTCCACTGCACTGCCAATGGGCAGAGAGGAAATAAAACACCAGGCGGCAAACACACACACACACACACACACACACACACACACACACACACACACACACACACACACACAGCCCTTTAACCATTCCACCTGCGCAAAGACTCAAAAAGCCATGTGATAATTAAATGAAATCACTGAGTTGAGGATAACATGCACACAATTTAGCCACTGTACATTCAGACAGTCAATGTTGTCAGAAGGGGCTCATCAGGGGGCCAGAAGTGTGTCATATCTCTAACCGTATCTTGTCTGCAAGGTGCAGCTTTATATTGCAGTAAACAGTGCAGTGTGACAACTTCATATCTGGTTTTGTTGTGGCTAAATGTGACAGCAAAGTGGGTGCATTTTGGTACTGTGGGACGTATATATGAAAGAGCTCTTATTGAAATGGACAAAAAATAGGACTGTCCTTAATTTTCAGTTGTTTTTGCCACTCTGGGAAATAGGGATTAGGTTGCCAGGAATATGAGTCTATGTTCTGCATGTTTGTGGACTGAGAGGCTGAGGATAAGAGACATGGAAACAAACCTAAGCTATCAACATGCGTGCAGACATTTCAAATGATGATTACCAAATGAACTTCAGTCAACAATTCAACTGGCAGCAGTGAGGTTTGAGTGGATGCCAGCTGTAGAAGCGAGAACAGAGGTGAGAATGTGGAGATTGGAGTTTTAGCACTGCAATTATTTCTGAGAGACAGAACTGCTCTAAGAACAGAATTAATACATTTAGTACATTTAGAATAGCTTTCTACAATTCTACAATTCTTCAATTTCATTTAGCAGACGCTTTCATCCAAAGCGACGTACAACACAAGCAAGAATTTAGACTTAAGGAAAAAACCCTTAGTAAGTGCAAAAAGTGCTTCAGGTGTGATTGGTCACAGGTATTGCCGTCTAGTGGCAGAAGAAGTGCCGCAACCCCCCTTTTTTTTTTTTGGAAACCAAAGTAATAACCAGTAGCGATCTCAGCATCTGAGATTCAGCAGTCTCAGTGTCACTACTTACGATGACAATCTACATACAACATCACACAACTTTGTCAGTGCTAGATAATCATTAAGTGCTGGGTTTTGGACCATCTGACTTACTCTACCCCAAAGGGCAAAGAGGAGAAGAGTCAGGTTAAGTGCCTAGGTGTTCTCAGAACAATTGAGTTTTCAATTGTCTCTTAAAAGTAGAAAGGGACTCAGCAGAACGCACAGAGCTTGGAAGTTTGTTCCACTATTTGGGAACAACAGAAGAGAAGAGTCTGGCTAGAGATTTAGAGCCGTGCTGGGCTGGAAGCACCAGGCGTCTTTCACATGCAGAGCGTAGTGGGCGAGAAGGAGAGTAGACCTGGATCAGGGATTCCAGGTAGGCTGGAGCAGTTCTTGTGATTGTTTTGTAAGCCAAGAGAAGTGAATTTGATTCTGGCTGCCACTGGAAGCCAGTGAAGAGAAATTAGCAGCGGGGTGACATGTGCTCTTTTGGGCTGGTTGAAGACCAGACGTGCTGCTGCATTCTGGATCATCTGAAGAGGTTTGAATGAACATGCAGGGAAGCCTGCCAGAAGAGAGTTGCAGTAGTCAATGCGTGAGATCACAAGAGCCTGAACCAGAAGCTGTGTGGCCTGTTGGGTCAGGAAGGGTCTGATTTTCCTGATGTTGTAGAGAGCATAATGACAAGACCGAGAAACTGAGGCCACATGAACCTTAAAGGTCAGCTGGTCATCAATCATGACACCCAGGTTTCTGGCTGAGTTTGTGGGCACAAGTAGGCTCGAGTCTAGTTGGACACTGATCCGAGGCTGAACAGATGGACAAGCTGGAAAGACCATGAGTTTCAACAGTTTATTCATAGCTGTTAAAATATAATGTAAAATAAGCCTATAATTTTGTTATAGTTGGCTTGTTACTGACCATTTTAATACCATAAGGAAGATGGGTTTGCATATTTGAGGGTATATACCATATTGAATCATTGGTTAGTGCTTAAAGTTCTTGAAGTTAAAACCTTTATGAAGCATTATTAGAATATTTGTACTAGATGCCCACTCACCGTCAGGCGGTGCCCCACTGTGTCATGGGTCCCAGTGTAACTGTACTGTCAGCACTGCCCCTGTCATCAAATGATGTGCAGATTCCGCCTACTTGGCGCACCGCAGGTGTATGCCAGTGTGGCAATGGTGTGGACCCACTGTAACAAAAGGTGAAAACAATACCAGCCGTTGCCATGTTGTGGAAGCTGGTTGAAAAAAAAAACAAAAAAACATGTATCTTGTGCTTCTGTCAGGGCTAGTACTTGGACCCACAAACAACACACGAAACAGGAACAGTCTTAAAGAGATTTTTTCTTTTAATGAAAAGGGCAGAAAAATTCACACTTGATTGAAAGTCCACTGAGCAAAACGTTGGTGAAGATGACCCACCGGATCGATCCCCGAACTGAACCGTATTCACGAGGAGGCTCAGGTAGGAAACCCGCTGGGAAGGCAGAGCAGGCAAGCTGCGGAGATCAGCTGACTTCTTCCCAGCAGTGGCGGATCTCGCAGGCAGGCAGGCTCGCAGGCTAGCAGAGTATCTCCCCTTCTCTGCGACCAGGGATCAGGATAACACAGATTGAACTCGGAACCAGAAGACGGAAGGCAGGTCAGATTACCGGGACGGGGACAGAGCAAACAGAAAACAGAAACAGATAAACCACAAACAACACCACAAGCAATAAAGGGGGGAAAAAAAACCCAACCTGGGTGGGCGGAGAGGGGGAAAGACAGGATGGCGGGATCAGGCACCTAGAGAGTCCGATCCGGCTGAGTCAGTGGCCGGGATGTCAGAAGCATAGTCAGGGACATCCTCTTCATCGGCCGACAAGGCCCTAGTTGGGGATTCCCCCTCAGGAATGGCAGGCAGGAATGAAGCAACGCCAGGTGGACGAGGATGGCGATGATGGAAGTCGGCAATGAGGTCCGGATCCAGCATGTGCCGGGAAGGGACCCAGGACCTCTCCTCCAGACCGTATCCCTCCCAGTCAACGAGATACTGGAGCCCCCTCCCATGATGACGAGACCGGACCAGGCACCGGACGGTGAAAGGCGGGGACCCATCAACCAGGCGAGAAGGAGGAGGAGGTGGTAGCACAGGGGACAGCGGGTTCTCGTGCACCGGCTTGAGCTTGGACACATGGAAGGTGGGCACCCGCATGGTGCGCTGGAACTGAAGCCGTACTTCTGTTGGGCTGATGATCCGTTGGATAGGAAAAGGACCGATGAACCTGGGCGCCAGCTTTTGGGACTCAACCCAGAGTGGGAGGTCGTGAGTCGAGAGCCACACCTTCTGGCTCACTTGGTAGACAGGGGCTGGGGAACGTCGGCAGTTGGCCGCAGCCAGCGTAATGCTGCACTGCAATGTGCACTGGAGGGCGGCACATGCTCGGACCCAGGTCCACAGACAGTGGTGGATAAAAGCTTGGGCCGAACGACAGGCCGACTCTCTCCAAGGTCGGGAACAGGGGGGGGCGGGTAGCCGTAAGCACACTGGAAAAGGGAGAGGCCCATGGCAGAACAGGTCAGGATGTTGTGGCCGAACTTAATCCAGGGAAGCTGCAGGAACCAGGAAGACGGGTCACAAGAGACCATACAGCGGAGGGCTCTTTTCATCCCTTGATTGGCCCTCTCTGTCTGTCCGTTGGACTGGGGGTGAAACCCCGAGGAGAGACTAGCTGAGGCCCCCAGGAGATTGCAGAACTCCCTCCAGAATATGGAGGAGAACTGTGGTCCCCAGTCCAAAACAACATTGACCATGATGCCATGGAGGCGGAAGATGTTGAGGAGCACCAGCTGGGCTGTCTCTTTGGCGGAGGGTAGCTTGGGGAGCAGGATAAAATGGGCCATTTTACTAAAACGGTCCACAACTGTGAGGATAGCGGTGTGGCCGTGAAATGGAGGGCAGACCGGTGACAAAGTCCAGAGATATGTGAGACCAGGGATGTTAGGAATGGGAAAGGGCTGGACAAGACCCACCGGGGCCTGGTGGGGGCTCTTGTACTGACAGCACACAGACAGGCCTTCACAAAACCATGAGAGTCCTCTTCCATGGAGGGCCACCAAAACAGCTGGCGGAGAGTGTCCAAGGTACGTTTGGAACCATGGTGGCAGGTGAACAGGGAGGCGTGGACCCATTGAAGAACCTGCGACCACAGGGCTTCAGGAACATACAGACGCGCTCTCCGCAGGGGACAGGCATCGGGAGAAGAAGGTGCAGGATGGAGCTTCTGGTCCGAAATGGCCCTTTGAGAGAGGACCACCCCAATCCCAGTGTCTGATGCGTACACCTCTACCACAAACTGTCGGTCAGGGTCAGGGGTCTGGAGGACAGGAGCAGAGGTGAATTGGGCCTTCAGGGTCAGGAACGCGTCACCGGCCGCTGGTGTCCACTGGAAGGGGACTTTGGAGCTGGTATGGGTGGTGAGAGGAGCAGCCATGGAACTGTAGTTGCGGATGAAGCCGCGGTAAAGGTTGGTGAATCCCAGGAACCGCTGCAGCCGTTTGTGGGTCTTGGGGACAGGCCAGGAGGAAACTGCAGAAACCTTGGCCGGATCCATCTGGAGGCTGCCCTCTGCCAAAATGAAGCCCAGGAATGGCACCGAGGAGACACGGAAGTCACATTTTTCTGCTACAACAAAAAGTGAGTTCTCCAGGAGCCGTTGGAGGAGGGCCTGGATGTGTCCAATGTGTTCTTCGTGGGACCGGGAGAAGATCAGGATGTCATCAAGGTAAACAAACACAAACCTGTTGAGCATATCCCAAAGAACATCGTTGACCAATGCCTGGAAGACAGCCGGGGTGTTGGTGAGGCCAAAGGGCATGACCAGGTACTCGTAGTGCCTGCTGGGGGTGTTGAAGGCTGTCTTCCATTCATCTCCCTCCTTGATGTGGACCAGGTGGTAGGCATTGCGAAGGCCTAGTTTTGTGAAGATGGTGGCCCCCTGGAGTGGTTCGAAGGCCGAAGATAACAGAGGTAGGGAGTATCTGTTATTTACAGTTATTTCATTAAGTCCTCTGTGGTCAATACAAGGCCTTAAAGTCTTATCCTTCTTTTCCACGGAGAAGAAACTGGCTCCTGCCGGTGAGGAGGACGGTTGAATAATGCCGGTAATGTAAGCCTCCATGGCCTTTTTCTCAGGGACGGACAGGGAGTACAGACGGCCTCTGGGGGGAGAGGTCTCAGGCAACAGGTCAATGGCACAGTCATAAGGTCGGTGAGGAGGCAGGGAGGAGGCCTTGGCCTTACTAAAAACCTGGCTGAAGTCCATGTATTCGGGGGAAACCCCCGTGAGATCAAGAGGCGGACCGGAGGATGGGAGGTGATGCGGCCCAGCAGCGGCCCTGAGGCAGGTGAGCGGACTGGTAGGCCCCCACTCATGGATGGAACTGGTCTGCCAGTTGATGTGGGGGTTATGACGATGCCACAGATGGTCCAGGATCAGCTGCAGGTCAGAGTGCTCCGAATGTGGAAATGGATGGTCTCATGGTGGTTGCCGGACAGCAGCATGGATACAGGTTGAGTCTCGTGGGTGATGGTGCCCAGGCGGTGGCCGTACAGAGTCCGGGCAGGAACAGGACAGGGTAGGAGCTCCCACCTGAGCCCCAGCTGACGAGCCAGATTCTCACCGATACTGTTGGCTTCGGCACCTGAATCCACCAGTGCGGCCAGGGAATGGGAACCACTCGGGAGAAGAAGCCGGGCCTGCAGCAAAAGTCTTGGGTTTTGGAGAAGAAGGGCAGTGACAATCACCTGTACCTCTCCGGTTACTGGTGAGCTTGGACTTTTACTGGACAGCGTGAAACAAAGTGCCCAGCTTCCCCACAGTACATACACAGGCGGCCTTGGCGTCTGCGTTCTCGCTCATCCGGGGTCAGAGATGCCCGGCCCAGCTGCATGGGTACAGGTTCCTCAGTCTGTTGGACGGTTGGCGGACTGCTGTGAACCCCTCGGGAATGGGTCAGAGGATGGAGACGAGGCGCCTCCAGACACCTCTCTTGCCTGCAGGCCTGGACATGGAGGTCGATCCAGGTGGCTAGTTCAATGACCCCATCTAGTGTCGCAGGACTCTCATGGGAGACTAACTCATCCTTGATGTAATAAGCCAGTCCATGGAGAAAGGCGTCAACCAGGGCGGCGGAATTCCAATTGCTCAGGCTAGCTTTGTTGCGAAATAATCTGCCACTCCCTGATTCCCCTGTTGTGTGGCAATCAGACCCCATACAGTCTCTGAATGTGACGCCCACTGGACGAAGACCTTGTGCATCTCCTCAGAGAACAGCTGAAAGGAGGCGCAGGCAGGTGAGCTTCATTCCCACTCGGTGGTCCCCCACAGCCGCGCCCATCCAGTCATGTGGTTGATGGTGAAAGCCAGTCTCGCCTGCTCTGAGGCGAATGTGCGCGGCCGGAGGGAGAACAATAAGGAGCAGATGGTGAGGAACGGTCCATTATAGCGCTCGGGGGTGTCCACCCTGGGTTCTGGAGCGTCAGCGGGGAGGAGAGGAGCAGATGCCAGCACCAGTGGGGAAACCGCCGGCTAGGTGATCTGGGTCACCAATTGCTGGAGCTTCAGAGAGAGGGCGTTGAGAGCCCGCTCGTGATTTTCAGCCGCCATCTTTGCTTCCGCGGCAGCGGCTGACAGAAGCTCCTCGTGCTGTCCGAGAACGCTCTCCAGCCTCTCCAAGCGATCGAGAGGTGAAGGAGTGAGTGCTGGGTCCATAACTGGCCAGATTGTACTGTCAGGGCTTGTACTTGGACTCACAAGCAACACGCAAAACAGGAACAGCCTTAAAGAGTTTTTTTTTCTTTTTAATGAAATTGGCAGAAAAATTCACGCTTGATTGAGTTCGAACATCGGTGCAGATGACCCACCGGATTGATCCCTGAACCAAGCTGGATTCACGAGGAGGCTCAGGTAGGAAACCCGTCGGGGCGGCGGAGCAGCCAAGCAGTGGAGATCAGTTGATGTCTTCCCAGCAGTGGCGGATCTCGCAGGCAGGCAGGTGCACAGAATATCTCCCCTTCTCTGCAACCAGGGATCAGGATAACACAGATCGAACTCGGAACCAGAAGACGGAAGGCAGGTTGGATTACCGGGACGGGGACAGAGCAGGTTGGTCAGGGACAAAAGCAGGTTCGGCAACAGGAGATCAGGCAGGAAAATGACACTGGATAGTCTTGCATGGCAAAAAACAATTTGGCAGTGAGGATAAGATACAGGATAGGTTAAATGCAGGAGCGGGGACTGACAACAGGTGAGTGTGATTACTGTTGACGAGGGTGCAGCCAGGCAGAGGGAGAGACAGGGAAACACCACAGGTGGAGATGATCGGCGTGATTAATGGAGAGGAGAGGAAGCGGCAGTGGAGCAGACATGACAGCTTCATGTTGACTCTTTCAATATTTAAAGAGACCATGATTCAACTGCTGTATCTTCGTTCTTTTCCTTCCACCCTGTGACACAGAGGAGAACTGGTAGGGCAGGAAAACAATGACATTTTTTGACACTACCTGCACCATGCTTTGTGCTGCAGTGAAAAACAAAGATAGTTGTCCTCAAACTTGAATGTGTCTAAGCTATATGCTGATTTTGCTGACCTCCTTTAAGAGTTGAACAATTAATTACATTTTCAAATGACAAAAGTTACAATATTAATGCCATATAACTGAATCAACCAGAGGAATGAATGAATTCATTGCATTTTATCAGAACACATGGGCCTGTTCTACATGAAAGAAGTTTACACGTTGACTGGATCCAGTGTTGTGTTAGTTATACTATAGATTCATTTATTGCTTTTATGAATAATAAAGATAAAGAACTTGCAAATACAATGTTGGTCTTAAAACTGCAATTAGATTATTTCCGCATACCATTTAGCCCTACTTCCTTTCCTTTCCTTTTGCTCCAAGCAAGAGAGAACAATTAGTAACTACATAAGGAATGCCAAAAGGTACCTGGAAGATGGTACTTTCATCCATTACTGAGTATTAACCCTTTAAGGGCAAATTCCACCTGGTATGAAAATGCAATTTGTGTCTGTATAATGACATGTGATTTACATTTTAACATAATAACTGTTTCTTTCATCTGCTTGGCTTGCAATATGCTAATTTGGCAGTCAGTGGACATGATCTACAAACATGGTGATTCCAACACGTTCTCATTCCAACTCCTCACATGATGTGGCTTATGTCAGTGACCTTCTGCATCTACTTATGATTTTTTGGGTATCTTTTTGCATCAGCTTTCTATGCTACGAGATGCCGTTCCCATGATGTCAACAAATGCACATGGTGGAATGAAGACGCATGGTTTTTATGTTTACACAACAGCCCATGGCAACCAGTGCAGACTGTCATCATTAGACAACAAAGTCACAGGTGTTTAGGTTGAGGCAAAAGAGGCACATGATAAAGGGGTATAAAAAAAAATCACATCCACATGGGAAGCGAACTCCAGACTCCTCAACGAGAGTCAGTTGTTTGCGGGAGCAATCCCCCTCCCCTGCCACCCATCCTATAAGCGCACTTTCTCTCCTTGTATGACGTGGTTACTGGCAGTGTTATTACCTCATGCTATCCCTCAGTGTTTCATACATACGTAACCTGTTCCTCCCGGCCATGTTCTCAAGTGGTGCTGCCTGTGCACGTTGCATTTGGATGCAAGATACTGCAGGTCAAAGGCGGCAGCAAAGCCAGATCTGGGTCTGTCTGTTGCGGGCTGCACTGCTGTCTGTATTAAAGACATGTTAGAATTAAGACAGGTCATAACTGGTTAAAAAGTCTTGTAATTGCATTGAATAACCAAATTATCAAGCCAAATTAACATGTGCATCAAAGCATGATATTGGATTATCAGCCGCTAAATTAGTAGATTTACAAAGCAATAACAGATATGCTAAAAGAATCACCGCTAACAGCCTGTTAATTTAAAATGTCCTGCTCTTGAGTAAATTCATCTACATTAAGGAGTTCAGGGGGAGAAAAGGCTTGTGTGATTTATTCTACAGCTCAGTGTGAGTTACATGTCAGCTTTTTTAAAGATAAAATGGTTAGCAGAGTGCTATTTTATGGTACGTAAGTATTAATATGGATTAAGAGCGTGTATTTGAGACATCTAAACAGAATGTAAAAAAAAATTACTGAAAAAAGAAACTTAATTTAAGGGTGAATAATTTTAGCTTTGTGATTCTGTTGACTCCGTTTGTCTTTATTATGTTTCAGCTCAGCTGATTTTCCATTGATGGAAAAGAGAGGGAAGCTGAAAGACCTGAATGAGATCACAGGGTAGGTTGTTTAGAAAAATGAAACATACAAGGCTTAATAGGGAATTATTCTAAACACTGAAATTGTTACACTACTGTATTATATTATATGCTATTATGTTGTTATATATGTAATCTTGTGACTGTATATTGGTAACTTACAATAAGAGCACTGGGTGCTGGAGGAACTATTTCGAAGCAGGTTATAAAAACGCAAAGAGCTCTAGTTTAATGCAGTTCATTAACGTATAATTCCTTTAGAGGGATATATTACACACCCTACACATGAAGGCTCTTCTCGTGCAGTGGTTTACACTTTGTATTAAAATCAATCTCTTATATTCATGGTAGTGTGACATCATAGAACAATGAAGTAGCTAGACCTTTTAAACAAAGGAAAAAGCTTGAACACATGGACTAGCAGGTTGACAAAGGATCAAAGTCTGATATAGGACCAATAATTGTAGGCCTGTCATATGAAACACTATATACAAATGCTGAGGTAAGCACAGCAAAAGCCAATTTCCAAGCGAGTAATTCACTATGTAACACGCCTCATCTCCCAAAGGTAAATGGTAAATGGACTATACTTTTATAGCGCTTTTCTAGTCTTATCAACCACTCAAAGCACTTTAACGCTACATGTCACATTCACCCATTCACACACACATTCACACACTGGTGGCTGAGGCCACTGTACAAGGGGCCACCTGCTACTCAGAAAACATTCACACATACACACACACACACACGCACACACACACACACACTCACACTCACACTCCGATGACACAGCATTGGGAGCAATTTGGGGTTCAGTATCTTGCCCATGGATACTTTGACATGTTGCCTGGAGGAGCTGGGGATTGAACTGCTGACCTTCCAATTAGAAAACGACCTACCTCTACCTCTGAGCCACAGCTGCCCCTAAGGTGTTTCCCACCCAGGCCAAAAAGGTATGTCTAACCCTCTCTCCTGTCCCTCCCTTTCCCTGTTTCTTTTTTTGATTAAACCATATACAAGGCCTCTCAGTGGTATGCTCTTTGTTTGGGTAAAACGTTCTAATGCAGTTTTTGAAAATGATATGCTGACATATTCTTTTTAGTTGTAATCCTGTGGTGAGTGTAAGACTACTTCTGCTGGCATTTTCCTCATATGCATGTCAGCGTGCCTTTTTCTACACGCCTGGATCGTCCCCATGCAGCACAGCAAAGCATGGTGGAGACTATCTGAGAGGACACCACAAGAGAAGGACATATACCAACTGTTTGATGTGCTATTTATGTTTCTGAGTTTATTGAATATTAATTAAGTTAATTAATTGCAGTAAGTAAGTCAGTAGAAAGACAAAGATAAATAAGACACACGTTTATATAAGCACTAAACAGCAACCTGCTCCTTTACCATGGTAAGGTAAGTCTAAAATATGTCAGCATAATTATATATGTCATATCCACATCACTCATATTTATACTATGTAATTATACATTTTACATATGAAAGTACCATACATAAACAGTAGTAAGTAACTAAGTAAATTTTATTTATAGAGCCCATTTTCACAAAACATTGTTTGCCTCAGAGGGCTTTACAGTGTACGACATCCCTCTGCCCTTAGACCCTCACATCACCCAAGGAAAAACCCCTGAAAAAGAACCCCTGTAACGGGGAAAAAAAAGGAAGAAACCTCAGGAAGAGTGGCAGAGACTTCCAGGACAGACATGCAATAGATGTTTTAAATAACAAATGAAATTTGATACAAATAAATTTAATAATAATATTATAAAACGGAAAGAGAAAGAGAGAGGGGGAGAGAGGGGGAGAGAGGCACAGCAATAGGGGAAACAGACGCATGTCATATTACAATAATGAGAGTAAAGCAGGCGTCTTTATAATGCAGGGAGAGGCGATTGGTGATGAGGCACAGGTGAGGAAGTGTGCTCAGTGCTCCAGTACCAGGAAGCCACACCCAGCCCCTGCAACACAGGAGAGAAACAAAAAAAAAACACCCAGCACACAATACACCAGACCACCAGCCCCCATAAAATACCAGGCACCACAGAGGATGGATCATTGATGTCAACAAATTGGGACGATCTGATAAGTGTGATTCAAACCAGCTTAGTGCCGTTTCTTTAAGGCCAATTAAGTGTTCCATCCTGTGCAGTAAGATTTGATGGTCAATGGTGTCAAAAGCGTCACTGAGATCTAATATGATTAAAACAGAGACCAGACCTGAATCAGGAGCAATCAATAAGTCGTTATTAATTTTTGCTAATTGCTAATTTGCTAATTAATGTACTATAATGAACTCTGAAGTCTGGGATGTCATGGCTTTGGGCCTCTTATTAACTCCAGATTCCTAGATAGGAGAGCAGCTCCATCCAAAGTAGGATGGATGCCATCCCTCTGGATAAGACCAGGTTTACCCCAAAAGGAGTGCCAATTATTAACAAAGTCCACATCATTTGCTGGACACCACTTCAACAACCAGTGGTTGAGTGATGACATGCGGCTAAACATGTCATCACTGGTCACATTGGGGAGGGGTCCAGAGAACATTATGGTGTCCAACATCATCTTTGCGTACTCACACACCAACTCTATGTTCATTTTAGTGACCTCTGATTGGCGTAACCGGGTGTCATTGCCGCCGACATGAATAACAATCTTACTATATTTACACTTAGCCTTAGTCAGCAGCTTCAAATTTGACTCGATGTCACCTGCTCTGGCCCCAGGGATACATTTGACTATAGCAGCTGCTGTCACTAACTTTACATTTCGCAAAAAAGAGCTACCAATAACCATGGTTATGTCCTCAGCGATATGTCGCTGAGCAGGTAGTACTTATTTGAAATGTGAAGGGGGGTGGGAGGTGTACCGTGAGCTTCGGGTAACAGTGCTTCGCTCGGACAGTCACCCAGCCTCCCGGCTGCACAGGGGTTGCCAGGGGACGGCTAGCAGAGGCTACACTATGTCAATCCGCACCGGCTACAGGGGGCTTGCTAACTACCGCAGCTAAAGAGGGATTTTCCATAGTGAGGAGCCGCGCTACCAGACCAGACCGCTAAGCCTCGCCTCCAGCACAGCAAATAAACTACACTTGTTACAAGTACTGCTATCACTAAAGGAGGCAGAGGAGTAACTAAATATCTGACACACTGAGCAGGAGAGAGCAGCAGAGGAGGGAGAAGAGCAGGGAGAAGTCATCGCTAGCCAGAGCTAATATTTAAGTAGTTAACGAACAGTGAGTGATTAAACAGAATACAGAAACCGCTGAGAGGAGATGACAGCTTTGAGTGTTTGTGTAAAACTTTAAAAAAAAAAACAGCTGAAGTAAGGAGCAAGTTAGGTGATTAGCTGGGAATCACTCATAGGAGCAGCACAGATGCTACCAGAGGCACAGACAAAGATGCACCGGAAGTGTCATATCACGCTTACACGGTATGTCAGCAAGTCAGCAAATCCAAGCAAATCCAAATATATATATCAAGCCCCCAGGAAGTGTGCCACCCTCTGAAGCAAAATTTACATAGTGGCCGAAAGTGGAACTACAGCATCACGTGATGCACACTGCCCAGAAAGACTTTTCTCCATTTGTTAACATTGGGAAAGAGACCTCCTTAAATCACTGGATAATTTTTTTTGAGACATGTTAACTTTTCAGAACGCATTTTTTTATAGCCATTATCAAAAAAATTAAGTCCTAAAGACGCAAAATGCACTATTTTCCGAATCAAGATTTGGAATTCTCTAGACATAAAATGACATAAAACACGCATCGGACCGCGTGAACGCACATGTAACTCTAAGAGTTTCTGACAGCACAGGCTTCGTACCGGCTGTAGTAATGGATATTTTTGCAGTAATCCATCAGTTTTTAATCACAATTCATCATTTTTACCATTTTACAACACATCCATACGCTGTTGGCTGTAAAGCTGTAATATGGACGTCTTACCGTGTCTGTATCAGAGACCGTATATACGTTCTACAGTCTGTATTCAAACTACCGGTTATCAGTGAACAGCACGGAGCACTAGTGACAGTAACTGAAAGGTAGTGAATGTAGTATTTTTAGAAGTTGAGCTGTGTGATAAAACACGGGGCAATATTACAAGCAGCACCTTTTATTACCTTTTTATGGGCACAACACGTTCCGATTCTGTTAAACTGATTTCTCCGGTCGTGATTACGATATGATTCCCTGATGAGTTGTATGTATATGTGTGTGTGTAGAGAGAGAGAGAGAGAGATAAATATACCATTATCTGATAATCACATAAATATTAAAACCGACAGCGCTGTCGTTATACCGCCGATTAGCTACTGCTGCTAATAAGCTAAGCTACTACGAGAGGAATGCTCGTGCACCGGCGCTGTTCGTTTCGAGCACTCGGGTCATCTGAGTGAGCGAGTCAGTGAGTCGAAGTCAGTGCTCGGGTACACTCGGCTGCATTCGGCTGTCGTTAATCACTTCCACGCATGCTCTATGGGCCAGTAGATCCGGGTATTTTACACTTTTCTAAACCCAGAAAAAGAGTTTTCTTTGCTTCATGCGCCACTGAGCAGCTCTCATAGGAATGAATGACGCCCCGCCCCCACGGCTGTATCCAGACTTCCTTATAATACATCCATGATATATATAGATATGTATGTGTGTCTGTGTGTGTGTGTGTGTGTGTTTATGTATGTATGTGTATATTTTTTGTATTTTTAAATATATATATATTTTTTAATCATATTTTAACCCTTATTTAGCACTCAGTTGCTTCTTTTCTATTGCCTCTGACTCTTGAGCTGCTGAAATGTGTGAATCTTCCGAGTGTGAGATTAATCAGTCCAATCTGACCCTAGCTATTAACATTAATCTTCAAATATAAGCAAATTTTCTTTAAAAAACAATATAATAATGAAACTACATATGATGCGCTCTGTGTATATTGTAAATGTCCCGCCAGGCACTTCCGGGAACTATTTGAAGCCTCCATGTGTCACATAACACCCAAGCATTTTGAACCCCCCTTGTCATTACTGTTTATTCCAGTGCACTACTGTACTCAAGATCACCTTTATGGGTTGCTATGATGACGGCAACACATGTACATGCAGCAGCCAGTAGCTCCTCAAATCTTTGCTACTTTTTTGCTATATTCTTCTATTTTTTTTTCACCATGGCCTCTTCTCCTGAAGCATGACTTTTCTACGCTAGAGAAGCACTTATCAACATCAGGAAAAGTTGTATGGAGTTTGGACTAAATGCAGCAGACGGCGAGAGGATCTCCACCAATGGCATGCCGAGCTGCCAGTCAGACAAGAGATGTCTGGTCGCAGGAAAATAAAGTGGATGAGATGTGATTGAGGTTCACTCAGTAATGGGAGATCAGAGACTGCTCTGCACACTTCTTCACAGAGACATGGTTAACCCCTAACACCCCCAGGTCAAGCTGCAAGGTCCATCCATCCATCGGCACTGGATGGGTCCTTGTTGGCAGCCAAAAGGACTCAAGACTGTGATGCAAATTCAAAAAATGCACTGCAGGAATTGAATGATGCCATCAGCAGCAACATGCCTGAGCAACCAGATGGAATTTTCATAGTAGCTGCTGATTAAAAAAAAACTCATCCTTCAATTCCAAAAATGTAGCAGGATCAAGGGCAAATGTAACTTCATTTTTTATACTTTGTTTACGTTCTACTTTCTTTAAGTGGACTTGGCAGGTGGCAGTGTTCACACTAATCAAAAAAAATTCAATTCATGTTTTCAGATTCAATCCACAACCTTAGATTTTGTAACCGATGGTATTTGTGTATAAGAGGGAACCAATGTGCACATACTTAATGTTATAATTTTCTTTTGAATAAACTTTAATTCTTTTATTCTTAAATATTCTGCTGCTCCACTCTCCTTCTTTGTGCTGGTGCAACATCAAACTGTATGTTGGATTTCTTCATATGAATGATCAGAGCCATGTGTGGGAGACATTAACATTATTTCAAGTTGACTTTTGTTTTATGAAAACACAAGGAAGTGTGAAAGAAATTTAGCATCTGCCTTTGCTCACACCAGGCAGTTGGTGAACTCGAAATTGCCAGAGTCGGAGTGAGACAGTGTGATTTTACTCCAGACTAGCCTCCCTGTTGTTAATTTTAATGGTGGGTTACTGGCTGAGTTATCCTGGTTGTACTGAGATTTTTTGATAGTGGAATTATATTACAGCAGTCAGTCACAATATTTTTAGCTTTTAGGGTTAAACACTATGGTTACCTGGCTATCCATGAAGGCGGATCAGGGAGACGTGATGGCGCTTAGTTTGTGAATGTTAACTATGACAACAAGGGAAGTTGAAGGGAGTGGCAGGATTGTTGCCATGGGCCAAACTTAAAAACTCATTTTCATGTCAGTCATTTTCTGTAACCACTTGTCCTCGTAAGGGTTGCGGGGGGCTGGAGCCAATCCCAGCTGTCACCGGGCGGAAGGCGGGGTACACCCTGGACAGTTCGCCAGACTATCGCAGGGCCGACACATATAGACAACCATACACACTCACAGTCACACTTAAGGGCAATTTAGAGTCACCAATTAACCTGAGCTGCATGTCTTTGGACTGTGGGAGGAAGCCGGAGACCCCGGAGAGAACCCACGCAGACACGGGGAGAACATGCAAACTCCACACAGAAGGGCCCCCGCCCGGACTGAACCCCGTTCCAACAGGGATTCGAACCAGGGACCCTCTTGCTGTGAGGCAACAGTGCTAACCACAAAGCCACCGTGCTGCCCGCAAAAAAACTTTAAAAAAAAACTTAAAAACTAAAATGTAAAATTAAAAAAAGGAAATGCAAAAAGGGCAGGATCTTGAGCACCTCCTGGGGTCTATCTCTGTCTGCACGTCCCTCTTAACACACATTACAACAGCAAATGGTCCTCTAGGTGGAAGTCCAGTGTTTGTTTGTTCACACACACTCTAAATATTGCACACAATCACATAACAACACTCCAAATAGCCTTTACTACTTTATTATCCACACAAAGGACCTCTCAAAATAATTCATAGAAGCTAGTGAAATTAATTCCCCTCCCTTCATTTACAGCAACAGGTAGTGTCTGTCCAGTGCTGTTTTGTGGTCAAAACATGTGTCTGGTTGCATAAAACTGCTAGAAATTTGTAATCCACATCTTGCCTCTGTTCAGTTCAGCCAGTCGAAAAACCTGGTGTCTACAGGTTTGAATGGGTTTAAATGGCTGGGAGGAGAAAGCGTGGTGCTGTGACATCATGGAAACTTTCTGAGAAAGGTTATGTTTTTCCCATGGTTTTTCAAAGCTCTATGTCTCCATCTCCAATTGTAACCAAAGATATGTGTTCACATTTTGTGGCCTACTGACCCCATTAAAGGCTCATGCAGTGCATTTATAATGATATCCTATGAGTGGATAAGTGTTTAGAAGTCTGGGTGATTGATTTTTCAAAATAAAGCTAACCATTGTTGTTTTTGTAGGTTTAATACTTCTAATCACATCTAAGTCAAGTGAAGTTAATTTTATTTATAAAGCCCATTATCACAACACAGCATACCACAGATCTCTGTCCTTAGACCCTCACATCGACTAAGGAAAAACTCCTTGAACGAAACCCTCCTACAGACATGCAATAAATGTCGTAAATAACAATTAAATTACAGTAATGACAGAAAGGAAAGAGAAAGAGAGAGAGAGAGAAGAAGAGAGAGGAAGAGAGAGGGAGAGAGGGGGAGAGATGCACAGAACATGTATAGTAATAGTCATGACATGACTCATTATAATGGCAGTAGAAGGTGGCGTCAAGTAGGACCACAGCAACAGCACAACCAAGACCATGATCCAGGCAGAGCCGGAGGTACAGCATCAGTGCAGCCACGACACGAGCACGGCCAAAGGCAGGATCATAGCATCAGCACAGTCATCACCACGATCCAGGCGCAGCCAAGATCACAGCCAGGATTGCAGTCAAGATTGCAGTCAAGATCTGGGGAAACTTCGAAACAAGGGAGCGCAAATGCCCTTGAGAAGAAGCCAAGTTAGTGTAATGGAGCAAAAAGACTTTGATGTCTAAGTACAAGGTACAAGGTAGATTTATTGTAATTTTTCTTAAACGTGGTTTAGGAAGAAATGAAATTAAAGTTGATCCTAAATCCTGTTTCATCTTTCTGGCATCGAAGGAGGAGTTGAGGAGCCTCACAGCCTGAGGAAAGAAGCTGCTCCGTAGTCTGGTGGTTCGGCAGCAGATACTTCTGTATCCTTTTCCAGATGGCAGCAGGGTAAACAGACTGTTGCTGGGGTGGCTGCTGTCTTTTAGTTTCCTTTTGGCTCTGTGCAGACACCTCACTTCACTGAGGTCACTGATGTTCTTTAGATGGAAACCAGTAATGTTCTGGGCAGTTTTAATCACCTGCTATAGAGCCTTCCTGTCCTGGGCCATGCGTGAACCATGCCAGTTCTTGATTTTTCCCATCAGTATGAGTGTCTGTAGATAGTAGAGCCCTTTCTGTGCTTTTTCAGCCTGGGTAGTGATGTGTGATGACCAAGATAGGTTCTCAGTGATGGTAATTCCAAGGAACCTATAGCTGTTCACCTGCTCCACCAAAGCTCCACTGACGTGGACAGGGGTGTGTGTCTTTGACTCCTTCTTTCTAAAATCAGCTATCAGCTCCTTGGTTTTACTGATGTTCAGAAGTAGGTTGTTCTTTGTGCACCACTCTGCAAGATTGTTGATTTCCTCCCGGTCTGAACTCTCATCAGTATTTGTAATACGGCCAATGATGGTGGTGGTGGTGTACTTCAAGATAGAGTTATCCTGATGTCTGGGAGTGCAGTCATGGGTGTTAAGCACACAGGGTTCCGGTGTTGAGCACTAATGTAGAGGAGGTGTGACTGCCAATCTAAACTCTCTGGGGTCTGGATGTGAGGAAGTCCAGTATCCAGTTGGAGAGCATTGTACTCAAGCCCAGAGTGTTAAGATTTCCTATCAGTTTCATGGGAAAAATTGTGTGGAATGCTGAGCTGAAGTCAACAAACAGCATTCTGATGTAGCTGTTCTTATTCTCCAGGTGAGTGAAGACTGACTGAAGAGCAGTAGATATGGCATCCTCTGTTTGATGTGCTGGAGAACCAGTTTTTCAAAGCACTTCATTAGGATGGGGGTAAGAGCCAGAAAGTGATAGTCATTAAGACTAGACACAGTATACTTTTTAGGTACAGGAACGATGATGGTTGTCTTGAGGCAGGAGGGAACAGTCTCTTGTTAGAGTGAGATGTTAAAAATGTCAGTTAAAATATTAACTAGCTGATCAGCACAAGTTTTTAGTACGTATCAAGGAATGTTGTCTGAGCCTGCGGACTTGTTTATATTCACACTCAGCAGGAGTTTTCTCACATCAGTTGTGGTGACTGAGAGTGGCTAGTCTTCTGGAAGTGGAGTAGACTTCATAGCTGAGTCTTTATTGAGGAGGTCAAGGCGAGCGTAAAAATGTGCTCAGCTCGTCCGGCAGCGTTGCCTCACATATGAGGCTCCTGCTTGTGCCTGTGACTTGTTGCATTTCTTGTCACATATCTAGTGCTGTTGTTGTTGAGGTCTCTCTCCAGTCTCTGCTGATGTCTCCTCTTAACCACCTTGATGCCAGTTCTCAGTTGTGCTGTGCTGATGTATGCCTCCTTTTCCCCTGACTAAAAGGCAGCTTTTTTTGCTCTGAGAAGAGACTTCACCGTCTTTGTGATCACCACATCATCAACACATAATATATAATAATATATGATGCTACAGAAGATGCATATTCTTGAGTGGCAGCATCTTTAAACATTTGCCAAGTTTCACCCCCAGGAAATTTAGGCACTCTGGTAATCAACAACTCTAATAAACAAGAAAGGTCACACAGGTTCGAAAAATCACTGAGCAAAGATGTGGTTCCAAAAATACACAATAATTTATTAACAACTTTTTCTAAAAACAAAGATCAGACACTAAATAGTACAATACCTACATGCTGAAATATGAATGGGGGCGTTATGGCACAGTCTGTTTCTAACTTCAGTCACAGGGAGCAGAGCTGTTGGCTTACCGATGAGGAGGTCTAGCTGAGGGGGAGGGGTCCTGATGCTACACACCACATGTGAAAAACCACACACCATCTGGACAACACCTTTGTGCACTATTGCAAAGGGGAGTGAAGGGACCACCACTAAAGAGAACAGCCAGCCACACAGTTAGTGATAAGTAATATTAATTAGTAATAAGCTAGGGGCACAAAATGAAGACAGATACTCATGACACAAACAAAACGCCACCCTGACACCATGCTTGTGCTGAGCCCAAAATGTCTTCTTACACACATGCACACACACAACAGTTCACGAAATGACACCAAAAAAACACACAATTTAACAATTGCACAGATAGCAGGTAATCAGTCCAATCCTGCATTCTAACAATCACCCACTGAGATTAACCTACTTATCAAATTAAACAACCCTCCCGATATGTCCCTTTAATGACAGGGATGCTTAATTCATATTATCATCTCGGCTGGGTAAAAGTGGTTCAGCCACGATATGGGTGATTCACCAGCCAAGCACCTTACAGAGCAGTGTGCACATGGAGGAAACGTCATATGGTGACAAACAGCAGACACAGAACAGCAGTAGACCAGAGATCGGAGGCTCGGTTTGACAATGAGCCTCACGCCGCGGTGTGTAGAGGCCACAAGTGGAGGCGCAAGTTCCCAGTCAACAGGAGGAGAAAGAGCAGTTGAGGGATGCAGCAGCTTAATGGCTCAGCAAAGCAATGCTGTGTGATGCACGGATCGTTATGCCCAGGGTCAGAGCAGCACACTCCGCCCCAGCACTCCAGCTGGCCGACCTGCCAGCACTGATTTCAAATAACTGGAGTAACACAATCCAGGGTCCACAGCGTCTGAAACAGACGCACAGCTGAGACGGTGGGCACCCACTCACCTAGATATAACTTTGCGCAGCACCGCCCCGTAATCAAGGTGAAACTGGACGATTGCCTCCAGCCCAGTGTCACTTAGTAGGCACAGAGAGAGAGGTGGGGGCTTACTCTGCCACCTCAGTTTTAACACCCAGAGGAGAAAAGAGGGATCTTGCCACACACTCAAAACAGTCCTCTAGAGCTGCTGTGGCTTCATCCGTCCACACTGTCACAGTTTTAACTGTTGGTTTGACCATTTTTATCAGCTGACAATATGTCGGCAGAAGGAGCAGAGAAATATGATCTGACAGGCCAAAGTGAGTGTACGGGAGGGCTTTGTAGCTGTCAGGAATATTTGTATACATGTGGTCCAGGATATTACTTCCTCTGGTGAGGATCTGGACATGCCATGTATGTATATTATGTGTGTCTTTTCTTATCTTATCAAATGAAATGAAAAATCAAAATAAATAGAATTTAAATAAACTAAAACTTATGATTAAGACCTGTTTTTCAAGTAAAAATACAAGAAAAGGAGCACTTCCTGGACTCAAAAAGTCAGTCTGTTTTTTCGAGGTGCTCTTTGGGTGGGGATATACTGGGATAAAACAATCAAAAAGCAAATTCCAAGGCACTCCCTTGAAATGTTAAAATGCCTTTATTTCTACGGCGCGGTCATGATGAACCTTTAAAACACTACACATTTCGGCATACAAGCTGTCGTCAGGGAGTCAAACAGATCTCAACAACAAAAGGTCCTTTTAACTGGTTAAACACCAATAGATCACTTACACCTGTATCTGGGGGCTGTGGCCTGGAAAGAGTTAGGTGTTTACAAATTCCAGCAGATGTCATTATTTAGGTCCACAATGCTCACAAATAGTAAACATAACAACTAAACAGTGAAAAAGTGAAAAAAATTACAAAGAAAACCAAAAAGCAAGAAACAAAAAACTTTCATTAACATATAACGACAATGTTTACAGAAATGCAGTAAAATCTAGGTCCTCAAGCCTGGGTGTTTAGTGGCCTGTAATTTATAAATCCAAAAAGTTACATGTTGGTTGAGCTTCTTTTGTCTGTCTCCTTTTCTATGGAGGATGGGATGTGGTCAGTGCCAAAGGCTTGCAATGTGGCTGGGTTGCTGTTATGGACATCCTGATAATGTCACACTCCTTTTCTTGCATTTTTGATTTCTACAAACATTTGGGTATCAGTTTTGTAAGGAGTTGCTCCACGGCCATGTGCCTGTGTTGGACCTTCACTTAATCCAAGATGGAGAATACTTTCTCATATTCACTGGAAGATGGATAGCGAATTATCACAGCCACATCCTTGATGGATGATTTATCTGACAAAGCATCACCCCATGTGGATCTCAATAAGGCTTACAAAGACCTCAGACTCCTGCTGGAGAAGGACACCAGACTCCACCTGAACTCAGTAAACTTATCAGACTAGTGGAGAAAAGGCTTCATCCCCAGATGTTTGAGACTCAAAAGGTGTCCAGCTTTTGGAGGAGATGATAAAAAGGAATTCAGGGACAGATGGGAAGCCATTCTCAATAAATGCTCCTCTGACCTGTTTTTACTGCCAAGAGTCTAACAAAGACGCTATTCAAAAAGAGATATCTAAAGTGAGGAAGAGATGAACACTCAGCTAAGTCAAACTATGCACAACTTTAAGAGAAATTAAATGCAGACCTAATGAAATGTAGACAGTCTCAAACAAGACAAGATCAGAAAGTTACAGAGAGATTCAATAGACTACAAAGAGAGAAAAGTCTACAGTTGGAAAAAGACTGCATCCAGAAAAATAGATGGAGGCCCACCTGTAAGATCTAAACCAGGACTGTCTCCTTTAACTTCACAAGCAGTGAGGAAGACAATGCTGAACACACTGCAGCCCAAAGATCACAGGATTTTTTACAATCTCAAGAATATCTAGCCCACCAGACCATAAGAGGAAAAGAGAGACATGGACACAGCAGAGGAAGAGGACGAGAAGGGGGAGAAAAAAAACAAACAGGAACCCAGATACACACGGAGCAGAACCAGATACGGCCCATAATTAACATGTCTGGTAAACCCCTGTCCGATGAGTGCATTCATGTACAATCCAAAGGATTGTCCTTTGCACCCACCTTTTCTGCTAAGGAGTTTGATTCGAAGATTGACTTGTTCTGCTTCTAAAGGGATTTGCCTCTTAAGGCATGGTACAAGTAAAAGCCCCATAGCATCTACAACCTCCACAGACACAGGGGGGGCCGTCGCACCTCACCTTAGATCAGTTTAAACCCAATCCATCTTTTGTCCTTTGGTTGAAAGTGCTGCATTAAGCACATTTGAAAAAAAAAGTTAATTTTGATATTGAGAATTTAATTAAGAATATAAACATAACCTTTCACTTTAAGAAAAAATGCTTTGGGACCATTATCAAAAGATGATGAAATTGTCATTAAGAAAGCAGACAAGGGGGGTGCCATAGTGGTTTGGGGTCAGGACATGTATGTCAGAGAGGCTCATGTCAACTGAACAACACTGAGTTTTACCAACCTCTGACCTATAATCCTACTGAGTCACTTAAAATAGAACTTACTTTCAATACTTTCAAATCCGTGGATCATTCGTTCAGTTAATGTTCAATTGAAAATCAAAAAATGATAAATTAAAAAAACGGGTCGTTTTGCAGTTTAGTTTGTTTTTCAATATCCCGTTTGTTAATTCGGATCAAATAAAAGAAAGCTGAAATACGGGCCATGGGCCAAATTTGATTTTATTATTTAATTTGTCTGATCTGCGTGACCCAGAAGTTCGTATTTTTTGTCGGCAAAATTATAAACTAAGAGGAGAGATGTGACTGTGGGCAGTTTAATTCAAAACCATGGCCACATTGGAGCCACACATGCATGTTATTAAGGAGCTGTTTGAAGCTGGCAAGACACACTCAGAAATTTCTTCCATGGTGCAGCAGATCGGTATCCAACGATGCCACCAAATGTGTGTCAGAATTTCTATAAAGGCTAAAATGCCAAAAAAATAATCTTTAAAAAAAACGACACAGCTGGACAGAATTTATTGCATGTACATGAAATACATCAGGTTGTAATGTTGCTACAACAACATAATTTAAGTAGCGCAAGGGCACTTATAGGGTTGACAGGAGGGGAATGTGGATGGGTCCCACAAAGTTGGATATTGATGCAGGAGTTCAATGTTCACTTCCCATTTGAATGTGATGTTGTTTTCACCCCATAACATGTGTCTCCTTTCCCTAAACCTAATAATCAGTGCTGTTGTTGCCTAAACATAACCACATGCCACCAACAACAGACGCAGAAGGATACCTAAATCATAATATATATAGATGCAGAAGTCTGCTGACAAAGCTGCAACATGTGATGAGTTGGGATGACAACGTGTTGGTTTAGCATATGATAAGGTGCCTTTCATGAGATTCATGAGCCTTTTCACACACTCTAGTGCTTTTGCCCATTTTTCACAGAGTGAAAGATCAACTTGTAACTGATAATGCCGTGGCATTAAAAGAGAACAGTGACAGTGCAAAGACAGACATGACCGAGGAGCACAGCACAAATGCAGCACAGTAAATCACTGCAGTTGTCAGCCACAACTGTCGCACTGTGCTGAAGTTAGTTTTAAATTGAATATTCACTGTGGACCCATTACAATTTCTTACTCAGTTTTATCCGATATTGATATTGACACCTACACTGCTGACTTCAAGTACTGTACAGAGTCGTGTCATCTCCAGAAGTTTTCAGATGACACGGCCATCGTGAGCAGTGTAGAGAATGAACGGGAGGACGAGTACAGGGACCTGGTGGACCGCTTTGTCAGGTGGTGTGGGGAGAATCACCTGCAGCTGAATGTGACAAAGACTAAAGAGATGGTGGTGGACTTCAGGAGGAACAGGCCCCCACCCTCTCCTGTCTGCATCAGTGGGACTGATGTGGAAATTGTCACATCATACAAGTACCTGGGCGTCCTTCTGGACAACAAACTGGAGTGGTCCACCAACACTGAGGCAGCCTACAAGAAGGGCCTGAGTCGGCTTTACTTCCTGAGGAGACTCAGGTCCTTCAATGTCTGCAACAGGATGCTCCTGATGTTTTATCAGTCTGTTGTTGCGAGCACCATCTTCTTTGCTGTGGTGTGCTGGGGGGCAGGCATCAAGGCAAAGGATGCAAACAGACTGAACAAACTGATCAGGAAGGCAGAGTCTGTTGTTGGCTCTAAGCTTGTCTCCCTGGAGGAGGTGGCTGAGGACAGAATGTTGGCAAAACTGCTGGCAATAACGGACAATGTCACCCATCCCCTCCATAAGACACTGGACAAGCTGAAGAGTAGCTTCAGCAACAGACTCCTCCAACCCCGCTGTCTGAGGGAGCGATACAGGAAATCATTCCTGCCTGCTGCCATCAGACTGTTCAACACATCCACCTCTGTCAGACCTGTGGTCACTCTCACTGAACTGGACTAAACTCTGTCACTCCACATCCAAACAGTAGACTGCAGTATGTGTGTATGCATATCATGTATATATATGTACAAATATATAACATCGGATCGTCATTGCATTGTATAATAAATATAATATTTTATATCTCTATATATATATATATATATCTATATATATATATATATATATATATATATATATATATATATATATATATATATATATATACACCATTATTATTATTCTATCATTATTATTACATTATATTATACATAACATTGGCCATCAGACATAAAAATGTCAAGTGCTAATGTCATGATGCTGATACTATTATTAATATTAATATTATGGATATTATTACTACTATTATTATTATTATTATTATTACTACTATTATTAATACTATCACTACTATTATGTGTGCAATGTCTTCAAACTGATGTTATTACCATTATTAGTATTATATGTACACCTCTACATATTCCCCTTATTCTGCTGTCATCATTACCATGCTCATGTGTATCCTTACCATCATCAGATTGCACCTTACCACTGCATTTGCACTACCTCAGTACTCTTTTGCACTACCTCAGCATTCTATTTATTCTATTTTTATATATTTATGTTTATTTGTATCTTCTATTATTCTTCTTATTTTTTTTTATGTATGTCTCTGTATGTCTTACGTGCCAAGCTGCTGTGACAACTAAATTTCCCTCCGGGGATCAATAAAGTCGTCTAAGTCTAAGTCTAAGTCTAAGGATATCTGATATCTCCCAGCCCTGGGTTCAACTGTTAAGAGCTGACTTATGCATCATCAAAGTATTACTGTTTAAATAACGCAATGTTATTATGTTATTTAAACCCTCATGTTGACTCACCATTATCAAATAAAAATCATGATTTAAAAAAAATATACTGAAATGGTTGCACACACTTATTACCATTACTATGTGTTGTTTATTTTCCATAAAAAATGTAATGAAATATAATAGCCAGCTTTCATGTAATGTGTCCCAGTGACTCAAATCTAATACCAAAATGTACCACTACACTTTAGTTGAACTGAATTTTTAAATAATTTCCTCATTTACATTTCATTAAGGCTCAAAGGTTAAGTGTGTACAACACAATTCCAAAAAGTTTGGACACACATAAAAACAGAATGCAATGATTTGGAAATCTTTTGGACCTATATTAAATGACCCGTGTCTCTTGTGTATCATTAACAAAACCCCCTGCATACAGGTCCCTGCCAGTCTATGCTGTCACAGTCAGGCTTTGCCATGTGACACAACATGGACGTAGCATTGAGCTTCGGCACTAAGCTGCACTCCCAGAGCTCTTGCCGAGAGCCACTGACTTGTGTTGTCATTCAAACAATAAAGTCCATTTTTCATTACACATCCCCTTGTCAGCCTCCTCCATGGTCCACACTGAAGGACAGAGAAGCTCCCTGGGCTTCCAGAACTGCACTGTGGGGTGGTGCTGAAAATAGCTACTGCAAGGCATGACAGGATACATTACGTGACATAACGTGTTCCAGCCTGTACAACGGCCAACAGTCTGTGCACTCTTCAGTACAGCTCTGTGGACATGGTTTAGCTTCCATTGGCTCAGCATTATCTCAATATATAACTGATCATAATATATTATTGAGTCAAAGTCAGTGAAATAACATTTTGCTTACTCAAAAGTTAGCTTTTTAACGATTTTTTTTTTGTTTGTTTTTTTTAACTTGACCTTTTTATAAGCATTTGTGTGAGAGCTGCTCCACAGACAGAATTGATTTAGATAAATTGGCTGGAGACACCAAACATAGTTTTTCTGGCTTAGAAGAGTATGAAGCTCGAAACAGATGAAGAGTAAGACTAGTAACTGCACAGCATTCTGAAGGTCTGGGGCCTCTGTTATTAACTGATGTGCCTGGAGCCCCAGATGATTTAAATGTCAATTAGATCCCACAGCACAACAGGAAGTAAACATCATTATGTTCATCTTTATATTGTCAGTTTTGTATCAGGGCTTAAGTAAAATATTTGACTTGATATGAATAATATCAGTATGTATAGGGGCCCTTGTCCTGCAAACAACCACATCACACATACAGTCCTAAAGCCTCTCATTCTGTTGTCTGTTGGTGAGGTAGTACTGGAGCTACACAAGAAGTTCTGAACAGAGACAATTTTCAGTTTTATAGCTTGTTGTGACCTGTTGGCCTTTTGGGAAAGTGTTTGTTCAGTGTATGTACAGTGTAATACACAAGTGTTTGAAAGTCTTCTCATTTTTTTAGTGAAAAAATAATTTTTCTCAAAGTTTCCAGAGGACAAAATGTTACCTCAGTCCCCAGCAAGAGAATGCTCTCTGCCTGCATTACTGTCAGTCCGAAATAAAGGAAAAGAAGAAAATATCCCTATGCATTTGGGCTTTCTGCCATTGTCTGTGTATCACTCCACTGTTCAAGATATTGAATGATTTATCTGTCATCCCTACCATTAAACATTTAGACCTAAAGTATTTTCATCATTTGAAGAACCTAATTTTCCCAGCCAAAATCCCACTGACACAAAGCATGCCAACAGACAAAACCACAGAAGCACTGTATTAATACAACAGAGATCCAAAACCCATGGATCTCTTGACTATAGTTTCAAAACAATGTGGTGATCTTGTATAAAATAAGTATTTCAATGATACAAAGAGAGTCCTCACATAAAACTAGGCTGTCTCTGCAGTTGAAAGATGCTAATTCTTTTAAAACTGCTGCTAAATGATGAAAGAAAATCAAGAAAAAGGACTGTGGCATTTACTTTTACTCAAAAGGTAGAAAACCTACAACCGCAAGAATGCATCAGATCAATAAACAATCCCACTGGTCGGTGACGTAAATCCGACTTTGTCAATTCAAAAACATGGTGCCCAGACAGATTTTGTGTTACAGTTAAACAGTGAGCTAAACATGTTTCTGAAAACATTTGAGGTAAGAAATATGCAGCTCAGCAACAAAATCCTTGGGCCATATCCATAAAGATTCTGAGAATCCTCTTCGATATCCTCTGCTCTCTACCTCTTCCATATAGAGACTGGCCATGATGGGTGAGACAGGTCAGCTCATGGCACAGCCGTGCCTCTGTCTGTAGAATCCTCCATTGTACTTGAAGTAGGTGATGTTCAAACAGAGTTCCAGCATAGCACATTTCCTGATGACTGTGACGGCTTCTAGTGTTGGGATGTATGTGAAATGGGAGGTTACGTCGTATGATACCATAATAAAGTTATATTCCTCTCAGCTTATCAGCAAAGTCCTGGGAGTTCTCCACATTGAGTGGGGTGTTGCCGACCATAGGAGCCAGGATAGTAGCCAGGTGTTGTAAGTAACTGAATTGATGCTGCTGATGATTAGTCTGAGAGGGGTTGCTTTATGTATTTTGGGGAGTCCATAAATACATGGAACAGCTTCCAGTTTCCTAGTTTTCCCAGATCCTGGCTGCAATCTTGGCTGCACCTTATCATGGTAATGGCTGTGCTGATCCTGTGATCCTGCCTTTGGTCATGCTCGTTCTGTAGCTGCACTCATACTGTACCTCTGGCTCGCCTTGATCGTGGTCTTTGTTTTGCCATTGCTGTGGTCCTGTCTGAAGCTGCGCCTGTGTTGTGGGTCCTGGTTGCGCCGATGCCGTGATCCTCCTTGACGCAACCTTCTACTGCCATTATTATGCGTCATACCTCCACTATCAATATATGCATGGGACTCTTATCAACACAATATTTTCACGTAACATCACATGCTATCATAGAGTGCGTTTAGTAATTTTACACCTATCACTATTGTAATATGACATGCTATTGTTAGCATTGTTACTGTGCATCTCTCCCTCTCTCTTACCCTCTCTCTTTCTCTTTCCTATTTGTCATTATTGTAATTTAATTGTTATTTACAACATATATTGCACATCTGTCCTGCCTAGAAGGGGGATCTCTTCTTAGCCGCTCTACCTGAGGTTTCTTCCATTTTTTCCCCCCAGTTACAGGGTTTTTTAGGGGAATTTTTCCTTAGGCAATGTGAGGGTCTAAGGACAGAGGAATATCTTATGCTGTAAAGCCCTCTGAGGCAAACTGCGTTTTGTGATAATGCACTTTATGAATAAAATTTAATTGAATTGGATTGTTAGTGTTGACCTGAAGCAGGTGCCCCCCCGTCAGTACTCGATCCTTTCTGCCTACTGGATCCGTTCCGTGCATGCACAAGCAGTCCGCCATCTTGGATTGCTACCTACAGCCGTCTCACTTTGACAAACAGATGTTTAATCATGTTTTATACATGGATGTATTATGGTTTTATACCATGTCCGATCCAATCAACTCATGCATGGTCAAACTAGTTCAGTTATTTCAAATACTTAATACAGAGCTACCTGTCTAATGCAGGCAATTCCCTATATGCAGAAATGATCAGAAATTGATTAAACATCCTCAATAACCTCCAGAAGCACCTATAAAATGTCAAAATTAGCCAAGCAGTTGCTGATTTAGCTACTGTCCATATATATAATTAATATTATAAGATGGTGGACTGCTTGTGCATGCGCGGAATGGATTAGGTAGGTGGAACAGATCGGGTACTGACACCCTCCCTTCCTCTCTCCGAGTGGGTCATTATATATAACCTGTAAATATTACAGGTTTTGGGTAGGCAGGTCATAAAGTGACAAAGCAGTATTCTGAGTAATTTATTAACAATTCAAAAAAACAAAACATTGTGCTACCACCTCCTCCTCTCTCTCCATCTCTGTCACACAGCAGCAGCTTCATCATCAGCTGCTGCACTGCATTATTCTGCATCTGAGCAGAAACATCTGCTCAAGTGCGACATATTTACATTAATTTCTCTGGTCATAATGTCCAGTAAAATAGTTACCTCTGCAAATATGAAGGTCTAACAGCGTGTTTTAGTATGAAAGAAGTGTCTCCCTGTCCACACTGAATAGGCTATATTATATACACAATATCATTACGGAAACAACCCTCTATAGGATATCAGCTGTGCGCAAGAGATCATACTGAAGATGTAATCACATCAAAGATGGGTGAGGACTTGCTGTTTTCCTGCGAATGTACTATGTAGGAAACACACGTTCATCGTAATATTTACTGGAAATGAGATAAAACAGGGCCAAAGTGTGTTATTATCAGACAGTTTCGGTGCAGTTTGGGTTCGGGTCATTGATTAATACACGTTTATGGGTCGGCCGGTGGGCAGCCTGACCCGTGCATCATTGATTGTACTATCAATTAAAAAAAATGAAAGAAATAAATGAAATGAGCTGCTGGTTTGTGCGATGCCAAAACACTTAAAATTAAATTATCCTAATACTTCTTCACTGTTAGTATTATCACATACAAGGTGACAGGGCATTAAATTAGGCCTACATTTCATCATAAGATGGTGTTCTATGATATTATGTATAGATCTCTTTAGTGACTGCAGAATGAGCGCTGTGAGAATAAACTGTGTGAATAAATAAAGACGCATGAGTCGGTGAGGCATATACACGACACAATGCGAAAGAAGAATCTCCGTGACCCTCGGGGAGCTCCATAGTTTCGCCACTCGATGAAAGACTTTCATGTAGGATACACCAGTGTATCCCCCAGTATAATACATCCATGGTGTGTCCTCTCTCTGGGTTCCTCCAGAGGTCTCCTCTCTCCTCTCCTCTTCTCCTCCAGGTACATTTGTGCAATTGGAAGATCCTTCATGATGGCTTAGGGGAAACGATTTCCGGAGGAGGAGATGGGAAGGGAGGAAGCAGAAATTAATGTAATGAAAAGTGGCACCCACAGTGTTAGAGGGAAGAGAGGAAATGATGTGTTTAGAAAGCATCAAAGAAGATAAATGTTAAACGAGGGGAGAAGTTAGCGGGTGGATAAAGAGCTTTGTATTGGCTTTCTGTCGACCATGCAAATTTTCTCCTCCTGGGTCAAATTGACCAGGGGGGTATTCCAGAAAGCAGGTTATGTATAAACTCTGAGTATGTTAAACTTGAGATGAGGGAAACTGTGTTATCTGTTCCAGAAAGAGAGTTAAGTCAAACTCTGAGTCAATCACCATGGTAACTAAATCTGAACATAACCTCCTTACTGACAGGTTTTCTATAAGAAACAAAACCCAACCCAAAACATTCAACAGAGGGTTGTTAATTAACTTTACTGAGATTCCCTGTGGGCATCTGCAAACACGTTCTGCTTTTAAGCCACAGGAAGTGTCAGTACTTGACCCTTTACATCGTGAGATGCTGTGGGAGATAATCATTCTTGAGGCCCCATCCAGCATACGACAGGATGTAAGACATCTGAATGACCTCCTGGGGTCACTCAGGCATACAAAGCAACAGTCATTCATTGCCCTCCCTTTTGAGATGACAAAGGCAGGACATGTAAATTCATTATGCATTCTTGTGTTGAGACTAACATCTGACAGAATCGCTTGGACCAAGGTTGCGAGTTAAGTTTAACTTAATTCCCTAATCTTTCTCTTGGTAGGTAAGAGTTTGCCTCTGTGCTTTGATGAATAAGTAGGACCAACTCCCATTCTTTTATCATTTAATTTGAATGAGTTAGGTAAAAGCATGTTTTATTCCCTTTTTGTGATGGAGCCCTACTGCCATCTAGTGACCTTAGTTATCAGTGATCTCGTAACCAACTTTATAGTTACATCTTATTTTACATTGATTATAAAATGTTAAAAAGTAATCCTATATCTAAGTAATCACCCAGTTTGTTAGAATCCATGGTGCAATGTTATGTTATGTGTGGTCATTTAACTGAATTGAGCAAAAGATCTTCAGAGTCATGTGTTACATTATAAATTGCCGTAATTCGTCATGTCTCCTAAATTACATTAGGTTTTTAGAAACTAATGCCAGATGTGCGATCGCTTGGCGCAAAAGTTTGCTAACCCCGCCTTCCATTCGCACCCCAAATTCAGAGATAAAAACTTAGTAAGCTCTCAGCTCAGTGCTTCTTCAGTCTTTTTGCTTCTTCTTCTTCAGTGCTTCTCTTGCTTCTTTTGGCTTCCTTTCGCTTCTAATCCCTTTTACCGTGGCGCTTCTCGTGTATCCGCGCTCGCAACTTTTTCTTTTCTTCAATTTTATAAGTGGAGCCGCAACAGTTCACCAGAGCTTTGCTGAACTTTAACTTTTGAAGCCATTTTCTTTTTAAATCTCTTTGACGCTTTTTCTTTATACCAGTTTTTGGTCAGTAGAGACACTTTTGCAATTCCTTTTAAGTAAACCCAAATTAATAATTTAAAGTGACTCCATCAGACCAATGGGACTACTTTTGATTATTTCTGCAAGTTTTAACTGAGAAGGACACTCCACAATTCGCCGTCAACTTTGCATCCGTTGCCTGCCCTTAAGGACTTTTTTTAAAGACTTTTACTGGTTCGCCAAGGTGAACACCGAGGCCAGTTAAAGACCGCCGCACACCGACTCCACCTGCCCGGCCGCCACCGCCTTTCAGCGGGTCCCCTCGTCTGGAAGACGCGCCGCAGCTCTCCCCAGAGTTGATGTCGTATAGCGAAGCTTTAATGCCAAATTTCTAAATTCTAATTCACCGTTAAGTGTGCATCCACGCTTTAGACGGTCACGTATTTCCACCCACTATCATCCATAATTAATCATTTACATCACCTGAACATACATCACTTAGGTTCCCTTTCATTTGTTCACTGTCCTTTATATATCATACTACTTCCTCTATTTACTCATCATTTTATTAGCCTAAATAAAATATTCTCATTTATCCCCAAGTCATTGTCTGTGGATATTATTTCATAAACAAGAGAAACAAGATCAATGTATACAGGATAAACAGTACAGACAAAAATTTCTCAAACAAAGTCTTCTGCTGCCCACAGTCTAAGGTCTTCATACACAATTTGTACATCACAACACAGGTATTTTTGTCTTCTTTCACCTCATATGCTCCTTTAAGGCATAGGCGTAATATTTGTATGCCTTTTTCTGCCTCAGAGCAACTAGAGATCCCCTCCAGCTCCCATTTGCTGCAATGTTAATTTCTCTAATCAAGTTTGAGCAAAAAAGAGGGACTTTTTGAAACTGGATTTTCTCAGTCATTTTTCACTTTATCTACATATTTGACACATCAATCTCTTCAGTAACATCTTGTTGTGCTCATTGTCCACTTATTTTTACAGCATAATTTAAAGTTATGTCTGCAGGGTGGTGTTTTTTAAGCACCCCTCTGGCTTTTATCAGTTGTGACCATGACTTGTCAGTGTCAGACACACAGGTGCTTCTAATAAGCAGGTTAGGCTGTCTCTGTCTTTCTACCTTTCTCTCTATCTTAATCTCTTTGTCTGTCTTTCTGTGTCTCTCTGTCTTTCTTACTCTCTGTGTCTGTCTCTCTCTTTGTCTTTTTGCCTGTCTCTGTATTTCTCTCTCTCTGTATGTCTTTTTGTAAGTCTCTGTCTTTCTGTCTGTCTTTCTACCTCTCTCTCTCCTCATCTCTTTTTCTGTCTTTCGTACTCTGTTTTTTGTCTGACTCTGTCTTTTTACCTCTCTTTCCTCATCTCTTTGTTTGTCTCTCTGTGTCTCTCTGTATTTCTCTCTGTCTGTTTCTCTATCTCTGTCTCTGTCCTTTTGTCTCTGTCTTTCTATCTGCCTGTCTTTCTATCTTTATCTCTCTCTTCATCTCTTTGTCTGTCTTTCTGTGTGTCTCTCTGTCTTTCTCTCTCTCTGTTTCTCTCTCTCGCTGTATGTCTTTTTGTCTGTCTGTCTTTTCATCTGTTTATCTGTCTGTCTATCTACCTTTCTCTCTCTCTTTATCTCTTTGTCTGTCTTTCTGTGTCTCTCTTTCTTTCTCTCTTACTTGGCTCTACGTGCTGATGTACTGCAGGTAAGTATCCAGTGCATCTTTGTCTGTGCCTCTGGTAGCGTCTCTGTGCTGCTCCTACAAGCGATTCCCAGCTAATCTTCTAACTTGTTCCTTACTTCGACTGCTTATTATTTGTCTGTGACTGAAAACTCACAGAAGTTTTACTTAATCACTCACAGCTGTCTTCTCCTCTCAGCGGTTTTTCCTGTTTAATCACACAGCCACTCACTCACTGTTAGCCCGTTAGCTACTTTAGCATTAGCTCTGGCTTCTCCCTGCTCTTCTCCCTCTTCTGCTGCTCTCTCCTGCTCAGTGTGTTGATGTTCATATGTTTATGTTTAGTTACTCTTCTGCCTCCTTTAATGATAGTGGTACCTGTCACAAGTGTAGCTTATTTGCTGCGCTGGAGGCGAGGCTTAGCAATCTGGAAGCACAGCTCTGCACCCTGGAAAATCCCTCTTTAGCTGTGATAGTTAGCAAGCTCCCTGTAGCTGGTGCGGACCAACATAGCATAGCCTCTGCTATCCATCCCCCGGCAACACCCGTGCAGCCGGAAGGCTGGGTGACTGTCCAAGCGAAGCATAGTAAGCCGAAGCCCACGATACACCTCCCATCCCCCCTTCACGTTTCAAATAAGTACTCCCCACTCAGCGACACACCGGCCGAGGACACAACCCTGGTCATTAATAGCTCTGTTTTGCAAAACGTGAAGTTAGTGACACCAGCGGCCATAGTCAAATGTATCCCTGGGGCCAGAGTGGGCGACGTCGAGTCAAATTTGAAGCTGCTGGCTAAGGCTAAACTTTACGTAAGTAACATTGTTATTCATGTCGGCAGCAATGACACCCGGTTATGCCAATTGGAGGTCACTAAAATTAACATAGTGTTGGTGTGTGAATACGCAAAGACGATGTCGGACACCGTAATCTTCTCTGGATCCCTCCCCAATGTGACCTGTGATGACATGTTTAGCCGCATGTCATCACTCAACCGCTGGTTGTCGTGGTGGTGTCCAGCAAATGATGTGGGCTTCATTAATAATTGGCACTCCTTTTGGGGGAAACCTGGTCTTATCCAGAGGGACGGCATCCATCCCACTTTGGATGGAGCCGCTCTCCTCTCTAGGAATCTGGCCGAGTTTATTAGAGGCCCAAAGCCGTGACATCCCAGAGTTGGTACCAGGGTGCAGAGGCGCAGTCTTACATGAGGTTCTAGCACAGTCACACATCCATAATGTAAATGTTATAAAAACGGTGTCTGTCCCCCTACCACTTCATTTGTTTAAAGCTAAAATAAACAAAAGGGGAGTTGTACAAGAAAATCTCAAAAAAATTAATTCATCTCCTGTCAAACAGCCTCATAACAAGAGAATTAAATGTGGACTCTTGAACGTTAGATCCCTATCAACCAAGGCTCATTTAGTCACTGATTTAATATTGGATAACCAGATTGATTTATTATACCTCACTGAGACCTGGCTTTATCCTGATGAGTACATTAGCCTGAATGAATCAACTCCTCCAGGTCATATAAATAGTCACGTTGCGCGGGACACTGGCCGAGGAGGGGGAGTCGCTGTTATTTTTGATTCAAGCTTGGCAATTCACACTAAGGTTAAGCTAAACTATAGTTCATTTGAAAGGCTTTTCCTTAGTCTTTTTCACCCATCCTGAAAAACTCTACAGCCAGTTCTATTTATTATAGTGTACTGCGCCCCCAGCCCATACTCTGAATTTCTATCTGAATTCTCTGAGCTTATATCAAGTTTAGTGCTTAAATCAGACAAAATTATTATCGTAGGGGACTTTAACATTCACATGGATATTAACAGTGATACCTTAGCTCTGCTTTCCTCACGCTTTTGGATTCAATTGGCTTCAGTCAGTGTGTACATAAACCCACCCACTGCTACAATCACACCCTCGATCTAGTCCTTGCATACAGCATCGATATCGAAGATTTATTATTCTTTCCTGAGATTCCTGCTCTGTCAGACCATTATTTAATAACTTTCAATTTTTTATTGCTCGACTACAAGCCTCTCAGTAAGAGTTACTATTCTAGATGTCTATCTGATTCAGCAGTGGCTAAATTTAAGAAACTGATTCCTTCTGCATTGACATTACCATGTCTTACAGCGACTGAGAATACTCCTACTAACTAAGTCATTCTCAAATTGACTGTCTCATCGATAATGCTACTGGCTTACTGCGATCAGCTCTCAACTCTGTTGCACCCTTCAAGAAGAAAATAATGAAACAAAGAAAATCCATGGTTTAACCTCCAGATCCGTAAATTGAAACAAACATCGCGGAAATTTGAAAGACACTGGCGTTCAACCAACCCGGAAGAGTCCCGTTTAGCCTGGCTAGATAGTCTTAAAGTGTATAAGAAGGCCCTCCGCCATGCCAGGGCAAACTATTACTCATCATTAATTGAGGAAAACAAAAACAATCCCAGGTTTCTTTTCAACGCTGTAGCCAGGCTGACTCAGAGTCACAGCTCTGTAGAGCCTTATAGATAGATAGATAGATAGATAGATAGATATACTTTATTGATCTCAAAACTGAGAAATTGGGGTGTAGCAGCACCATGCAGTAAGAACAAAGAGAATAAGAGCAAACAATATTAATAGAATATAAAAGGAATACGCTTAAAAAAACTAAAAACTAAAAACTAAACTATACATATATACAAGTGTAATGTGCGGAACAGTATCTGAATAAATAAAAATAAAGTCAGCAGTGTAGAGTGACATGGAGCTAAGACCAGAGTTTAAAGAGCAGACAGAGGTGAGTTATTGTACAGGTGGATGGCTTGTGGCAGGAAAGATTTCCTGTATCTGTCCTTTCGACAGCGAAGCTGAATCAGTCTGTTGGAGAAGGTGCTCCGCTGTCGGTCCAGTGTGCGGTGGAGGGGGTGCTCAGCATTGTTCATGATGGCGAGCAGTTTTTTAAGTGTCCTCCTCTCCACCACAGTCTCCACGGTCTCCAGCCTGAAACCCACCACAGAGTCAGCTTTCTTAATGATTTTATTAAGTCTGTTGGTGTCACTGGCTCTGATGCTGCTACCCCAACAAACAGCAGCGAAGAAAATGGCACTGGAGGCAACAGACTGGTAGAAGATCTCCAACATTTTGCTGCACACATTGAAGGATCGTAGCTAGGGAGTAGAGTCTGCTCATCCCCTTCTTGTACACAGGGTCAGTGTTAGATTTCCAGTCAGGTCTGTTGTTGATCACCACACCCAGATATTTGTAGGCCTCCACCTCCTCCACAGTCCAAGTTGTCCACCAGAGACCTGTACTCCCCCTCCTCTCCCTCTCTTATACACCCAACAACCACCGAGTCATCAGAAAATTTCTCAGTGCCGCATTTGACACCATTGACCATCAAATCTTACTGCACAGACTGGAAAACTTAATTGGCCTTGAAGGAATGGCAGTAGCCTGGTTTAAGTCATACTTATCAGGTCGTTCCCAATTTGTTCACATCAACGATCAACCCTCCGCACATACTAAGGTCTGCTTCGGAGTGCCACAGGGTTCTGTGCTTGGACCAATCCTTTTTACTTTATATATGCTTCCTCTAGGCAACATAATTAGAAAACGCCCTTTAAATTTCCATTGTTATGCTGACAATACGCGATTATATCTATCTATGAAACCAGATGAAACTGATCAGCTGGATAAGCCATAATTTCCTGATGTTGAATTCAGACAAAACTGAAGTTATTTTTCTTGGCCCCACACACCTCAGAAGCTCCTTTTCCAACAATGTAATTTCTCTAGATGGCATTACTTTGGCCTCTAGCACAACTGTAAGGAACCTCAGAGTTTTATTTGATCAAGATTTATCTTTTGCCTCCCATATAAAACAAACTTCAAGGACGGCTTTCTTTCACTTGCGTAACATCGCAAAAATTAGACATATCCTGTCCCAAACAGATGCTGAAAAATTAGTACATGCATTTGTCACCTCTAGGCTGGATTACTGTAATTCCCTATTATTTGGTTGCCCCAACAAATCTCTTAGGTCTCTACAACTGGTGCAGAACGCCGCTGCTCGTGTTCTAACGGGAAGCAAGAAAAGGGATCATATTTCTCCTGTTTTAGCTTCTATGCACTGGCTCCCTGTGAAATCCAGGATTGAAATTAAAATCCTCCTCCTTACTTGCAAAGCTCTAAATGGTCAGGCTCCATCCTATCTGTTGCCGCTCATAGTTCCTTACCAACCCTCAAGATCATTGCGCTCTGAAAATGCAGGGTTATTTGTGGTTCCCAAAGTTTCCAAAAGAAGGATAGGAACCAGAGCCTTCAGCTACCATTCTCCTCTCCTATGGAATGATCTCCCAATTTCGGTCAGGGAGGCAGTCATCGTTTCAACTTTTAAGGCTAGACTTAAGGCCTTCCTCTTTGATAAAGCTTATAATCAGGGCTGGCTCAGGTTGCCTGGACCAGCCCTTAGTTAGGTTGACATGGGTTTAACCTGCTGGGGGACTTCCTCTGATACGCTAAGCTCCTTTGCCTTCATCATGCATGTCTGTTAACTGCATTGCTGTTTGCAAGCTTAGCTTAGCTTCAGTAGTTTAGCTTAGCCTTACATCTGTGATAGCCATGTGGTACTGTCACTACCTGGGGCTTGCGATTACGGAGCTTGGGTCTGTTGAACTGTACTACGCTAATCCCGTTGCCTCTCGAGAGCATTCCTGCTCCCTTGTTTCCTAGTTTTCCCAGATCCTGGCCGTAACCTTGGCTGTCCCTGACCGTGGTGCTAGCTGTGCTGATGCTGTGACCCTGCCTTTGGTTGTGCTCGTGCTGTGGCTCTACTGATACTGTACCCCCCCCTCGCCCTGATTGTGGTCTGGTCCTGGTTGCGCCGTTGCTGTGATCTTGCCTTTGGACACCTCCCTATCAACATGTGCATGAGACTCTTATCATCACCCTCAACATCATCACAGAGTGCAGTTAATAATTCCACACTTATCGTTATTGTAATATGGCACGTCTGTTCCATCATTGCTGTGCCTCTCTCCCCCTCTCTCCCCCACTCCTCCCCTCTCTCTTTCTCTTTCCTTTTTGCCATGATTGTATTTCATTTATTATTTACGACATCTATTGCACTATAAATAAAATTGACTTGACTTGAAACTGACTATCTTACTTTTTGTCTGTCTCTGTCTTTCTGCCTGTCTCTGTCTTTCTCTCTGTTTCTTTCTCTGTTTGTCTGTTTTTTTGTCTGTCTCTGTCTTTCTTACTCTGTGTCTGTCTCTCTGTCTTTTTGTCTCTGTCCATTTGTGTCTCTGTCTTCTTTGTCTGTCTCTGTCTTTTTGCCTGTCTCTGTCTTTCTCTCTGTTTCTCTGTTTCTCTCTCTCCGTGTCTGTCTTTTTGTCTGTCTCTGTCTTTATATCTGTCTATCTACCTTCCTCTCTCTCTTCATCTATTTGTCTGTCTTTCTTACTCTGTGTCTGCCTCTGTCTTTCTGCCTGTCTCTGTCTTACTCTCTGTCTGCCTGCCTTTGTCATTCTCTCTCTGTTTCTCTCTCTCTGTATGTCTTTTTGTCTGTCTCTGTCTTTCTATCTGTCCCTCTTTCTGTCTGTCTGCCTGTGTCTATCTTTCTCACTGTCTGTTTCTCTCTTAGTCTCTGTATCTGTCTGTCTTTCTACCATTTTCTCTCTCTTACTCCCTGTCTGTCTCTCTCTGTCTTTCTCCCTGTCTCTGTCTTTCTCTTTCTCTGTGTCTCTCTTTGTTTCTCTCTCTTTCACTCTTTCTCTGTGGCTTTGTGTTTGTCTCTCTCTTTGTGTCTCTGTGTCTCTCTGAAGTAGTTCTACAACAATTATTACTACTACTACTGTTACTACTACCATTATTACTTACACTGGTAGTTTTGTACTGCTTCTTATACTACACTATTGATGCTACTGTAAATACATCTTCTTGCACTACTGCAATTACTGCTTCTCATACTATTACTACCCCTTGTAGTAATAGGTATACTGCTATTTCCTTTACTTCCAGGGCTACAACTGCTGCTGCTATTAATACTAGTAGCTATACTTCTCCTGTACCTTTTTGCTAAACTGCTACTTCTGCATACTTTGAGCAACAGAAACCATCCAAATGTCAAAATGTTGTGTTCTTTAAGGACAGCTATGCCTCTCATTTTATTTTCTACATTTTATGCCTAAAATATTAAACACTGATTCTTTTAAACTTTTCAGTTGACATCAGCTTCTTCCTATGACACTCTTGCAGTTGTAGCTTATTCACTTTAAAGCAGTTCAGCTTTCATTTCTGCCAGTTTTTCAGATATTTCTGTCAATTTGTAATACATCACTGCATTTCAGAAATTAATTTATGCATTTTCAAACATGCTCTCAAACTGATTAGCATCCACACGCATGTTCCACAGGAAATGCATTTTCTAGTTCTTTTTCTTCCACCAAAACTTTGCACCGCTACTCGAATGCTATGACTTTTCGTGGCGATTCGCCAAGCCGTTTTCCCAAAAATACTCAAAAACTGCCAAAAATTTTCCCATTCAAATGAATGGAGAGCCTTGAGAAATCGACATAAAAAGAGCTCAAGTTAATGACTCTTTGAGGCTATAGAACATCACCATACATTCACATAGAGAAATGATTCAAACATTAAACAGTTCACCAGGTTGTGGCCTGTGGTCACATCAATGGAAATTTGATAACTGGTTTTTCCGAATTCGCAGTAAACGTATCGTGAGGTTTTTCAGATATTTTCAGATTTTACAATGGTTTCTTATGGGCGGAACTCTCAACACAGATCAAAGCCATTCTGTCAGTAGATTATGTGGAGGAGCTGAAAAATAATCTAAAAATTTTACAAACAATTACAGTTACTCCCACAGCTAGCAGTGAATGTACACAATTTGTACATCACACTATAGGAAAACTTGTGGTGGTTGGATTAACGCAGGTTTGAAAGCCAAAAAGCCAACACAGCTGGCTCATGGGGCCTCAGAAGGAAGGGAGAGCCAAAAAATTCCCCATTTACTCCAATACAAATTGAGATGAGAAATTTCTGGAAATTGGCTGCCGCAAACTTTTCTTTACACAGTGATTTGGGATATGTAGCCAATATTTTTCCAGACAAAATGATATGGCTACGTTCGTCCTTTCTCTCCCATTACAATATTTTGACTATTTGGTGAAAGGCATGGCTGTGAAGTGGACCAGTGTGAAAGGGACATTTCCATTAAATTCAAGTGCCTCCTTTGACCTGACCTAAGAGGAGAGAGGGGGAGAGGAGGGGTGCAGTCGGGCCATAATTACCATAGCCATAGGCATAATTTATGGGGGGGGATGGGTGGGTTGCAACCCACCCAATAATTTAAACCAGCCACCACAACCCCCCCAAAATCTTATCATAATTATTTAAAATGAATGTTAGGTATTATCAACACAACAATGTGGTAGATTTTCTCAATGGCAGTAAAAAAAAAAAAAAAGTGACTGGTCTGCGCTCCCCCTCCCGCGCTGAGATTTGGTTTCGCCCACCACGGACCTGAGCGTCCCTTTAACGTTATGTTCCGGAAGCATTCACGGTGGTATGAAGAGAGCTGAGGGGAAAAAGAAAGCCCAGCCAACAATTTTAAATTGTTGGCTGGGCAAAAAAATGAAAATGTCTTCCCAACAGGAGGTACGATATTGCTAGAGCTTCAGTGCCACCACTTTCATTCATTCAACATTTGACTCGTGGTCAAATGTTGAATGAATGAAAGTTAGTCCTCCTCTCTGCTGTGCTGTGTCTCTTAGCTGTTATTTAACACAGCCTGCTGCTGCTGCTGCGGGGCAGATGCTGCTCGGACCGGGCGGTGTTTACAACGGCTCGCTCAACTTCGTCGGCCGCTTTGACAAGAAAGTTTAAATAAAAAAGTCTCCAGAGAGTTTGGACAGTCATCTGATTTTACCAGAAAGTTGGCAACACTCATATAGCGGTCTGGAAATCTCACAATCTAGTGTGTTTGAGGCGAGCTGACGGCGGCGTGTTCTTCATAATTCGTCCGGGTTCGGAGTGCGGGGTGCGGACCCAACTGGATGTTACACCTGCATAACGCGCCTGGATGTGTGTGTACGTGTGTGTGTGAGTGTAGCCTATACTACATGCTGAAAAGAGGGTCACAGGAAGAAAGATCAGAGTCCAAAGTGGCCGTGTTTCTGCTAAAAACCCGCCGGACCGAACCGAAACCAGCCCAGTGTTTCTCCGCACACAAACACACACAGTGATCCACACCTTATAGCCTAAACACACACGTACACACACACTCACGCTTGCACACACACACACACACACACATACACACACACACACACAACACGCACACAGTAAAAAAAATGTAAACAAAAAAAAGACAAAACAATGCTGGGTCGTTTGTGTCAGTAAATAAGGTTAGGGGCTAAATCTTTTATCTTTTAACAACTGTACAGATGTTGAGATATCACTAAAGTAAAATATAAATGAGCAAATTGCACGTATACACCTGAAAATGACAGCCGACACAAAAACCTCTTTTTCTCAAGATTTTGGTTCAGAAATGGCTGAACCCACCTATATTCAACAGCCAATTTCCCAAGACTGGAACAAGTTAGAAATGTGTTTGTTTGTTTTTTTCACATGAAAGAGAAGGCTTTAAAGTTTCTTTTGAGGTATAGAATGTTTATATACAGAGGCGTAAACAAACTTTTGGTCCTTTTACATAAAGTAGGGCAGTGCCCACACAGAATGGGCTAATTCACAGAGACAATGAGATAAAACACACTAGTGTATTGATAATCATCAGTAAAGCAAAGAATGCAAAGAATATAAAATTTAGTTAGCAAGTTCAAAAAATGACATTTTGCTTGTAATGTAAGCAAGGTTAAGTCCATTATACAATCCTGTTGGATTGTAAGGTGTGTTGTATCGTAAAGTTGTCTTATTGCTTTGAGGTTTATGGTTAAAACCTTTGATAGTTTGTTATTGTGTGTGTTCTTTGGACAAATAAACCTAAACAAAAACCTAGTTGTAAATGTGACTTATGCTATATTTTCACTAGTGATCTGTCTCTCTACCTGAGCGGCTCATGCAGCCTGTGTCACTCAACCCCCCCAATGTTCAACTTAAAGTTACGCCCTTGACCATAGCAACAGACACTTAAACATACACACACACACACACACACAAACACAGAGTGCCATCCTGGTGTGTGCGTGACTTTTCCAATACAAAGATGCCAGTTAGTGATGCCTGGTCCACTTGTCCACTAGTAATTAATGATTAACCCTTTATATTGACATGATATGCCGATGTGGCTCCTCATGTGGAGTGGGAACTTATTTGGCCAATTAAAGTTGCCAGTAAGTAATCAATGGTCCACTTGTGCCAAGTAGGCCATTGATTGGCCCTCAGGTGGAGTGGCCAATTGAAGATGCCAGTTGGTAATGAAAGGGTCCACTTGTGCATTTTCCGAAGTAGGGGCCACAAGTGGGCCATTGATTGTGGCCCGTCAGGTGGAGGGAGCCCTTAATTGGCCCTTGTGGCAACTTACAGATGCCAGTAAGTAATTAATGGCCATTAATTGGCCCTTGTGGCCCTGTGTGCAAGTGTGGCCACCCCCTTCCACGACCTGACATATATTAGTGGCACCTAAGCGGCAGGCACCCCCCAAAATTTCTGCCAAAATTTTTTAGTTTAACGTTACAATTCCCTGCAAGTTATTAGAAATGTTTGGTTCACACAGCCAGCATTAGAATCTAAATATAACCTAACAACCATACAGCATTACGTTTCATACAGTAATTACATTTATTACTGTTAATCTTAAGTCTACCTAATGAGATGGTTGGCAGGATGCTTGGAGCAGGTTTTTTGGATACGGCAACCCGCACATCTTCCTTCACGTCCAGTCTTGATCTGTATTTATTTTTAATGTGCGCCAGTGCCGAAAAAGTCTTTTCACACAAGTAGGTAATCCAAAAGGCATCAGTACATCCATTGCGTCCTTTCACCTTGCAATGACACATGCAGTTCATTCAGTTTCTCAAATATGCAAGACAAATACAGATAAGCGCACCTCATCTCGCAGCTCATACAGGCGGGTGAGAACCTTTCCTCGTGAGAGCCCATTTCTTCACAGAAAATGGCAAACAGCCTGGTGTTGAGTGGACGTGATTTATATAGTTGACGATTTTTATTGTTGAGAACACTTTTAAGCTCTGGGTCCAGTGTTTTGCTTGCAAGAGCCTCTCTGTGAATAACATAGTGGGTGGAGTTCACGTGAGGGGCAACTTCTAAGACTTTTGCTTTCAGCCCTATTTTTCCCTGCATCGCCCCAGCCCCGTCTGTGCAAACACAGATACATCGATCCCAGTAGAGTCTCTCCACTTTTAGTTTGTTGTCCAGTTTTGTAAAAATATCCTCACCCATGCACATGTGGCGACATAGGGGGCGGGGTGTTAGGTTGAATAATGGAGAAAGTTTAATAATTCTCTTAAAAAGAATTTGGATCAGGTCAACCACACCCAAACCGCTATTGGAGGAATTAGTATTTGATAAATTAATTATCAGTTTCCGACAACGCCACCCCAGGCATTTCACCTGGAGAATTGTACTAACCCTTTCCACAGTAGTTAAAGCACACAAGTTCATTCACTGATGACAGCTTGAGACCAGGTCCAGCGTAAAAAAATTAAGTTAATTTTATTTAACAATATATTATTTTACTTAACACAGTTCAATAAAATCGTTATACACACACACCACGCACGCACTCACCCCTAAACAAAACCCCACAAAATACACAAAAAGAAAGGCAAATGACTAAATTAGGTTTTACATCAGGGTTAAATTAGTGAACCACACATAAATTAACAAAACCCAACACATGCAAGCAAAAGAAAACTGTCAAATAACCCAAAACAAATAAAGATAATCAGAAATAATCTTGAAATCATCAAAACTAATAAACCCAAATAAACATGCAAGGCAACCAAAGAAAAATAATCCAGAATAAGTAAGCCAAAACAAACATGCAAAACAACCCAAACATAAAGCAAAAAAATAAAGCAACAACTATCAAAAGTAACTAAACCCCAGTACACATGCAACACAATAGTAAGGAAAAAGAAACTATTACTAATAAACTTCAGTCCATGCTTAGGGGAAGGTTAAGATATGCGCAGCCCAGGATAGGGACAGCAATCACTTTAATGAGTGCCAGCAGCAGCACAGTTGGAGACGTAGAGTTGGATGAATGGAGATAAACAATCGCCACACAAACAGGCACGCAAAACAACAGCCGGCCGACGCCGCGTGCGAGGGAGGCAGAGCCAGAGCTGGTGGAAGGGATCGCACACACGTGTACCCTGCCATTGAAAGACATATTTTTTTTTATTTCATAAATTAACTATGCCGGTAACTTGGCATCACGATGTCTACATACCGTCAGGAGTTGAATGAACATCAAAAATTGAGGAAGAGAAGCATCTGCACCACAGCGGCATAATTACAAACGTGGCAGACTGCGGATCACTCTCCCACGTTGCAGCACGCGAGATGAGGTGCCGGGGAGAGACACTCGCCGCCCGGCGATTAACGCTGACAAGGGAGAGGAAAACCTGAGTCCAGGCACTGCATGAGAGACAAGAGCCAATGTTGATGATGACTGCGAAACTTTATGAAAAGCACACAGAACCATGCAGCACTGCACATACCCGGGATCGGCCAGCCGAGCGATCCGGCCGCGAGGCGATCAGGTGAAGCTACTGGTGGAAGCGGAGCACCCGGAAGCTTCAAGGCAAGAGAGCTCCCAGGGCACAACCACCCACCTTTATAGACTGCGCCCCCAGCAGAGACATGCTGATCCTGCGGCACTAATTAAGACACCGCACAGCTACAGCCATACTGCTACACACATTCACTCCAGCGCTGTGTACTTGAGCATGTCCTCTTTAAGTTTTCCATCAAAAATATATCTGACAATTATAAGCAGGTGGGCACAGCTTGACGCACCTGTGGATTCATCTAACTGCAAAGTGTATTTCCTGTGCTTCACTCTCTCACTCAGCTGACAATTGATGTCCTGACCCATTTCGGTGATGTGCCGGCCAACAGTGTCATCAGACAGCAGGATTGTCTGATTAATTGATGAGTGTTTTATCAATTGTGTATGGCTTTTTTGACTGTGTAAGTATGTCTGCCACTTCATAAGATGCTTTTTGGGCTTTTTCAGGTATTGTTGTTTGGTTTTTAAGACTTTTCTTTCGGGCTGACAGTTATTGATCTAATCGCCGGAAAAAGTCAACTGGTTTGTCAGCGAGTGTCGGGTGTGTGGTTGCTAAATGTCGTAGCTATTTCCCTCTCTTAAGGCCTCCCTGGGTAAGAACCTCAGTGCATACAACACGTTGACTGTGGCACCAGGGGGGCCATGGCCACCCCAATGCAAGAGCCCCCCCCCCTCACCCTCGCCTTCCCGCTCATGTGGGGCAAATGCTTCTTAAATTGTTAATTGTACAGACATACCTATTAGATTATTGAGGAAACTGCAAATTACAGAGGTTCCCTAAACGCCTCTCAAGCAGACCTCGGTTATTGGAGGACACACAACGGTGGGGGGACACCTCAGGCGGACCTGCTGTGTAGATTAAGGCCTTCTTCGTGGACCAAAGTTGAGTTAAGACAACAAGAGCAGGTAAATAAGTCACCTGTTACTTAAATAATGCTCGCATGAACCATGTGTATATTCAGTAAACTGTTAAGCTAAGTTACGCTCGATAAATTAGGGAGGCTGCAAGAGACAGCAAACTAGTTTGTGCCATCAGGTTGCTCTGTGACAGAGAATGTTAGCTAACTAGCGCTATATGAATATTTATTATAGCTTTCTACAATGAGTTTCAAACATCTTGATGAATTTTGGATGTATCAGCATCTAGCATAGCAACTGTCGCCGTGCGTTGGTGTGACACCAATTTACTAGCCACCATTGGCTCAGGCATTACTTCCTTATGTCAGTTTGCCACAGAAAATGAAGAGAAAGGTGTGCTATTGATAATGAAATGGATGATAGCTGTTTATATTCACAAATGAGTCATGACAAATACCAAATTTTAAGTTCCACTTTTATGAAACATGAGTTTAAGTACCTGAACAGAATGTCATTTAGGCAAAAATTGCAAATGTTACCAGAAATTACCTTGGAGATGAGCTAGTTTCTCAGTTATTAGAACGATCATTGTAATTATTATTTTGAAAATATTAGACAATAGTTTTGCCCCGAAGGCTGTAGCCTTAATAAAGCAGAGCTATAAATAGTTTTGAGTCAGCTGAAGTAAAATGTACACTGTCCAAGATTCTGTTCTTATTTGTTGTTGTCAGTTTTTCTGCATAACTTGTTCTATATTTGTGTCCACCAGACAGCAACAGATGAATAAAGCTGTAATAAAAAGGCTGGAGCCTTAATAAAGCAGGGCTATAAATAGGTTTTGAGTAAACTAAAGTATAATGTACAACAGATAAATACAGCTGTATTGCACAGTTGCAATGCGTAGGTTGTGAGAAGGCTTTGTAAAATGTTAATTGATGTCCATGGTTATGCTTTTGTTTTGTTCACTTATGGTCTTATCATATTTTATGTACATGAAGACAGTAACACTGGAATAAAGCTGTACTGAAAAGAACTGGAGACCTCTGAGCTGTGTTCCTGATCCTGAGAAGGCTTATTCTGATAAAATGATCTTTAAAATCAATATACTACTTCAAATTAAGCAATATATTTGTCTCTTTAAGAGGATGGACAATTGGCCTAACACATGTATACACAGATAATTTCAGTAAAACAGTAAAATTAGACTGTTGTGGAACTCCAGATGTTAACTTTACTGGCATTATTCTCTGTGTCTCCAGACAATTTATAACATTATTGTTAAAATAAGAAACCAGAGTATATCAGTATGCAATAACTTACCTCTCACTGGCATTGTACCTGGTTACTAACGATACACCGGAATCCACACTTTATATATTCCTCTTTATACTTCCGACGCTTGGTGGAAGGCTGTTTCGATTGCTGGATTTCTTTACCCACACAGTGTCGGAGGCATCCCGGACACTAGGGTGGGCCTGAGCTGGAGGTTGAGGGTGTTTCTGGCAGGGAATCTGGCAGCCTGGCCTTGCTCTTCTCCGTTGCTGGCCTGTCTGGCAGTGGATCTGGGCCCTCGCCTCCTCTGGCATGTAGTGGTGGCGAATCAGGTACTCCAGAATCCTGCTGCCCTCTTCTTTGGTATTACTGTTAACCATTTTCCCAGCACTTTGAAAAAAGAAATAGGTTAAATCTTGATTTCTGCTGCTGTTAGCTATATGCGTACATGTTTGCAATGTTTCTTTTGTTTGATGCCGCAAATCACCTCTGTGATATCTGTCGTAATCATGTCAGGGGTCGCTTTGAGTGAGATTAGTGGGCTGATATGTATTTTTTTAACAGTATCATATTATTTAAAATAGACTGTTTAAAAATAAAAATAAATTATAATTATAACATTCTGTATTTCACACAATATTTCCTAACATTATATTTCGCATATTCTGGAAATCATCTTGCGACCCCCACCATCGGGTCACATGACCCCCCAGGGGATCGTGACACCCACTTTGAGAAAGACTGGCATAGTGTACAGGGATTTACAGATAAGTCACGTGACTCACGTGAAATGCAGTATAATGTATTTTACAATACGATCTACATAAACACATTCTGACGCAGATATTTGGTGTATTATTGTGCAGATAACAATAATGTAAGCAATCATAACATTGATCCCCCTGGTTAGCACTGCTGCCTCACAGCAAGAGGGTCCCAGGTTCAAACCCAGTTGGAACAGGGTTCGGTGCGTGGGCGGGGGCCCTTCTGTGCGGAGTTTGCATATTCTCCCCGTGTCTGCGTGGGTTCTCTCCGGGGTCTCCAGCTTCCTCCCACAGTCCAAAGACATGTAGCTCAGGTTGATTGGTGACTCTAAATTGCCCTTAGGTTTGATTGTGAGTGTGTATGGTCGTTTGTCTATATGTATGGGCCCTGAGATAGTCTGGCGACCTGTCCAGGGTGTACCCAGCCTTCCGCCCAATGACAGCTGGGATTGGCTCCAGCCCCCCCGCGACCCTTACAAGGACAAGTGGTTACAGAAAATGACTGACTGACTAAAATGTACACTAATATTTGGCTATGAATAAATGTTAATGATAATTTACAATTATTATTATTGTTACAATTACAATTCACATAAATGAATAAAGACCTCCTGTAGCTATATGCAAGATTGTTAATTGATTTTCCTATCTATCCATCAATCCGATGAAAGATAGAGCGGGTCATCCACTAATAGAAAGATCAACAGTTTGATCCCCAGCTCCTCCACTCATTATGTCAAAGTATCCTTAGGCAAGATACTGAAACCCAAATTGTTTCCAATTGTTGTTCCATGGGTATGTGAGTGAATGGTTACTGAGTTGTAGGTGACACCGTGTACGGAGGCCACGGCCACCATTGTGTGAAAGTGGGTGTGAATGGGTGAATGTGACATGAAAGATACTGTACAGCAGGGGCATTCAATTAAAATTTAAAGAGGTCCGGTTAGAGAAAATTTTCTCATGCAAAGGTCTGGAAGATCATAATGTCTAACTTCAATATCATATACAGTACATATAAAAGTGGCCTAGTAGTTGTATTAACGTTTGCATGTAGTCAGCAACTGACTGTCAAATTAAACAGGTAATCTAATAATATTTCAACAATACTGATTCAGTTTTCACATGGAACTGGGATTATAAATACTAAGTAGTATTCTAATGATAAACAAATGCTATTTTTTCATAAGGACTGCATATAAAAATAAAATAAATAATAGAGAGCTTTTAAAAAGTTTGAATATCAAAATTAAGCGGTTAATTTTTGCAAAAAAGAAGTGCACCCCTAACAACCCCTCCATCAGTAAAGGGTTTTTTATGCTGACCCAAAACCCAAGCCCACTCTCAGGGAACATTCGTTAGCACATCGTTAAACAGTGAATGAATGGGACAGTATTCTGGTGGATCGATCGTACTGGGCTTTTAGATCGCTTATTTTCTGTGCTCTCAGTTCAGATTTGAGTGGGTATATTTGTTCCAAAGACTTGTGTTTTGTCTTGTAGTTGCCACGGTCTCAGAACATATGAGAATTACTGGTTTTAAACTGCCAGCAGGAAGATGCACAGGTAAGATTCTGTCCATTCTTGATTAAAAGCTCTGTTTTCCCTGTCTACTTTTCTCTTCTGAGAGCAAGCCATGTATTTATTATCTCTGACTCGCTTTCTCTGACTGTTTGTCTATCGTCTGGCTTACTGTTATTCTTCCTGAGTGACATGAATGCACAAATTTGATTGGCTGAGTATCATCACGTCAGATGAATACAACGCTTGCAATTGGTCTGTGACGGAATCTTTTAAGAGGGAGTAGTCATCTCCGTTTGTGCCAATGGACCATTTTTTTTCACAGTAATGGCTGAACTTGGAGCATCTCAATAGATCCCGGAAGTAGCATTACTTGCTAGCGGCGCAATGGAGTTGCAGCAGAAAGACCATTTGTGATGGGCTTTAACAGTGTAAGACATCTAAAGAAACATTCTTTATATTTTCAGCATATCTTAGCTAAATTAACATGTGCATTCAAGCATGATATTGGATTATCTGCTGTTAAATTATTAGATTTACGAAGTATAACAGATATGCTAACAGAGTAAGCTAACGTAAACTGAACACATTTTGTTAGCCCCTAACAGCTTGTTAATTTAAAATGTCCTGCTCTTGAGTAATTTCATCAAACATTAAGGAGTTAACGGGGAGAAAAGACTTGTGTGATTTATTTTACAGGTCAGTGTGAGTTACATGACAGCTTTGTTAAAGATAACATGGTGCTTGATAGCAGAGTGCTATTTTATGATACATAAGTATTGATATGGATCAAAAGTGCATATTTGACATATCTAAACAGAATGTAAAAAAAAACATTACCGTAAACAGAAACGTAATTTAAGGGTGAATGTTTTTAGCTTTGTGATTCTGTTGGTTCCATTTTCCTTTATTATGTTTCAGCTCAGCTGATTTTCCATTGATGGCAAAGGGAGGGAAGCTGAAAGACCTGAATGAGATCTCAGGATAAATCATTTAGAAAAATGAAACACACTAGGCTTAATGGGAAATTATTCTAAACACTGACATTGTTACACTACTGTATTACATTATTTTTTGTTATGGTGTTATATATGTTATCTTGTTATTGTATATTGGTAACTAACAACAGGAGAACTGGGTGCTGGAGGAACTATTTCGAAGCGGGTTATAAAAATGCAGAAGGCTCTAGTTTAATGCAGTTTAATAATGTATAAATCTAGTAGAGAGCAATATTACACAGCTTAATGAAGGCTCTCCTCTGGAGCGCAGATCTGACTAATTCATGCATTCACATGCAGTGGTTTACACTTTGTATTGATATCACTCTCTTATATTCACGGTAGTGTGACGACATAGAACAGTGAAGTAGCCTAGACCTTTTTAAACAAAGGAAAAAGCTTGGACATAGGGACGGGCAAGCACAAAGGATCAAAGTCTGATAAATTATTAAAAGAGGATCAATATTTGTAAGCCTTTCATATGAAGCACACTATAGACAAATGCTGAGGTTAGCAAAGCAAAAGCTAATTTCCAAGCGAGTTATTCACTATGATGAGAACAAACTTTACACAACTAACAAAGTTCCATAACTGAAGTTGGGGAACAAACACGCCTCATCTCCCAAAGTGGTTTGCCACCCAGGCCTATAAAGGTATGTCTGACCCTCTCTCCTGTCCTTTTCTCCCTCCCTCTTTCAGTAAAAGAGCTACACAGGATTCAATGAAGCCTGGAGACTCCCTGCACTAAGACCACACCCTCATCCTGAGTGTCAGCTCCCTGTCCTCTGCAAGCCTTTCCCTGTTTCTTATTTTTATTAAACCATATACAAGGCTTCCCAAAGGTGCACTCTTTCTTTCGGTAAAATGTTCTAATGCAGTTTTTGAAAATGATAACCTCACATATTTTTTGTAGTTGTAATCTGTGGTGAGTGCAAGACTACTTCTGCTGGCATTACTCAACAACATTTTCCTCATATGCATGTCAGCGTGCCTTTCTCTACACGCCTGGATCGTCCCCATGCAGCACACCAAAGCATGGTGGAGACTATCTGAGAGGACACCACAAGAGAAGGACATATACCAACTGCTAGATTTGCTATTTATGTTCCTGAGTTTATTAGATATTAATGAAATTAATTAATTGCAGTAAGTAAGTCAGTAGAAAGACAAAGATAAATAAAATACACATGTTTATATATATATATAAGCAATAAACAGCAACCTGTTTGTTTACCATGGTAAGGTAAGTCTAAAATATGTCAGTATAACCATATATGTTATATCCACATCACTCATATTTATACTATGTAATTATACATTTTACATATAAAAGTACTATACATATACAGTATATATGTGTGTGTGTGTGTGTGTGTGTGTATAGATATTATATATATTATGCATTTTAAAATATATTTTATTTTTTTCTATTTTAATCATATTTAACCCTTATTTAGCACTCAGTGGCTTCTTCTCTGTTGCCTCTGACTCTTGAGCTGCTGAAATGTGTGAATCTCTCAAGTGTTAGATTAATTAGTCTAATCTATCTCTATCTTTTTACTTTAAAAAACAATATAATAATGAAACTACTTACGATGTGCTTCATGTATATTGTAAATCAATGCCGTTATTGACTGCTATTTAGCAAAAATCGGAGTTTTGTCTCCGTATTATGCATTCAAATGGCCCACCAGACACTTGGGACACTGGGAACTATTCAAGGCCTCCATGAGTCACATGACACCCGAGCATTTTGAACTTCTGTTGTCAGTACTCTGTTCTAGTACACTAGTCTGTGAGTTCCAGCCAATGCTGTAATGACAATAAATATATTAATATAAATAAATAAATAAATAAATAAATATATAATAATATAAATGATCCGTCAAAATATATAAATAATTCTCATTAATTTTTCGGTTACAGATCTAGGTCTGGACAGGACAACGTCTGGGTCCGGACACGGATCGTGGTCCGCCTATTAGGGACCCCTGCTGTAGAGTTTTGAAATAATTTTTAAGTAAAGCATTCTGTGGACATTTGTAGCAGTCAATCTGACAGGGGATACAGATGCTCATCGCTTGAGAGTCATGCCATGGAACTGAGGATTTCTCATCTGACAGCAGCATCTCTTCCTCACCTCCTTCACTCGCATCTCCCATGGATGGGACAAAAACTCAATGGAAAGTAAACGAATAAGGGATGAAAGAGGACATGTTAGTATGATGAAATGCACCACTGGCATCAGTTGATGAGAGTTGTCACCAGTTCTCTTCCAAACTCTGCTCTGAACAGCCTCCTCTGGTGGCACTTCTTGACCCGATGCCAGGTCGATTTCAATTCAGCCAATTGGATGACCAGTATAAAAGGGCCTTTGGTGTCTTGAAATCTGTTTGACTCCCTGATGAAGGCTTGTATGCCAAAACGTGTAGTATTGTGTTTTTAATGTTGACAATGCCTTAGAAATAAAGGCATTTTAATATTTTAGGAGAGTGCATTGGAATTTTCTCTCTGATTTTTAAAAATATTAATTTCAATACAGATTACATACGGTGAAGTTTACAAGATGTATGCAACTTGTATCTCGAGCTCCATTTTTAAAGATAGGGTACCTTATTACACTGCATCTTTGCATTGTTACTACAGTCAATGTGCACATTTGTTGCAGAATTGTCAGTATGTAGGGAGTTGCTGTGTCTGTGGAGGTTTTGCTGGGTGTTTCCATTACACCACCTTTTGCACCTCGATAAGTCCATGTGGGACTTTGTGCCTCAGGCTCAAATGGATGCCCAACAACATTCAGATAGGTTACTGGACATGTTGCCTGGGGCCATTCTGAAATGAACCAATAGAGGAGAGTTTGCACAAATACTCACAAAATTATTTACTGTGGAAGATTTTAGTTATAATTATTTATTTATTAAAAGACCAGATCTGCTAGTTTATGATTAATGGCTTTTTTTTTCCTCCACTAAATCAACCTTTCTTTGTAAGATACAGCTGGTTTTAGGGGCAGTTACAGTCACTGAGCGCAGCACACAACTACCCTGAAGCCAACAAATCTTTTTCTGTTTTTTAAGTTTTGTTAATTTATAGATTTAACACATGTAACAGATCTCAGATTGATATTGTAGTGTATTATGCTCAGTTTCTTAAAGTTCCTAATTTGGTCAGGCAAAGAGGCCTCGAAGTTAGTGGTCTAGGGATGTTTAGGCCTGGAAGACAAATGTGTAGAATACTGGCGCCAGGCTAGAAGTAATATGGAATAAGGCTCCTTCCAAATAAGGAGATACTTGTGGGGTTTTGTGATTGATCACAGCAGGTAAAGAGTTGCTTTACGGACAAATGTATTGATGCCTGTACGTATATAAGAGACTTGCATGAGCTGAAAGGGAGAGATTCGCATTGGTCCTGAATCTTCTCCCAGGCAGACCATGGGGCCTGGTGGATGCTGAACTTTGCTGCAATAAATTGATTATTATGCAACCGAGTCGGTGTCCGCGGAGGTTTCTTCATCTTCCACACATCATTGTTACTTAAAGAGAAACAACTACAATATAACTACAATATCCTGTCTGCAGATAAGGATTTCTGTAGAAACAGGAGAAAGAATGAGACAGGCAGCAGATGCTTCTTTTCAATGCAACTGCAAAATATGTACATTTTTCATTGTGTCTGTATTTTGTTTTTCATATTATTATGTCATTTTTTCAACATAAAGTTCAATTACATCAAAAATAAAACAAAATATGTAGGCTAGTTACATTCTCTACATTCTCTAACACATCCTCCTTTTGCCATTAAAGTTATCTTGATTTCAGCCAGTGTACTACTGTATTTATGAATCATCATTCAGTCCAGTATCTGAGTTAGTGCCAACATGTAGTGTTAACCTTCCTAAAATAAAATTTAACAAAAAGATTTCTGGCTTCTCACATATTCCCTCATGTCACTCGTAGTTCACTTTAGATAACTAGCACATTGCTAATAATGGCTGTCACAGCCTCTGCAGACCATAGACTGTATAAACAGATGGACAAAATGACAGACGCATGCCACAGTTTTGTGGGGGAAGGGATCAACAAAGTTTATTTGTTAACAAAAATGAAACATATTCACATGAAATGATGAAACCAAAAAGGGGTTGGAGATCTCAGCCGAAACAAACAAAAGATGGGGAATTATTGGGCCAACCACTCAGTGGGCTGTCAAACCAAGCTCATCCCCCTAAAGCTCACACCCTAAAGTAACTAACAAAGACAAAAGATGAGAACTGAACTACCCCAAACCTCCAGCCCAAACTAAAATAACAGACAACCAAACAAAACCCAACACGTTACGTCGTGTTGTGGTGAATGTCAGAAAAACTTTTGTTTTCTCTGTGGCTCAGAGGTAGAGCAGGTCCTCCATTTACCTCCAGGTACCTTTTTTTTTTTAACTTTTTTTATACCTGTCCTGTTCGGCAGCTTAAGCATGCAGTATGAGAGGTCTGGATGCCTTGAGGTGCCATAACAGATTTGCTCTGCAAAGGAGGAGTCTGACATACTTCTTCCTGTTGCAGTCTGCACTGAGATTTATTGGCAAGGCTACCGGACAGCACAACGTTTGAGTGGATAGGGAGAGAGAAAAGAGAGAGGTTGGGGGACACAGAGGGGAGAGGAAGACACAAGAGACAACAAAAACAACAGCAACAACAACAATGACAATGAAAACGATGACAACAATGCTAACTACAATAATGATAGCTGCAACTATTTACAACAGTATTAACGGTGGAAGCAGGAAGAAAATGAATAAGTAAAAAAGAGGAAAAGAAAAAACAAATAAATAAATAAATAAATAAAAAAAACAAACAAAAATAAACAAACAAAAAAACAGATTGCATAAATACTTACCCAAAATAACCTTGACATGGATAACATCAACATTTGTAACTGTTGTACGTGTGTGACTGTATAACAGTTGTGTGCTGTGTGTGTGTGTGTGTGTGTGTGTGTGTGTGTGTGTGTGTGTGTGTGTGTGTGTGTGTGAGGGTTTGTCATTGGATGTGGTTTGTAGTTGACGGGGGGGCTGCAACAACACCCCCCAAACTCCCAGGGGCAAGCAGGCTAAGACCTAAGCCACCAGAGCACCCAACAGCCCCCCAGAACACGACAGATCCAACACCACGTGCCCCAGAGACAGCCACACGCCCCACTCAAGGGGGAACAAGCAGAGGCAACACCCCCCCCGGTCGGGGGAAGCCCACAGAGGGACAAGGGACACGAAGCCCCCCGGCCCAGCCCAAGGCCACCAATCCCGGCACGATCTGAGCCCACAGCCACAGTGCCCCACCAACCAGAGACCCGCCCCGACCCCCGGAGGGGAGCCCGCCACGCACCAGAGAGGCCAGAGCCCCTCCAACCCCTGGCTCCAATGGGGTGGGCCACGGCCCACCATGACGACCCAGCCCACCACCCCTGAGCCAAACCACATACCCCGTGGGGAAGACGGCAGGAGGCCACAGGGCATGGGCGCCCCACCGCTGGCAGACGGCGGAGTCTCCCAAAATGCCCCAACTGCCCCTCAACTCTCCTGCAATTACAATTAAGGGGCGGTGCAATGACCAGAGCAGGGAGGAGGGCCAGGCCGCCATAATGCAGCCCCACCCCCCACCCACTTTCCCCACTGGTCCCACCCCTCAAGGCCCTAGTGTCTTATGAGGTGAGATATAATGGGACAGGGGGTCGACAAGGAGGTAAAGTGGGGACTGTCCCCATGTGGTTGATGAAGAATTTACATAGTGGCCGAAAGTGGAATTACACCATTTGAGTCAGTGATGCTGATGCTGTGTCATCGGAGTGTGAGTGCGTATGAATCAAGCCCCCAGGAAGTGCACCATGCGTTGATGCAGAATCTACGTAGTGGCCGAATTGGAATTACACCGTTTGAGTCAGTCACGTGATGACACTGGCTCAAAAAGACTTTTTCCCATTGACTGACACAGGGAAAGAGACAACTGTAAATCAGTAAATAATTTTTTGTGAGCATCAAAACCCCCACTAAATGTCTTCTATCCTTATCTAGATGTAAACCAACCAGTTCGATATAATTTGGAAAGTCTAAAAGAGCTGCAAGTTTAAATTCTAATCCAGAAGTCGGTCACTCCGCTGGTGGAAGTTACCCACTCAGCTGCACTTGGTTGCGCTCGGCCGTGTTTGGCTGCCGTTAGTCTCTACTTCGTGTGCACTATGAGCCAGTAGATCCAGGTATTTTAGCGTTTTCTAAATCCAGAAAAAGAGCTTTTTCTGCCTCATGCGCCACTGAGCAGCTCTAATCGGAATGAATGAGGCCCCACCCCCATGGCTGTATCCAGACTTCACTATAAAACACCCATGGCATGGATGGTTACTGAGTAGCAGGTGGCACCATATATGCTAGCCTTGGTCACTGGTGTGCAAGTGTGTATATGAATGGATGAATGTGACATGTAGTGTGAAAGCACTTTGAGTGGTCAAAAAAGACTAGAAAAACACTAAACAAGTAGGCATGTGTCGGTGTCTGTGTCTCTCCATCTTCCAACTTAAATCTTCCAACTTCCAGAGCCAGTGGGAGGATTCCTGTTCTTAGCTGGGCAACCAAAGATCTCTGACTTTGATAAGTTAGCTTTAACATAAAATTATGTGCCAAAATTATCCTTGAACTGAATATATGTCCTCAGTTTAGGTTTCTCCAAGATATCGTTTAACCATTCAAATCTAGAAAGCAACTTCTCTCTGATTATATTAACTCTGTATGATAAATTATTTCTGTACACATACTATAACTCAGGTTCACCAAAAACCACCTGAATCTCTGCAGCCCATGAGGAATTCTTACCTTTAGACCAAAAAAAAAATTCTTGTTGATCCTATTATCGGGCATATTAATAAAACGATTCCACAATCTTATCATGTCACATTTCCTCACTACTGAACCAGGAATCCAACCCATGTCACCCTCAGCAGCCAGGATAGGAGCAAATTTATGAAAACCCAGATAGCAACGAATAGCTCTGTTTTGTACAGAATCTGAGGCTGCGCTTAACTTAAATCCCCAATCACCAGCAGCATAAATACAAATAGGATTGACAAAGGTATCATACAGCTGAGTGTACGTGGAGAATCCCAAATCTTTGCGTACTTTCAATTTATTGATAATGGACCCCAGGGCTCTGCTAGCTGAACCAGCTAGAAGTTTAAGTCCAGTTTCATAGGTCATAAACTCATCAAGAGGAAAACCTAAATATTTATAGTCTGATGTGTATTCTAAATTCATATTTCCAAATGTCATTCCTCGCCTGCTCCTGGGAATAATCTTTTTTCTGAAATGAAAAATTTGAGTTTTACTCTGATTTATTGATAACCGCCATTTACAGCACCAGTGTAGCTGCCCTCACAGTCATTTATTCAGTTTAAGTTCATTCAGAAATTCAAGTTAAAAAAATTAAGAATAATTTACATTTGATAAAGAATATTTTATAATGTTTGGACATTGTCGCTGAATTTAAAATATTGCGTGTTTGTCTGCATAGTGTTTACAGAGCGGAACCAATGTTTTGGGTATTGTAACACAGTCGGTTCTTTGACCTTTGTTACGCTCGCTGCCATGAGAGAGAGAGAGCACCCGGCAGGTTGAATCCACAATGAGGGAGGATTAAATTGTGCTTTGTATGCTGTCGGATGAAGATTAGTTTGAAGCGAAACTTGGTTACCCCCCTTTTTTTTGGAATTAACGCGGCAATGAGGTAATAAGTTATTTCTACTTTGTACTTATTCTTATGTGTTAATAAGCCGGCCAGTGTATTGGTTCACGCAATGATGGCGTAATAGCGCCTTTACGTTTTATTGAATGTAATTAATTATCTGCGAATTTACAAGCTCATAAGTCTGAAGTTGTTTAATGTGCAATATTTGTTTAATGGTTATTCTCTGTGAGAATGTGTGTATTGCATTGAAGTGAATTTTGATTTGTTAATTTTGCTTTCATCTAGTTCTTACGGCATATTTGATGGCATGGATGTGCTAATAAATGCCAGTGAAAAAAGAGCGACTTGTGTGCGTGATTAAGCCTGAAGGGGAGTAACAACCAGTTCTTTAAAATGTTTACCATCCTCTGCAGATCTTCCTCTGATTCAGCCAGCAGAGCAACATCATCGGCATACATCAAAATACTCACAGTCAACTCTTTCAAATGTATTCCTAACTGAGCATTCTTGATCTCAAGAGCCAGGTCGTTAATATAGAGGAAAAAAAGAGTAGGGGACAGAACATCACCTTGTTTAACCCCAAAGGGTGTTTTAAACCAGCCAGTCCTTTCATCATTCACTTGGATACAAGCAGCAGAGAAGCTATATTAAGATTTTAGAGCTTGGTAAAACTTGCCATCCACCCAAGCTTCTAACAGTTTTAATGAAAGTAAAGCTCTATTAACCCAGTCAAGTGCTTTTTTTAAAAAAATTAAACATACAAAGGTAGATTTGCTTTCTGAAATTCATGTCCTAATAATTGTTGTGATTGAATGAATAGTTAAGTGGTACTCTAGGATTATCCTTGGGTGATTTTGGAATCGGTATAATGATTGATTTACACCATAAGGAGGGAATAATACAATATTTAAAACAGAACTGAAATAAGAAATTGAGTATTTTTAAGAGGTGTGGAGATTTTAACACTTCAGTTGGGATTTCTTCCACACCTACCGCTTTCTTAACTGGAAACTGATGGATTTTCATCTGCTATTTGAACTCCATTTTTAAAGGTTAACAGCAACAGGGAATGGTCAGGAAGGCGACATCTCTCTCCTGTCAAGTTAGCACAAGTTGCAACATTTTGATCAAAAAGATCTGTTGCTGCTTGAGGAATTCAAGAAAAGATTCACCATGGCTATTGGAACACAAATCTAGGGCCACCCTCAGCGGGACATTGTCTGACTCTCCAATACAGTCCTCTTTACCAGCAATGCGGCTATTAAAATCGCCACAAACATAAATAGCATCGGCATCTAGAGGATAAACATGAAACAATAAACAACTGAAAAAACGTGTTGCAATCTCTACCCCTTGTAGATCCTTCTGGAGAAAAATAACATGAAAAAATCACAAAACTATATTCCAAAACCCGACGTTCAAACAAAAGTCCAATAATGCCGTCAATGGATTTCTCCACAACGTTAATCTTAAAGTGGTCAAAAAGTTCATTCCTAACAAAAAGTCTGACTCCACCAGAGCCTTATGGAGCATGGATGTGTCTGTTTCAATTATTCCCAAACCAGGAGTAGCCTGTTAGCTCAATAGCAAAATGCTTCTGAGCTTACCATTCGTAGAAGTCCAGCCATTTACATTCCAATGAGCAAGTGAAAGACAGGAAGTATCAGCTGTTACGGTTTGCGAAGTTGCTCCTCAGTGTCTCCAGGCTCCGGTGTTACCGGCGGCACTCCTGGTAACTGTTGCAGTAGGTGTTGCTGCCTCTGGTGTGCTTCGTTTAACAAGTCTCCCGTTTCCAGAGTCTCCCGTTTCCTGACACATATAACTCCATGGTTCCTTACAGTTGTGCTAGAGGCCAAGGCAATGCCATCTTAAGAAATTATATCCTTAGAAAAGGGTTTCTGGGGTGTTTGGGGCCAAGAACAATAACTTCAGATTTGTCTGAATTTAACATCAGGAAACTGCAGCTCATCCAGGCTTTTATGACCTGAAGGCATGCTTGTAGTCTAGATAACTGATCAGTTTCATCTGGCTTCACAGATAGATACAGTTGCGTATCATCCACATCATAATGGAAATTTACAGAGTGATTTCTAATGATGTTGCTTAGGGAAGACATATATAAAGTGAAAAGGATTGGTCCAAACACAGAACCTTGTGTTACTCCAAAGCAGACCTTAGTATGCATGGAGGATTGATCATTAATATGAACAAATGGAAACAACCTGATAAGTATGATTTAAACCAGCTTAGTGCCGTACCTTTGAGGCCAATTAAGTGTTTCAGTCTGTGCAGTAAGATTTGATGATCAGTGGTGTCAAATGTGGCACTGAGATCTAATAGGATTAATGCAGAGACCAGTCTTCTATCAGAGGCAATCAATAAGTCATTAGTCATTTTTACTAGTGCCGTCTCTGTACTATGATGATGATCAGTGTGTGTAACTGTAGCATGTGTGTGAACATTAGATGGTATGGGTGAAAAAACATCTGCATCAGACAGTAACATCAGTTCCACAAGGTACAATACATTACATCTTAACATGTAACTGCACTCTATTATAGCACTCTGTCTCTATACAGCAGGTGCCACCTGGAAGGGTTTTACATTTTTCCATAAAGCGTAGATGTGGTCAATGTGATGAGAAGGGATTTGTGGCTATATTTGTCTTCCTTTCTTGTACAAAACCTAGTTGGAAACAAGTGTATTTTATTAAAGGTAACTCTTCCCAGATTTGTGATTTTTAAATGTTGTACAATTTCAGTGTAAAAGGCACTTCAAGTTTTGCATTTTTCTTTTTTAAAAAACTATCAACAAATTCAGTAATTCTGTCCTGTATAATATTCTGAACAATGAAATGATGACCAGATCTGGGAACACATGCTACACGTTACTTGCTAGACACAGAACTTGTTCAAACAAAATGTCTACATTTGTGTTTATTCTGTGCAAGATGCTCCTTTATTATGTCCTCCTGTGATGGTAAAGTGAGGGTTTCACAATTAAGAAATTGAAATGTTAGCTTGCTTGTTTTCATCGAGAAAAAAAATATGTTGCCATGATGAAGACAACAGCACAGTAAAAATTAAGAGTCCATTCAGATATTTTTTAACAACCTCTCAGGTAGAAAAATATCATCTCTGCAGCCACACATGAACAATGTTATACAGATGATAACATATTATAAAAACCCCAATTATTTTATTTTCTGTATCATCACTCGCTATGATACTAATTGTGCAGAGATGGGGCCTCATTCACAAACAGTGCATATGCAAACAAATTAAGAACTGCCTCAGACGATACATACGCACAACTGATGAATGCCCAGCTGTCTTAGAAAATGTAAACACACACCGTCTTCTAGGCAAACAGAATTTTTTCAATGGAGAAATGCGAAGGTGGCAGTGTGCTGATTACAAAAGCCGGGCACATCCCTGTCAATTAAGAATGATTCTGACTCACTAACATTTGCATAGTGGTAGGGACAAAATCACACATATTATGAATAAGTGAATCAGTGAATGCAGCCCATTGTGATGTCTGTAAGACCTCTGTGGTGCCCCAGGTTAAATATACTTTGGGTCACACTCATACCTATCACTGTAAACACTGTGAGTTAGTGAACAAATAAACTGCAGCTAACATTTTCTACTAATGACATCAATACTGACAGCAAAAGTCTGAGTGAAAACTTTTAGTTCTGAGCTAATTCCTGAGTTTAGTTCCTGGAACTTTGAAAAATGACCGTGATCAGACACTTTCAAAGCCAAACATGCAAAAAGAAAAACCTTCTCAAACCATAAGGGATTATGTATTTAGGAACAGACTGTTCAAGAATACTAATGGTGTTTGCCATTCCTTAATACTTACCAGGATTGGGTTGCACTTACTATTCAGAAATCCATATCTAAGTTTGTTTATAACTACCACATATATTCAAGTAATTTACTACATCAGGTTCCACCATTAGAATTGCTGTCTTGTGTGGTATCTTGTTTGTCAATCGTTGGCAAGGATGCATCAGTACCATGCAATCAGAAGCAATCAACAGTGCAGCAGAAAGTTACTGCAGTATCATCAACTAAAACATAGGTTTACATAATGTGACTTAGTCGTAGTGATGTTGAGATTCCCAGATCTCATCAATTTGTTGTTGTGTAAAATGTTCTCATACTGTAACTGATAGAAATGATGGGCAGAAGCATGAAAATAAGACCCAAGTTAAACTTGATTTATTCTTTAAGATGTGTGCAGACATGATCCAGGTGACTCACTTGCTGCATGGTAAACACTGCTGTAATTAATTAATGTAATTAACTACATTAACCAGATGACCTTGTTAGTGTGTTGATGTGACAGTTGCAATAACTGCAATATTTTCTTGATCGGGTTATAAGCATGAAGGTCAAAGTTCAGACAGAGCATGATGATAGTTTCATGAGACAATTATCATCCTGTGCTTGTCTTCACTTCTCCATTGCTTCAGTTGCAATCAACCAGATGGTACGCTTTACCTCAAATTAACCTCTGTCATGTTTGAGTACACTTTCATTTGAAATCCCTTTCTCTGGATGGGTACACACTGCCCATTTGGTAGAAACATTGAAAAGTGAATAATATGCAGAAACTGTGTTGATGCTGAAGTCATGCTCAGTAGAAATGACTAAAACTATACAGTGGAATGCTCTCATACAAAATCATGAAGCACTGAGGAGATCTAAAACATGAACACAGAAAAAGAAGACAGAGGTGAGAATAAATAAAGAAAAGGTCATTTCAGTACACTGCTGTCACCTTGGTCCTGATAAAGCCCTGTTCTAGTGACACAAGCACTACAACAACAAGAACAACAACAAGAAAAACTAAAACAATCAAAAGATGAAAAGATCACCCAACAAATGATGAAGCCACAACTTTAAATAAGGTGAGAGGAGTAATTGCCCCCATGGTTTGATAAAATCAATCTTATTTATACATGAATTGAAAAAATACTTTTTCACATTGAGAGGGAAAATAAAATATTTACTGTACAAGAAATGACACCAAACTTGCACCAAAATCTGAGAGGGACCATTGAATCCCGATGTGTTCAGTCCCAAGAAAAATTACCCACAACCCCTTTGTTAATGCTGTTTGGAACACACTGTTAAAAACACTTGACCTCCAAGTTATTGATAACCAATTCTGATGGTAAGAAAAGCTGTAGAAAAATAAAGTACCAGTAATCTCCAGATTAAAAGACCAAATGCCCTTAAAAATTTTCTGAAACTCTCCAGATAAATTGGAGATCAATAAATCCGTAAATGCTGTACTTTATTTTCTTTTTCTCTTTAAAAAAGTTTTTTTTTTTCATCAGTCCAGTGGTTAATCTTTAGTGGAACAAGAGGGGATTGTGGGGAATACTGGAAGGGTTCTTAGGAATATTCTGACGACTCCGTCTCCTTCAGGCCAAACACATGAAGGTTCAGGTTCACTGAAGCTCATTCCCTCTGATGTGGTCGCATGGTTCATGTCAGTTGTTTGTGATGGCTGGGGGGGCTGCGGAAAAATGGTGTAATGAGACACAGGTGGGAAAGGGGGAGTGGGGGTTGCTGAAAGGTCTAAGGTGTGGTTAAAGGGTTGGCAGATAGAGAGAGAGACAGTTGGAGAGACAAAGGAAGGAAGAGACATTTTAAGTGGATTTGAAGTCAAACCTCATAATTAAATGTTACATATAAAGAGGAAATTGAGGCAGGAAATGATAACATCAATATCATTATATTTAATCATTTAAATTTTATTTAAATGATTAAATAAAATCAGGTGTTTACTTCATAGTGAGTCTCAAATAGTAGTTTGGGATGTGACCAGCACTCACAACAAATAACGGTAAGGTAAAAAATTATAGCCACAGTGTTGTTCACACGGTTAATTCAGTATAATAGATATTTGCACAGAACCAATCCAAAAACATCAAAAGAAACATATCACTGCTCTTCTGAGAACACTTCAGATTTTACTATAAATATTGTTTCTCTTCACTATATATCCCCAATTGCTTCCACTTTCATTCCTGGACCTCGCTGACTTACATGAATGTCTGCCTTACAGCCATACAAAATAACAGTAATAATAATATTAATAATAATAATAATAGTAATAATAACAATAATTATTATTATTTTATTAATATTTTTATAAGTAGAAGAGATTGAAAAAATGTATTGATTGAAAGCTGTATTTCTGTCAGAGATTAGTTGTTTTTTGTTTTATTAGTAGAGTGGTGAATATGATCTGATTTTGGTGTGGTGCTGATGGAATGTGAGCTGTCAAAATGCAACAACTGATCAGTTCAACAGAAGGGCACACACACTTTGAAGATGATATAGCCGTAAAACAGAGGGAAATGTTTAAACCCTCAACAGAGATGAATCAGTCATTGTCTAACACTGCTGCTTTTTACACAGCTCCTCTCTCTCAAGTTGAGAAGTTGGCGCTACAGTTCATTTCAGATGTATTTTTTTCTGATTGTAAATTTGCACTTGTCAGTCTATTTAAATCTAACATCAAAGTTTGTTGGGAGAGGCAGTTTGATGGATGATTAAACGGTAGTGGAGAGCTACACTCTGGGCATAAAAATGGTAAAATGATAAATGGACTATACTTGTATAGTGCTTATCTAGTCTTATTGACCACTCAAAGCACTTTAACACTACATGTCACATTCACCCATTCACACACACATACACACACTGGTGGCTGAGGCTACCATACAAAGTGCCACCTGCTACTCAGTAATCATTCACACACACTCACACTCACAGTCCGATGACGCGGCATCGGGAGCAATTTGGGTTCAGTATCTTTCCCAAGGATACTTCGACATGTTGCCCAGAGGAGCTGGGGATCGAACCGCTGACCTTATAGGACGACCCACTCCACCTCTGAGCCACAACCACTTTTTGTACGTTTCATATGTATCATATCAGTAGTTTAGAGACATATCTGAAGGCGGATGGGTGAAAGTTGGGATTTCTGGGCAAATTACAACTGCTGAGCTGCAGAACTCTGTTTGCAGCCAATGAACAACAAACTAGTTGCTTTTACCGAGACATTGCAGCATTTCCAGCTGGGATTTTAAGCCGAGATACAATCTTTTTCTAACCATAACCAAGTGGTTTTTGTGTCTAAACTGAACCACATATTAATCACAGCAATGTTGAATTATATAAAAACCTAAAATGTCAATGTATTGCCTCCATGCTTCAATCAACAGGAGCAGACAAGAACACCAAGTGAGACTGAAATCATGGATTAACCTGTGAATCTTAAGTCCGGCCAAGACACACATTAACAACACACTGCTAACAGGTTCTTTTCTTATTCTTTTAAACATTATATCTGTCATTTTGCAGCATTTTCTGGTTTAAATGTGCTCCCTCTTAACTTGACTTTTTCTCTCCTGTATGGCTCTACTCTGACTCCACCTTGCTGTCCTGTGGTGTATTTGCTTTGATTAAATGGTTCCATTTAACATTTTTAACACTGCCTGACCCTACAGGTTGCACAGCTGGCCTCTGCTCTTTTTCTCCCGTGCGCACCGAAGGATTAACTCTAATCTTATTATTACTTCTCCTTCTTTTTTTTTTTCCTAATAATATTTTTTTTATTAGTTTTTCCTTAGTTTTTGACAAGAAAAGACATAACACACATACACCATTTATACATACAAAAACAGATCTACAAATAAAAAAAATCATAACATCAGACAAAGTACGATACAAAGTACAATAGACAATAAACAAAAGGTTATTGTCCCGCCCCCATTGTCCCTCCCCCCATTGGTGCTTGATAGAAGAGGAGGCAGTGGATAACAAATGAGTAACCTTCAGGATTGTTTTCAATTGTACATGTGACAAAAAGTCAACATCTTTTAAACCAAAATTATTTTTTACTTGTCAAAGGGAACTATATCACCATCCTTCACTATCTGCCTTTGTTGGCTTATACCTTGACTTTACCATGTTTTGTTTCTTAGTGTTTTACCACCAGCTGTCAGTAGGGGGTTATTCCATATGGGGCATGATGATAAAGACACTCCCTCAAAGAATAAATGCTTTTGAAAGGATTTTACTACCTCAAGGGAAAACCGAATTAAAGGGTTGCCAATTTTTGGAATTTGTTTTAGGGTGAAACCATAAAGCTGATAAAGAGACAGACTTATTATGTTGAGACAAAATGCTTTCATCAGTCCATTTCCAGCTGCCTTTCCCACTCGTGCCTGTGTAGGCCAATAACAAATGGAATTTGGCATTAAAAGCAAGGTAATAAGAATAAACATCGGCAACTCCCGATCCACCACATTTCCTTTGTCTAAGCGATCTTTTAAAGCTGATTCTGGGTCTCCTATTACTCCAGAGGAAACCTGTGAATAGTTTGTTAATTTCTTTGAACCACTAAGGTGGGAATTTAAATGGTATAGCTGATATAAGAAAAACTAATCTAGGCAAAATATTCATCTTAATCATTTCTACTCTGCCCCATAATAAAATTAGTAAACCTGGCCATCTCTTGATATCATCCCTAATCAGTTTAAGGAGGTGAGGACCGTTTAAATCAAAAATCTAATTTATGGGAGTCCTAATGTTTATTCCCAGATATTTAACAACTTGTGGTTTCCACTGAAAAGGGGCAGAGCCAATATGTGATGAGTAAGTCAGGTGGTTTAGTGGAATGGCTTCACAGCGAGGACCCTCTTGAAATCCTTGGAATTATTACCATTATTATTATTATTGTTATTCCTTGAAATGAATTTTCTTTTAGAGGGCTTTAACATGCATGGAAACTCATGAAACTTTGTAGTTTATAACTCTGAGGGACATGGTCCAATCTTCACCAACCTTCACATGTTGGATGACAGTCCCAACCTAAACATATCTACATGACAAGCATTACCAAGTCTTATAGCGCTCCCTACTGGCCACAGGAAATTACATGAAAACGATGTGTTCTTCTTTGATGTATATCTCCTACAGATTCCACCCAATTGACTTCAAATGTGATTTCTAAGACCTTAAGACCTGTAAACACAACAACTGATTTAAAAAATAGAGTTTTTGTCACACTATGTGGGCGTGGTTTGGTTTCCAACTTTGATGTCTCACTATGACACAGGATGTTGTTGTAACTCAGCCAAACATCATCCAATCTGCCCCAAACTTCTCATGCTTGATAAGAGTCCCAGCCTGAACATATCTGCATGGCTCAATTGAGTTATTGTCATAGCGCCACCGACTGGAGACAGGGAGTTATATTTTTTATATTTTTATGTGCACCTCCTTACAGGTTGACAATATTCAGCTCAAACTTGTTAAGAAAAGTGTTGAGACCTTGACGATGCCCATTTGTGATTTCAGAGCCTTTTCATAAACATCGTTGCCATGGCAACATGGTCTTCATTGTCAAACAGGAAGTTGTTGTAACTTTACTTTGCATCAACCGATTTGCCCCAAATTTTATAGGTGTGATGAAGGTGCAGTCCTGAACACATGAACATGTCAATTAAGCATGATAATCACAGTGCCACCAACTGGAAAAAGAAAGTAAGCCTCTTAACACAACTATATTTTGATTTACATGACATTTACATGGTTTGGTGTACAAATTATGTAGATCAAGATGACTTACATCTTGTGTGATTTCTAGCTCCACCTAGTGGCCACAGGAAGTATAACTACACATGAAATATCTAACATCAAAAACTTTTTCATCATACCATGTGGGTGTGGCTATGTTTACAACTTCGATGTTTTGCCTTGAAACAGGAAGTTGTAGTAACTGAGTCAGACATTGTCCAATCTGCTCCAAAGTTCTCAGGCTTGATGAGAGTACCAACCTGATCACATCTGCTTGATTCATTTGACTTACCGGCATACTGCCATCTACTGGAAACAGGACGTCACATGATTTTTAGGTGCATTCCCTTATAGATTGACCAAATTCAGTTCAAACCTGGTAACAAAAGCTGATTAAAGACCTCCATGATGCCTCTTTTTGAAGATCATATGTTTTTGATGAACGTTGTTGCCGTGGCAATGCAGTATTTGCCAATAAACAGGAAGCTGCCCTAACTTCAGTTTGCATAAACCAATTAGCCCCAAATTTTTTAGGGGTGTTATCCCAACATGATATACACCAGGATGACTTAGATTTTGTGTTATCTCCATGGCCACCTAGTGGTTTTAGGAAGTACTTCACCGTGTGAAATATCTCACTCAATGGTCCAAACTTTCTGCATGCATTTTCTAACATTTACTACAATTAAAGATAGGGGGCAGTTACCCCAAGGTGAGGGGGGTGCGAGGGCCCATTTATCGCTGCTGGCAGCTTTAATTATTGTTAGGGCCCTAGCACCGAACGGTGGGAGGATTCTATTGAAACTGAAGGAATTATTATTATTATTATTATTATTATTATTATTATTATTATTATTATTATTCTGTCAAATGAATTGCCTTTTTGAGGGCAAATACATATTCAGGAATTCTTATTAGGGCCCGAGCACTGAACAGTGAGAGGACACTCTTGAAACTGGAGAAATTCGTATTAGGGCCTGAGCACCAAACGGTGTGAGGATCCTTTTGAAAACTGAAGGAATTCTTATTAGGGCCCAAGCACCGAATAGTGCGAGGACCCCCTTGAAAACTGAAGGAGTTATTTTTAGGGCCCAAGCACCAAACGGTGGGAGGACCCTCTTGAAACTGAAGGAATTCTTATTATTTGGGCTCGAGCACCGAACGGTGTGAGGACTCTACTGAAACTGAAGGAATTCTTCCTATTATTATTATTATTATTATTAGTATTATTAGGGCCCGAGCCCCGAACAGTACGAATAATTATTCGGTATAAATATTAATATTCATATTAATATTGATATTAATATTCTCTCAAATGAATTGCCTTTTTGAGGGCTTTAACATATTCAGAAACTCATGAAACTTTGCAGACTGGTAAAAAATTTTATAAATTTAATGATATCATACATAGGTGGGAGGAAATGTATTAGTGGCGCCCCCTACAGATTTCCAACGAATCAGCCCCACTTTTTATCAGCAGCACTTTTTACCGTGAGCTGTAAAACTTTGGAGGCTTGTGTAAAACCCCAAGACCTACAAAAAAGTCTCTTGGGGCCATACCGTAAAATCAACAGGAAGTCCTCCATTTTGACTTGAAGTTGTAATTTTGGTGTATTTTTGGTCATTTTCAGAGGTTGTAATTTTTAGAACCTGTCCTAGAGCTTTCATCAGACTTCAAATGTTATGGCTACCTTCATAAAACCTTTGAAACCAAAAGTTATCAAATTCATGAGCTTTCATCACACCGTGTGACCCTGAGGCATCTAATTTGCATGTTCTGCTATGAACCAGGAAGTAAATAGTAAATGGTATATAACTCTGCTGTGAATGGTCCAATCTGCCCCAAACTCCACATGTTTAATAGGAGTCACGCCCTGAACACATCTATACGACAATTTTAAGTGATAATAAGAGCGCCACCTATTGGCACAGAAAAGGCAAAGATTTACACAAAGACATCCTGCTCCTAGCAGGCTGACTCAATTGATCTGAAAATGGTTTTAAAAAATCCTTAAGAAGTTGATGATGCTTGAAAATGAATATTGTGAGTTTTCATTGAAAGGCGTTACTGTAGTTGGGTGGACAATTTCCATGTTTCGACATGACATCAAAAATGATTGTAACTTGGCCTCAGATGGTCAGATCTTTACAAAATTTCACAGATTTGATGTCCAGGCCTGTAGACATCTGTAGTGCAATTTTGAATCTTACTCATAGCGCCACCTATTGGTAGCAGGAAGTTACTTTTTTTACTCTTTGATTTTTCCCTTGTAGCAGGTTAACTCAATTAACCTCATATTCAATTAGAATACTGTAAAGATTAGTAAAGTTACACATTATTCGCCATAAAACTGGAAGCACTTTGTGAGGGGCAAAGCATGCACCAAAACCCACCAAACTTAGCACACACATCAGAAGTCCTAAAATGTGATATGTGATGTAATTCTTTTTGCACTGTGCCAAAATGGCTCTGTAGCACCCCCTACAGATTTCAACGAAGCAGCCCCTGTGGTACATTACACCTAGAGCTGCAAAACCTGGGAGGCGTGTGTAACAGCCCAAGACCTACAAAAAAGCTTCTTGGACCCATACCCTAAACCCAACAGGAAGTTGGCCATTTTGAATTGAATGTGCAATTTTGGCGTATTTTGGCCATTTTCAGGGGTCACAATTTTCCGATCTTCTCCTACAGATTTCATCCGATTGACTTCAAAATCTAAACATCCTCTCAGAAGGCCCTGGACATCAAAAGTTATTACATTTGTGAGTTTTCGTCACACCATGTGGCCATTACTGGGCAAAACATTTCCATTTCTTGCCATTAACCAGGAAGTAGTTTATAAGTGAGGGACATGGTCCAATCTGCACCAAACTTCACATGTTTGATGACAGTCTTGCCCTGAACACATCTACATGACAAGTGTTACCATTATTTATAGCGCCCCCTACTGGCAACAAGAAATGTCACGGAAATTACATGCTTTTTTCTTTGATGGACTGCTCCTACAGATTTTATCCAATTGACTTCAAATCTGGTGACAAAACCTTTAAGACCTTAACTCATTGAAAGCCAGCCCTATTTCATAATAGAAAGTGGCTTGTGCCAGCTTTTCTGGCCATTTGGAGTCATCTTTCAAGACCCACAGAATATTTTACACACACACACACACACATATATATATATATATATATATATATATATATATATATGTATATACATGCTTTCTTCTTTAATGGACTGCTCCTAGAGATTTTATCCGATTGACTTCCTTCCCTCTGAAGTATAGATTTACCATGAACGGTATTGCCATGGAGACCCAGTGGTTGCCGCCAAAGAGGAAGTTGTTGTAACTTCACTTTGCATCAACCGATTGGCCCCAGATTTCACAGTTGTGGTCAGGCTGCAGCCCTTATCACATCAACAAGTCATTCAAGTCATTGAACTATGATACTAACTGAGCCATCTACTGTCAACAGGAAGGACGCCTCGCCTTGATCAAGGTGTATCAATAAGGAGATGACTGCCTTTATACGCATAGCAAGGATTTTAGCAAATAGCTTATAATCATTATTTAACAAACTAATAGGGCGTAAATTAGTCCAATTGGAATGATCTTGACCAGGTTTGGGCAGCAAAGAAATAGTGGCTTGGCACATATTCAATGGCATGGATTGACTAGTTGCTCATAAATGACTCTAGCAGAACTGTCATCACGTATAAATGGTATTGACTGACGATTTTGCAGTTTTCGTAACTTTGAGGCTAACATTTTGCCTGCTTTATCTCCATTTTCAAAGTACTTACGGCAGAGTTTGAGCAGTGCAAATGCTGTCTCCTCGTGTATAATTGAATTTGGTTCTGCCTTGCAAATCATCAATGCATGTTTGAGTTTCAAATCATTAGGGAACTGCATATGTTGTGATTCTGATTTCTTCAGCTCTAATAATAACTTGCTTCTTCATCATTATATCATTTCTTTTTGGCCGTGGCATAACATATTATCCGACCTATGCAGGTTGCTTTGAATGCTTCCCATACTGTTCGTATAGAGGGTACTGACCTAATATTTATATAATCATTTATCTATTCTCTATTCTAGTATTTTATTAGTATTAGTATTTTACTGTCAATCACATTCTCTACCATAGATTGTGATTACAGTACATAGTCAATTCGAGAGAATAATTATGAGCATGTCAATAAAAAGTGTATTCTCGGGCAATATGATTTACAACTCGTCATATGTCAGTCATTGCCAAAGATTCCCCTCATTAAATGCATACTTCTCCTACTTTTGCTTTAGCAGATGTTTGTTGGCTGTCCTCATCACCATGCTTGCCTGGTTGGTCAGACAGCATCGAGGGTTTCAGCCCTTCTCTGCACCCACACGTGGGGCTGCTGTGTTTACATACCAGCCTGTCAGCCGGATAAATGGCTCCCAGCCTGGACCTTTAAAATCACATAAACATGGCCACGATAACGCCACATGAGCAGCATTATGAACAAAGCTCATGCAGAGCAGGGAAACTTGTTTCATGTTGAAACACACTTGAGCAAAGTTACCAGACAGATTTTTTAAGAAAGTGGGGGTGCCCAAACGTGCACTGCAGTTTTCATGAATGTGAAACATTAACCTGTGTGTACGGCCTCCATTTCACCAACACAGTAGCTCTTTCAGCAGTCAGCTCCTGGATGGAGCCTGGTACTGAACCTCCACCACACAGCACACAGCTGACAGGCCAGCAGCTGGACTTCTGTAAGATCACTCATCTCATAAATAATGTAATAATCTGTATTCCAGTTGGTTCAGCTCTGCCAGACAAAACGTTTTTCAACTTAAAATATTACTTTAAAATCATGACACAATAATCTTAAGTGTAGTTAACACTAACACATTAGGAAGTATCAGAGCTGGGGACCAAGCATGAAGCTGCAGCTCGGAGCAGAGCAGGTGGATAGACTGGAAATGTTCAAACTGAGCTTAATGCAGCCAGAGCAGCCTGACACTCTCTAAACGTCCTGACAAACCATGTGGCTCCTGTTGGCTAAAGTCTGTTTGTGCTTTATATTCATGCTTGATCTTCAGAGAGGCGGTGAACTTAAAATAAAAAGACACTAAAACTGTGACTCCAGCCAGCTGCATCTGCTTGATAAACACAGCAGCGTTTGGGCAGAATGTGTCACATCTGGTGCAAAAGCCTCAGTGAATGTGGCCCTATATGCTTTGTGGCTTTCTCCAAGTAACAGGATATAGCCAGCAATACAGGATTTAATTTCAAACCTTAGAAGCAGAGGGCAGACCAGGCTTTCTCTACTGGTCAAATACCTACTTAGAACTACCTTTGAGTGCAGACAGCAGTGAAGCCCTCAGCTGTGCCTGCTATAGTTCAGGTTTTGTTTGGATTTTTTCAAACCAAAAGGCGTGGTGTTTGGGTGTGTGTGTGTGTGTGGGGGGGGGGTTTCCCAGTCCTTGTTAATCACCTCTGCATTACCTTTAGGCCTCTAGCTCTGGTGTTTAAACATCCAGTGTGTGGGAGCTTTTATCGGCAGAAATGAGATTTTTTTTTTTATAATCAACAGTGTTCTTGCTACCTCAGAATGAGCCTTTTTTTTATCTACATACGGGGAGGGTCCTTGACTACAAAGTTTGCCATGTTGTTTCTACAGTAGTCCAGAATGGACAAACCAAACACTGGTTCTGGATTGGACCACTTGTGTTTTCATGGTTTGGCTTCAGCCACTGTACCTCTCCTAAACGTTTGCCAAGCAGAAGAAGTTTCAGTTCTGCAACCTGCAGCTTGAGATAGCACTGACTGCGTTAGTTTGTGTCTTCTTCGTCAGATCCAGCTGTATGCAGCTATCATTGATGTTGACAACAATGAGGTCTTTTCAGATTTCCCTGATCTGTCAACACTATGCCATCTTCTCTTACATGTTTTTAATGTCCTTACACTTAGAGCTTCCATCCAACATCAGTTTAGTGTGGACAGGCTCATATAGACAGATACCCTGAACTTTTTAAATAATGGCAGACTTTGAGATAACAAATATCATATTGTTGTCTACAGATTCAGTAGAATATAGTATCGTGATGACATCTGGTGATTATACCCTTGCTTATCACCCACATATGGTCTGCTCTTGTCCAACATTGTCCAACTATGCTAGTTTTTGCAGCTCAGCTGGCCAAGCTTCTTACAGTTTTCTAAATAATGCTCTTTTCTCATCATCCTTGACCTAAGGTCTCATCACATGAACTTTTCATGCAAAGGAATTATAATCTTAACCTATTCTGCATGAAAAGAAGAGATTTCTTGATGTATCAAGAGTGTGAGTCGGAGCAGAGAATGGCTGGTGAAGGACAGCTGATGGCAGCTTCAGAATGGACACTCACCTTCCAAAGGATCAGTGTGTGTTACTCTGGGCTGATCTCTGTCTCCTGGTGCACAACCACTTTGGTAACAGACATGTCTGGGTGCTGCTCCTTTGCCTCTTTAATAGCCTGAGCCAAAGCCTGAGAGAAGGAGGGACAGCAACCCAGACTTGTTAAGATGAGCATGATGAATGAGTTTAATGAGACTTGCATGGAAAACACGTTTACTTGTAATGAACACAATTGCTCCATGAGGCAAAATAACACTACAAATAATTCCAGCATCACATAGCAGGTAGATGTGCATTTTAACAGAAATCTGTGGCAATGTGAAGCAACACATAATGGAAGCACCTGCTTCCTGCAGAGGAACACAGGAACATCATTTCTTATTAAACATTATTATTATTACATCATTTAGAGTCAACAGTGAAGCATGAAATAATAGTTCCTCTTCAGTCTGTTCACCTTGTCATGATCAATTTCAGTGTCTCCAGTGATGACGATTCTCTTCTCTATACGAGTCTCAGAGATCCCTCCTTTCACCGTCTACAACAGAAACATGAGACATGCTGAGATATACGCTAGGAGAAGCATGCAAAAACAAAATCCATCTTTATTATCCCTCTGAATTTTGAATTACAACAGAATGGACATAAGCAGTGAAGCCTGACATGACTGATGATGCTGTTAGACCAGTGCGGCGTCCCTCCCTGAGAGAAGGTCAGCATTCAGGTGGATCAAGCTCAGTGTTGGAGGATGATGCAAAGTATCATGAATGTATGCTAAATAAATGTTATTGTTTAAATAATGTCTAAACCTTTTGAAACCTCAATCGACATCAAACTAATTTTCCTGTGTTCAGATGCCTTTAATAAGTATTTAAACCATTGAAACCTGAGCAAATGGGTTTGATTTCTTTCCAAAACATGGGAAAAACGAATCTGGCATGAAATGTCTTGCAATTTGTGATTTTGATTTTTTTTTTTTTTTTTTTTTTAAGCTAGGGACACATTTTTAAAACTAAATTATATTTATACTGACTTTTTCCCATGGCATAAAAAGGAACAGATATTGATTAACCAAACATGTTTCACTGTGTTCCAAACTTTATGAATGATGGTTTCTTAGTTGTAGCCAACTTGATGGATGTGTTGGTGTGTTTTGTTTTGTTTTTTTCGAAAGATTATTTTTGGGGGCTTTTTTATGTCTTTATTGCATCGGACAGGTAAAGTGTGAAAGGGGGAAAGAGAGGGGATGACATGCAGCAAAGGGCAAAGGCTGGAATCAAACCCGCAGCCGCTGCGGACTTAGCCTCCATACATGAGGCACCTGCTCTATCCACTGAGCCACCAGGTGCTCCTGTGTTGGTGTGTTGATGTGTGTTTGTATCTGTTTGAATTGTCTGTTGTAATGTAATGTTCTTAGTGTGTGTGATAATTGCTTTTAGTGTTAGGTATTTGTTGTGTTTTTTACCTGCCCAGGGACTGCAGATGTAAACTAGCTAATAGCTAAATCTGGCGTGAATCATCTCTTCTTATTTTGAGATTAATGTTTTTATGCATGGTCCTTGCTTAATAAAGACCTGGAAAAAATACTTATTGTAATTACATATTTTAAATTATGTTAGAGAGTAATTACAATTTTTAAAGATTTTTTTTTCTTGTTTTTTTTGTTTGCTTTTTTACCTTTCCCTTATTTCTTTCTCTTTTGTTTTGTTTTGTTTTTGAGGTAATTTTCAGGTAATTTCTTTGCACTTTTTACTTGCTCATTTTTAGGTCATTTCTTTTTCAGTTGCACATTGCCTTCTTCCCACGTTTTCAAAGAAATTAAGCCTATTTTCCTAGGTTTCAAAGGGTTAATGAGGAATTTCAGTATGTACATGCATTAACATAAGAGCAAAGAGCTGGAGTGGCAGAATGTTACAGTGATACATGGTATATCTTTGCTGGTTGGACCAGATTAAAGTGGCGACATCAGCAGGCTGCTGTTCATTAGGCCTAAGATATCCTCCAATGTTGTTCTGTTTTGGGACACATCTGATGTTCATGTATGAAATGCCACAGTGGAAAGGAGAGCTGGTGAAGAGGGGAGGGTGATACGCTGCTGAGAATCAGGAACATTCTTGTTAGGATGGATAATTAATGATAACTGTCATCCCTGGATTGTGTTTAGTTACTGAATGCGTCTCTGTTAATGTAAAGGAAGTGAAACTATACTAAGCTCTGTGTACATGGTAGTTAACATGAGGAGATGATGGAAGAAGGCCAGTCCAGACAGTCAGTGCTGCAGGGAGCAGGGCTCAAGTCGGGCATCAGGCTTGACTGTGGCCTTTAGGTAGGAGCTGCTGCAGCCTTCAGGCTTGTTGCTAATGAAATCCCTCAGACCTGACAGTGTGGGCTGATAATGATGCTCTGAAGCTGAAGCTAGAAGATTGAAAGTAACCTCAGTTCCAGTAATGCCTTGTGGGCGATGTAAAAAGAAAGTATAATTAATTAAATATAATTTAAAAATATTTTTCTCAGCACCAGCATCTTTTTTTTTCTCATTTCTACTCTTTTTTTATAGATGTTCCCTATACAAGGAGAGAGTGTATGTGGCAGGTGTCAGAGTGCTCCACCTTTTTTGGGCCATGTCTGGTGCTTCGAGTTGAAAATCACTGAACTTTTCAGAAAGGCGCTGGTGATGTCAATGCTGTTTTTTAGGCTACAGTCACAGCACAGACAGAGAAGCTGTCTGTGGGAACAGATCAGCCAGCGGACACTGGATGCTGCTGGTGTGTGACAGGAGGAAGAAGTTGAGTTGGCCGGAGCACAGAGTCAACTATGAACTAAATACAACTTAGAATGTGATGATTTTCAGCCAAGTTCTGGAGCTTTTTTTATGAATTTAAATTGGATTTTTTGACATTTATTCACTATAGATATTAGAGTGCAATACACACTGTGTGTAAAAATATGTGCAGTGTATCCTGACCCCAAAGAATTTTGAAGATTTTTGGATGTACCTGCCTCCATGAGCTGGTGCTGCTGCAGTAACGACTGACTGTGTTGATGAAGGGGCCCAATCAGCTGACTTCCACCAACATGCACCTGTTCCTTCTGACACTTTGAAAGAAAGTTTGTAAACCTCTGGCCTAGACCTAACAACATATCCTCCAGTGATAACTGTACCCTGACAATATCAATACAATGAGATTGATGGTTAATAACAAATGGCACATATTGCCCTTCAATGAAGCAACACTGTGTTGTGTCTACATAACATGACCTATAGTGTAAGCCCACTTTGTCAGGATAAATCATGCTGCACACTGTGGAACAGAGAATCTTTCATAGATGTTTGTGAAAAAGCTGAGGCATGTTGCTTGGTTGGTCTGTCCTTACTAAAAAACAGTATGTATTTAATCCTGTACATTTCTGCAGTTTTATCCAAGACAAAATTTTAGGCTTAGGTTTAAATGTATTTCTTTTTCCTGGTAATATAAATAAAGCTGAAAGGAAATGTGGTTCCTCTCAGGACCCATTTGGCTGATATGGACAAAAGCCAGAATTGTGTTTCAAATGTTCACGTGCACCACTGAAAGAAATCCTCAGGAGAAACACACTGGAGGTGAGAGGATCGGGGCCGGCCAGGTAACTAGGGCACAACTTTGTGTTGGTATCAGGGAATGAACAAGTTTATGTTTCTGATGTTGAGGAGAAGAAGTCCCCTCAGTCACTCTCCAGCAGTTATTTAACCAGTGTGCTGTGAAGGGTCAGCAGCATGAGCACAGCTGACTAAATAGAGAACAGTATGGATTTGTCGTGCATTGATTGTGGGGCTGTAAGTGAGGTGAGCACACCTTGGTGATCTGGGTGGTGGTGGTGGTGCTGATGGTCTCTGAGGTGATGGTCTGGGCGCTCAGCAGCACTCCTGAGTCCCTCTCTGCCAGGCTGTCCACAGGCTGCGGGACAGACACCTTCTAAATGTTAGTCAAGGACCTTCAGTGAATCCATTTAAACACACTCAATGAGCTCCTATCGGTTCTCTCTGAGATTTGTGTGATTGTCAGATTGTTAAAGATCAAAGCTTGGATTGAACCTTACAACTTTTTTGTTACCAACTATAATTATGCTGGCATTGCATGTCCACTTACAATATTTTTATTTCATACATTTTCTGTTTTAAATTAAAAGTTGCTGATTAAAGCCCCGCCCCTTTGTGGTTGTCTACCAAGCTGTCAGAGCGAGCATGGAGCTCCCACTGCAACTGACTGCACTCCCTGAAGACATATTGTCACACTTTTAGAAAATCAAAGAGGGAACTTCACAAAGAAGCAAACAGAAGGATCTACAATATGAGATTGGTGGATATCTCCAGGATGTCCAACTGACTGAGTAGCAAAAAAAGGTTATAAAGATACAGATAGGGAGAAGCTAAAGCCTATCGTACCGATAACAGTGAATTACTACATCGCCTGAGAACCGAAACAGAAGACAATCAAAATAAAGGGGCACTTTGCCAATTTTTAACCGGCTTTGTGTCATTAGAGTGATTTTGGTTTGTAAAACAGGGAAGAAATGTATATATCTCCTTCCAACCTCTCCAGATAACAAGTCTCATTATAACAACTGCACCAGGCCCAACGTTCAACTAGTAATCCAAAAAAACAGCATGGAAATAATGAAAATCTATCATGACTGCATGAGAGTCTATGGAGCACAGCTGTGTAGCTGTTGGACCCTTGTCAGAACTGACCGATGCTAGGCCTACGCTATTATTGGTCATTTGCATTTGAGGGGCAGGACTTCGCAAGAGGTCATTGAGAGGCTGTAAAATTCAGATTAAGTTTTGTTTAAACTACCTAAATTTTTGAGAACTTTGACTTTTTTAAATGAATGAGTGACCTATCATTATTTGGCACAACACATACCCCGAAGTGCCTGCACTGCGAAGCAGTGCATTAGTACACACTAAATGCATATAATATTACCCCCAGACTGTTCTACTGAACCACAATTGACCCCATAGTCAGCAGTTGCTATCTCTTATTCGTCATACAGTGCCTGCACTGTGTAGCAGTGACATCACTAACGAGCTCCAGCACTCTGGATATCTCTGTCTCTGCACTTTCACAAAAATTTCTTAAACAAAGTCATCTGCTGCCCACAGTTTAAGAGTTTCATATACAATTTGTACATCACAACGTAGGTATTTTTGTCTTCTTTCACCTTATATGCTCATTTAAGGCATAGGCGTAATATTTGTATGCCTTTTTCTGCCTCAGAGCAACAAGAGATCCCGTCCAGCTCCCATTTGCTGCAATGTAGTCCTTCCATCAAGTTTGAGCAAAACCCAGATGGAAGGACTTTTAGAAACTGGATTATCTCAGTCATTTTTCACTTTATCGACACATTTGACACATCAGTCTCTTCAGCAACGTCTTGTGGTGCTCATTGTCCACTCATTTTGATAGCATAACTTAAAGTTATGTCTGTAGGGTGTCTTTTTTAAACACTCCTTTTCTGTCTTTTATCAGTTGTGACCATGACTTGTCAGTGTCAGACACACAGGTGCTTCTAATTAGCAGGTCAGACTGTTTATGTCTTTCTACCTTCCTCTCTATCTTCATCTCTTTGTCTGTCTGTCTGTCTACCTTTCTCTCTCTCTTCATCTCTTTGTCTGTCTTTCTGTGTCTCTCTGTCTTTCTTACTCTGTGTCTGTCTCTGTTTTTCTGCCTGTCTCTGTCTTTCTCTTTGTTTCTCTCTCTCGTCTATCTTTTTGTCTGTCTGTCTTTCTTACTCTGTCTGTCTGTCTTTCTAGCTGTCTCTGTCTTTCTCTCTGTTTCTCTCTCTCTCTCTGTCTATCTTTTTTTCTGTCTGTCTTTCTATCTGTCTGTCTTTCTACCATTTTCTCTCTCTTCATCTCTTTATCTTTCTTTCTGTGTCTCACTGTCTCTCTTACTCCCTGTGTCTGTCTCTGTCTTTCTGCCTGTCTCTCTTTATTTCTCTCTCTTTCGCTCTTTCTCTGTGGCTTTGTGTCTGTCTCTCTCTTTGTGTCTCTGTGTCTCTCTGAAGTAGTTCTACAACAATTATTACTACTACTACTGTTACTACTACCATTACTGCTTACACTGGTAGTTTTGTACTGCTTTTTACCACACTATTATTGCTACTGTAAATACATCTTCTTCCACTACTGCTATTACTGCTTCTTATACTATTACTACCCCTTGTGGTAATAGGTGTACTGCTATTTTCCTTTACTTCCTGTACTTTTTTGCTAAACTGCTACTTCTGCATACTTTGGGCTACAGAAACCATCCAAACGTCAAAATGCTGTGCTCTTCAAGGACATTTATGCCTCTCATTTAATTTTCTACATTTTATGCCTAAAATATTAAACACTGATTATTTTAATCTTTTCAACTGACATCAACTTCTTCATGACACTCTTGCAGTTCAGCTGTTAGATTCTTCACTTTAATGCAGTTCAGCTTCCATTTCTGTCAGTTTTTCAGATATTTCCGTCAATTTGTAATACATCTCTGCATTTTAGGCAATAAATTTATGTATTTTCAGCAATAGATTTATGCATTTTCAAACATGCTTTCAAACTGATTTCAGCTATTAGCATCCACATGCATGTTCCGCAGAAAATGCATTTTGTAGTTCTTCTTATTCATCTTCCATATACACTTTGGACAGCTACTTGTCCCACAGCTTTGCTGCAGGATATACCAAACATACATCAAACATGCGGGAAATTCGGGAATGGTGTGCTATGACCTTTCTAAGACTTTCGCCAAGTGGTTTTCCCGAAAATCCCAAAAAACTGACGAAAATTTCCCATTCAAGGTACTGGAGGGCCTCCAGAAATCAACGTAAAAAAAGTTCAAGTTCATGACTCTTTGAGGCCACAGAACATTGAATAGAATAGAATAGAATAGAATATTCCTTTATTGATCCCCCATTGGGGGAAATTCCAAATGTTACAGCAGCATGAAAAAAGAAAAGTGAAATGTAACAAAGAAAATAACAATAACAAATAACAATAAATAAGTAATAAAATAAGTATGTACATAGAGGAAATAAGGTATGTACACATAATAATAAGTAAGTAATAGAATAGTATGTACACAAAAGATTGCCATACAATGATGTGAAGAAATGATTCAAACTTTAAATGGTTCACCAGGTCGTGGACTGTACTGACATAAATGGAAATTTTGATAACTTTTACGATGAATTTGCAGTTAACGTATCGTGATGTTTTTCAGGATTTTCAGATTTTACAATGGTTTTTTATGGGCGAAACTCTTGTCAGAGATCAAAGCCACTCTGTCAGTAGAGTGTGGAGGAGCTAAAAAACAATCTAAAAATTTCCTGAAAAAACTGCCATTACTTCCACAGATAGCAGTGAATATACACAATTTTGTACATCAGAACGTAGGAAAACTTGTGGTGGTCGGATTAAATCACGTTTGAAAGCTGAAAACCCAACACAGCTCGCTCACGGAGCCTCCAAAGGAAGAAAGACACAAAAAATTCCCCATTTACTCCAGTACAAACTGAGATGGAAATTGGCTGCCGCAAACTTTTCTTTACACAGTGATTTGGCAAGGGGGGAGGAGAGGGGGGAGAAGAGGGGTGCAGTTGGGCCATTAATTACCATAGCAGTGGGCTCTTACACACACACACAGAGTGCCCTCCTGGTGTGTCCATGACTTTTCCAATGTAAAGTGATGCCTCGTCCACTTGTCCACTAGTAATTAATGGTTAACTGACAGCTTAGCCTGATTTCAACAAATTGGCAGAGGTCAGACAAGGGTATAAATTTTAGACTGGGTCAGTCCTCTACAGCCTCTACAGTAGTGGTCTGCAGGGGAATCTCTGAACTATTCTTATAGAAAGTTACATTCATTAAAGCAAAAAACAAATATATATAATGCTGTCAAAGTACTGCAAAAATTCAAATGAAATACTTAAACTATGAGATCGCTGAAATTTAATATAATGACATGTGGTTAGTATGCAGATATGTCTATGATTACTGTAGTTAAAAGCTAAACTGTGATGGTGAGAGGTAATATGAACGGTTTAAAAACAGCAGTCAACAACAAATAATAAACAATTAATAATCTTTGAACGCTCTGTAGCTGACTATGGGAAGCATACGCTAGTGTATTTTAGTATTTTACCATTGGTCATTGTGGTGATACTTGGGGAGCCAAATATTTTCTGAGGTGGTAAAAAGTTTGAGAACAACTGGTTCACAGTATACTTGTATACTAAATATATACAGTATATTTAGTTTGTATACTACACAATATACTGTCAACCAACCTGGCTGAAGATACTCATTCTTATGCATTCACAATGCATATGAATATGAGCAACTTGGGGCTCAGTATCTTATCCAAGGACACTTCGACATGCAGACTGGAGGAGCTGGGGTTTGAACTGCTAATGTTTTGTTTCTTTGTGATCAATTTTTGTTTTTTTATGGCAATATGCAAATTTATATCCAATGCCTTGTGTTTTGAAGTTATTTCTCATTAGTTAAGAAATAAATTAGCATTTTTAATAAGCATATAAACATCAATCTTGTGATTAGTGAACGATCGGCTCTACCTCCTGAGCCACAGCAGTAGGGAAAAGGTCAGGGTGGTGAAAGGGTGAAAGAAACACAGGACTTTTACCCAGGAGACCATTGTTTGCTTCCTGTGTGAAACTTAAAAGTCCACGCTGATTTCTTTTAACTCTATGTATTTCCTTCCCTTACAAAGTCACGTCAAGGTACAACACTTACTGATGTTACCTTTAGTATGTATACAGGGTAGTTATTTAAATGGAAACCAAGATGTTTTTCTAAATCTAACCAAGTAGTTTTAGTGCCTAAACCCAAACATGACGCCACCACATAGTGCCATGTTAAGACGGCAGGGCCATTTCATGTACAGTACTTCAGTGAATTCACACTAATGTAAATGTGTACAAGCACAGCTTTAATTAAACACAACTGCACTGCATACAAGGTAAGACTTTTGACTTTTATTTGTGTTTAATCAAGGACTGTATTTACTTTGTGAAATATTCTTTTTTTGTGAGCAATTCCCAGAATTCTCCTCACCTGTGCTGACTCATATGTGATGGTCTTGGTCTCAGTGTGAACCAAGGGGATGTCCTTGTAGGTCACACTTCCTCTCAGGGAGTTGGTGATGTCTGAGATGGTGATTGTCTGGGTCTTTAGCACAGGAGACTGGAAGGATCAGAAAGACAGTCAGCAACTAACTCTCTGATCAAGACAAAACAACTACTGGACATTAGGTTTTGTGAGAGAAGGCACTGCATAAGTACAAGTTGATAAATCTGTATTACTTAAGTTACTAATGTAATTCTTATATGAACTAAGGAACAGATAGGGCTTGCTGTGTGGAATGAACCTGAACTCATATTATTATGGAAATGTGCACATGTCAGTAGCCACGCATTATCTTAAGGATTTCATTTTTGTTTTTATTTTCAGTACTCAGCAGTGTAAGGAACAGGTCTCTAACATTAAATCCAGCTGAGGTTTCACTGAGCAGGAGCAGGAGACGTCTCATGAATTTCCCTTAATTTATTACTGAATATGTAGCTCTACAGAGCTCATGTAATACCAACACATTTTCATCCCAGGTTGTCATGTATTGCTGCTTTGCATTGGACACCTACTTCTCCATATTACGCTCTAGGTATCTCTCTGTGTTTACTATTTTCGTTCTGGGGTGGCACAACTGTGATGTCAACAAAAGCACATTGTGAGATTACACTGCATGTGGTTATGTTTAGGCAACAAAAGCATATGGCAATCAATGCCAGGAAGTCAAAAATATGCACGTTTAATCATTAATGGTTAGGATTGGGGGAAGGAGGCACATGGTAAGGTGTAGAAAAAAAAAATCACACATGAAAGCCTGGGGTTTGTTGGACCCATCCACCACCCCTCCTGCTCCTACAGGTGCCCTCATGTTTCTTACATAGCGGAGTTACAGGCAGCACTTCATGGTGTTCTTGATCGATCCCCAGCTCCTCCAGTCAACATGTCGAAGTATCCCTGGGTAAGATACTGTACTCCAAATTGCTCCCAACACTGTGCCACCAGTGTGTTAATGTGTGTGTGTGTGTGTGAATGGGTGAATGCGACATGTAGTGTGAAAGCGCTTTGAGTGGTCAAAAAAACAAAAAAGCGCTATACAAGTGCAGCTCATTTACCATGTTTATTTTGTGTTGCTTCAGTCTTTTACATATGGTGCATGTTACTCTGTGACAACATTACTAAAGCAACTTGAGAGATAAAAATATATCAGAGTTATTTATGTAGTTTGCCCAAACAACAGACCGAGACAACTGGATGTGTTCCCACACTATGCAACCATCACTGAAGTCCCACTTCAGTCAAAAATATCTTTTATCTCCTTGTTTATTTGTATGTTTGAGCTACACTGTTCAGAGTGATGTCTGTGCAGAGTTTGGCACCAGAAGGCTGATTATACTTTCATCTACTGAAAAGAGAGGGGTTTTTTTCTGTGCTCACCTTATTGCTGATTAAATGTCTGTATGTATTAGATGATTTATGACATAGTTTGGATCATGGGCCACTTTGCGGTTTAAGAGTTGGAAACATGAAGCTTAATATTCAATTCTTGATTTTTCAGTGATGGAAGAGTTGTTATCCAACCTTAACGTGTCTGCAGGGGATCTTTGGGGATGTCAAAATGCCAGGAAAGCCTTTTTATTACAGATGACGATGACAGGGTATGATAGTGATTAGATACATGTGTGGCAAGATACTGACAGCACCTACATGCACAACTGCATGTCAAGAAAAACTTCATTCTGTCATGTTGACAAGGCTGTGCAACTGAAGAAGTAACTGTCTGCATGCTTCCATAGCTGGTCTTGGGAAAAAGGAAAAAGAAAAATGCATTTGTGTTTTGACACACTATACTTTTGATTCAACCATTCACAAGGCTGAAATAAAATGTTACAATTTAACTTTGTTACTTTATGACAATTTTGGGGAAAATTGTAACCTCAAAATTAACCAGGTCTGCCTGAACTCTGTGCCCTTCAATTTGCATGTTCTCCCTGTGTCTGCATGGGTTCTCTCTGGGTTCTCCGGCTTCTTCCCCCATTCCAAAGACATGCAGGTTAATTGGGGACTCTAAAATGCCCGTAGGTGTAAATGAGATTGCGACCAGTTGTCTGTCTCTATGTGTCAGCCCTGCAATAGTCTGGCGACCTGTTCAGGGTGTACCCCGCCTCTCACCCAGTGACAGCTTGGATAGGCTCCAGCCGCATGCGACCCTTACAAGGACAAGCAGTTACAGACAATGGAAGAATGAATGAATGCCTGAACTCATCAGCTTTAGTCTCGAGTCCCCCTTTCCCATCAATATGGAGCCTGTTTCATTCCAGTTTGCATACCCAATTTGTAACTGTTTGAAACATGTCGACCAAAATAACTGTTCAGAAGCTGAAAATTTGGTTCTCAGCTGGAGGCAAAAGAAATAGCAGGTGTCCCTGACCTGATGTGTGACTCGTGAAGACATCAGTAAGCCTGACATAATCTAAAGGTGGAGAAGAGAGGATTGGGAGGTCATGTGAGTGCAGCAGTCTCATTAATACGTTGAACATGCTTGCTTTTCTGAGGGAAAAAATACCTTTGCTTGTACTGTTAACTTAACTGTTAACTGGTTCCATTTAAACTTGTGGAAACACAGGGTGGTTTGCTGGTTTGCTGGTTCATGTGACAACTTCTGTGACACAGTCTTCCACAGCATTATCTTTTCAGGAGCAGGTCTACGAGTGTTTGTAGAAAATATGCCTTACAAACTGAAAAGAACAAGCATGCCACATGTGCCTGCAATTTAGTTCAGTCTGTGGTGAATAAAGTAGTTTGATCAGTTATCTCTGGTCATAGAGAGAGAACTAATGTAATGAATTGCAGATAAGTCTGCCTGTAACATAACAGTACAGCCTTGGAATGTAACTGACTTGTGATGACTATGAGTATCACTAAAAATGTCACTACACAAGTGAGCTGCATTATCATGAAACCAATGAGCAACAAACTTATTTAACAAAGCAAACTACAGACACTGAATCACCAGCAACAATCAATCACTGAGCATGTTCAGTGGCACAATTATACAGTGAGGTGGCAGCCAGCAGAATGAAAGCATCCAAATTCTGTGAAAATACATATTAGTTCAAAGAAACTTAAAAGGAAAATTAAGTTCAACCAGCACTTATAGATGAACAAAACTATAGAACATATGGTATATAATGAATTCTACAAAAGCACAATTCATTGAGCAAAGCCATATCCAAGATTGCAACTTAGTGGAGCTGTGGTTTAATGCACCAGAAACACTGGTGTGTGACTAACTACTGTATAAACAATTGGTGCTTTTGGAAACTATGCATCACATTTTTATTTGCAAATACATTTCTTTCTCTTGTCACTTCCTAAGAGGTAGAATGAGCAGGATTTCCCAAAAAACAATATATAGACTGAATTTAATTGAATTGGATCCCCCGAGTGTTGTTGGTCCCAACATCCTGTGATGCATGACATCAGTGTGAGGCATTTAGTTTTTTTTTGTTTTTTTTTTCAATTCGATGTTATCACAAATTCTTTTGAAATGTTTACAGAGCCACTCTAGGCTCACAAAATCAATGTGTAAACCTGTGTGAACAGCTTTGTAATTATTTACCTCAAATGTTCACAATAGGTGCGAAAAATTATGTAATTCCTCCTCTTGGATTTTGTTTTCAATTTGTTTTTGTTCAGTATTATTTCACTGTGCAGTTTTGAAAATTGATGGCAAACTGTCCTCCTCTGTTTTCTTTTATGGTGTGATGGTATTTCAGCTAACACTTTAAAGCAATATGCAGCAGTTACTACCACTACTACTCCTGTATCATTACTACACTTTTCCCTGTTTTACTTTTCATAAATATTTGACATTTCCATTGGATTTCCAATGAACACATTCCTCTATACATATAAAGTTTGAAGTCATTTGACCATTCCATTTTTTAGATGTATTTAAAATGATGTGCAACTTCATTATTCAATACACATTTCAACAAAGTTCATCTGTCAATACACAGTCCTTTACAGGTTTGCTAAAAGTGTTATTATTACAACTAAATTCTTCTCAGATTTCCTCCTCTGTCATTTCACTGTACCACTTTTAAGAAGCACTCCATAAAAATCCCCCTAAAATAATGACAACAATATTTCAAATACATTGTTATACTTAACACATGATAATTCCTTCATATTTTGACTTTCATGAAACTGTGTCATTATGAGGTTTGCTGAAAAATGTATTGGATTCTTGTTAAGAACTGTTTTGCCTGTTACCATAGGGTAAGTCAATCTATTGTTTTGGAGAAGTATGAATTTAAATTCCTTCCCAGTCACTTTACAGTGTGAAACAGATCAATAAAGTAAGACACTGTCAAAAGATCTTACTGAAAAGATTTGTTCAGATGTTGAAACTGGAATTTACTTGAGCCACTCTCTCAGTTTGGGGGTCACAGCTCCAAATGCTCCTATTAGCACCAGGACCACTCTGGACCTCACCTTTCACATCTGCTCCAGCTGTTCCTTCAGCCCCTGTTAATTCTCAGTCTTTCCATGCTCTTTCCTCATCACCTGGGACTCTTCTGCTCCTTGTAACCACCACTATATCTGGCTGGTCAGCTAGCAGCTGCTTGCTGTATTTGGCAGCAGCAGACCAGGCAGGCGGTAAAGCAGTCAGTCAGGATACTAACAGTGGAGCACCTGGAGAAGCTGCAGAGTATCATAGAGTGTGTGCTGGGCCTCCTCAGCCTCCACAGGAACAAGAGCCATTGTTTGGCTGTGTTTGTAATGGCACTGGTGTGGTGAGTCCTGGTCAGGTTTTCACTGATGTGATCACACAGAGGAACCTGAAGCCACTGACTCTCTCAACCGTAGTCCCTTTGATGGTGATGGGGTGTGTCCTTCTCTCTGTCGTTTAGTATAGTTCACAATCAGCTTCTTAGTTTGGCCTATGTTGAGCTTAAGGTTGTTGTCCTGTATCAAGATGTTGAGGCACTGATCTTCTGTGTAGGCTGTCTTAGTGTTGTGTGATCAGACCTATGCCAGTTGTGTTGTTAGCAAGTTCAATGATGGACTCAGAACTGTAGGTTTCCATGCAGTTGTGCGTGCATGGTCGCCCAACTTAATTTATGTCACATGGACTGAGCTGCAAATTATTGGCAGCTCAATGAAAGCTGACAGAAGCCACAATGACTGTAACCAATCAATCAATCAATAAATCGATCAATCATAACTAACTGTATGTAGCTGTAGCATTAAAGGTAAAACAGAATACACTGCAGGGTAAGAACAGCATAGCTCTCTGGGTTTAACTTGGCAAATGATGTTTTATCTCCAAGATAAGCGCTAATGTTAAGATCTGTTGCATTCCAAATCAAATACTTTTTCTTTGTACCTGAAATTTTGCACTATAGACAGCGACGGACACATGAGCAGGAGAGTGAAAGTGCAAGGCCCAGTGTTATCAGGAAGTAGCATGTCCCAGTTGTATGGATATTCCATTCAATAGTACTTATTTTGGAAGGACAGGTGCAGTATATCCAATGAAAGTCAAAAGAAAAAACTATGCGTTCTGGTACACAGCCTGTGGCTCTGTATTGACTCTTGTGACTGATAATAGCTTTGTGAAGCATTTACCTGGATTTCCTGGATTTCTCCAAATAACCTTAGTAAGCTTCAGTCAGCTTTAAGTCTGCGCATGGACTTCCCCGTTAACCCAAGCTTCTGTTTTGGTGATGTTTTTACAACATTTTTCAGCATGACAGCATTTGCCCTTGCAGTCAATTATGACATCCCAGACATGTATTACTGCTCACCCAGACCACATCCTACTCCTAGGGCTAAAGCAGTGATGTAGCGCTGACTGTGACTGGTTAGACCAGTGCTGAATGGCCTGTGCCATTGTCCATCTTGTTTGAGTTTCTGCCTGTAGGCAGACATGGTCTGATTTTCCAAAGAGGGGTCAAGGGAGCGTATGTTAGCACTATTATAAGACAGCTGTTGGCAGGATCTCTGCAGGATTTTCCTCAGATTTGCTTTGCCCGATGCAGCCTCTGACCATAGAGTCTCGCTCATGGCAGCTACTGTGAGAGCAGCCAGTGTAAACTTGCTCAGGTCATAATAAGGACAGAATCCTAAGATTCTCTACATTATGAGAATAGCATGTAGAAATGATCTTTACATCTAGTTATTGTTTACAAAGACACTTTCCCTCCCCTCTATTGTCTGCTCTACTGTCCTTTAACAAACTCTCTGCTCTATTTGTCTCCATGATGTGATCAGAGCAGGGGGACAGAGCAACCTGTATACAGTAGATGTACCACATGAACTAGTATCATGTGCATTTTCTACAGATCCTAAAGCCATCATCAAGGACATGCAAGGCAAGAAAGAACTTATGAATCAACTTATTTTCATTGTGACCACAAGATCACAACTCTATTATACATATTAAGATTTTATGTATTTATTGTTTTAGAATACCCAAAACAACCTTACTGTAGCTTTAAATGAATAATGGAAAAGTCACTATATGCCAAGAAAGATAAGATAAATCGATTGGCTGAATGAAAGAAAGTCCATCAGTAGACAATGAAACAACTTCAATGTCTTTTTAGTATCACAGTGAAAAGTACAGGTTTACATATTCAGAAATATTCAAAAAAAATCCAACGACAATGAATCATTAGCAGATCATACAGATGTGCACACATCCACCAAAGGGCTGAGTATATTTACTGAGCATGCACAGTAATTTATGGATATACTTAGCTGAATAGCAGTGTTGTAAAAATAGGAAAGACACATTACAGCTTGTATTATGCTAGTCCCACCAAGTTTTAAAAAGGTAAACAATTTACTTTCCCAGAGTTCATTTAGATCCAGCTGTTCTTTGTCAAAATGAGCAAATGGTAAACATTTCCTGTCATTATTCAAAACGCTTTGAAAATTAACTACACAGTGGAATCAACTCTATTATGCTGATGAATCCATGATTTATGATGATGATATTTATGTTTTTTTCGTGACATTTAGTGATACAAATAAAGTAAAGCCAACTTATTTATACAAAGCATAATGTCAGTGGACTTAAACTTACGTCCTGCATGATAACTGTACAGCTTTTTTAAAACAAAACCTGACACCAAAATAAATACATATGTACTTCTAAACCTTAAATTTTGGAAGTCATACAGCAGTGAAATGACCAGGTGTAAAAGGGAGATAAAATTAGGGTTGTCGTAATATCCACAATTCTGCAATATCATGCTATTGACAAGCCAACAGTAGGGTATGGCAAGCAATGGCCACAACCTCTATATTGATGGTTTTCAGGGGAGAGCTACATATTTACACACTATACAACTGTCAGCAGCACCACGAGACGCTGACCGTCTATTCTGTGCTGATGCGGCATGTATGCCTTCTTTTCTAGTTGCTGTGAGTTAATAAAAGGTTGAGCTTTGAATAAAATGCAGCAGCCGCTCATCACTGTCACTTCTATAAATGGAGGGACGAGACAAATCGCACTAAACCCAAACCACTGTTGAACAACAACAACAACAATACTGAACCCACAGAGCGGCGTGTCCGTTCAGCCTTCCCTTCATCCAGAGCAATGGCCAGAGCAGGTAAGTACTCTTCTTTGTGTCAACATTTTTACTTCCAAGTATTTCCTGTATCATAGCAATCAGACACAACCGCTGCTCAGCTGAAAATACAGAGTTGTTCTTCTGTGTTCTATATTTAACAATGAATCAGTATTTAATTTGTTTTAAAACAGTGCCATCTTGTCATTTAAAAGGCAACAATATGCCTAATAGTAGTCAAACAATAAAGGCTATATAAAAAGCACTAAAATAAAAAAAATGAAGAATGCTAATTACACTACTTTGCAAAAAAAACCCACAAAAAATGGCAGCAATACTGCATATCATGCTTTTAAGCCACCCTTAATGACTAGGGGTAATTTCATCACTGTGACAACCCTAAATAAAATTAAAGATGACATGCTCCACTTTGACACCACTCATCTTTGTGAACCATGCTGAGTGCATAAACATATAGTACTTCCAACATTAACAAAACTTCACCAAATTTACTGTAATGTAACCCTGTAATCAATCCAGCTGGACAAAGATTAAAATCTTTTAATGTCCGCTCTTCAGGGGGGTACTGTTTGGTGATATACACACTGGATATAAAGCTAAATATGCAACTTTTCACACTGAATAACAATTAAAATATAGCTACAATTAGCAGGTTGAGAACCTTGGTATGCCACAGCATTTGTCATGTGACATCTGAAATGCTGCTTGCCAAACTCACCAGTATGGTTGTAATTTTGGGGGAAAAAATGTATTTTTGCAAATCTGAATATTTTTGTTTTTTATACAATGTAAAAGAATCTTAAGTTCTTAAATATTAAATGTTTGATAAAAGTAGCCACAAAAGAACTCCTACTTAATGCTGAGTTATGCAAACCCTGCCAAGTAAATCTGAGACATGGGCTCATGCTGGGTAACTCTGCAGTCCACCGTTTACTTCCTGTGCCAATGTTAAAAACCAATGCATTGAGCAGAGCTTCCTTTATGAAATGAACCTAAGGGTGTAGAGTTTGGGCTGGTGGATCATTGTGTGGCACATCCAACTTTGTTGGCAGACACTGGAGTTTATATCCTGTTGTGATCCAATAATTCAAACCTTAACCATGGCTTTCTCCTAACCTTCACCAAGTTCATTAGTTACCTAACACTAACTACATTAGCATTAAAAAATCGTCACATCATATAATTGCAGGTAACAGGATTCTATGTGTGCATGGTTTGCTATATCTCTAAACAGAGCGGAGCATAAAGTTTCAGTTTATAGTCACTACTGGTGCATCATATGGACCTGGCCATGGGTTGTAGCTTCTTGCCATAGAACAGGAGAGCTTCGCTAAAGGAAGAAGTAAGAAACGAGAACAGTGAGACAACAATTAAGAACTCTTATAGCTCTCTCCTTATTGCCCCCAAGTTGAATTTTAACCTATCAGATCCTATCAAGGCTGTTAACCAATCCTTTTGGTGCTGTCAGGGTTTAAAATACCTGCTTTCTCAAATATCTGGAATGTACTGAATTCATCCATTTCTATGGCAGACATAAATGCAACTATGCAACATAAATCATTTAGTAATGTGGACCAGTATGATACAGCTGCCCTTTCTGAAAATGGTTTAAAACAGAGCCAGTACACTGGTAGAGTCTCATCACATTTGTGCTTTCATGCAATAAATAGTGCCATCAAGTTCAAGTGTTGTGTTGCGCACCTGCCAGGACACAAGAGTGTGGGGCACACTAACAGGTAACTAACACTGCAGGTATCAAAGTGGAGGTAAAGTTTAAGCTTTATTATCATCCCAACACATTAAGTGATAGGCTACATAAAGATACTAACTTATTTAATCAATGAGTGTTTTAATTTACTTACAGTGATCATTGTGCGGAAGCTGAATCAAGACATGGCAGAAATAAAAAATGAGCTAGAGGTAATAATAGTGCCTGTATCACTATGCAAAACAATTATTAGCACTGACAGGTAATACAAGTAGTCTAATTATCAATCAAATTGCAGCAGCAAGTCACTCAAAAGTCTACAACAAAAATGTATCCACAGGCTAACAGGCTGACAACCACTGAGTCTACTGACTTTCACACATGAATGGATCTGCTCACTCCTGAGCGGTGCATCTGGGTTCTTTGGCAGTTCAGCATGTACAGAAAGTGTCGAGGGCCACAAGTATCTGAGAGCTGTATCAGCAACAACCAAGTTCAGTCAGGCCAGTCCAGGATGCATGTTTCTAATACTGAACCGTCTTAGCAGGAAGCTCATACAGCCCCCAGAGGTGGAAGCATGCATCAGTCAGTCAATACCTGCACTGCTTCAAACAAGCTGAGTTTGTCAGACAGATCTTAAGTCAGTTTGTTAAAGTCTGTAATACTTCTATTTTGACGATTGGCAGTTAGTTTGGTAACATATAAAAGCAGAGTGGATGTGAGAAGGGAAGAGCTATGGGGCGCCACAAAGTCCCTTCTTTATTTCACCCTCACACTTTTACACAGAACCAAACGACATCTGCATCATTTGTTCCAAAGTGTGATTATACACCACATTGCAGCATCCTGCAGTCAAAAGAGGCATGGCAGTCATGACATGTTGCCTCCAGTATGACATATAATACACGTGTTGGCAGCACTTTCTAAACAATAACAAAGTTATAGCATGTCAGTCACAATCATTTACCTTCTCTGTTACATGGCAGCTGATTTCATCCTCTGCTCGGAGGGTAAGGAACTCCAGAACCTAATTATTTTTCCAGTGTGCGGACATTTACTGCTGCTGTTCTTTTTCTCTGAATTATTCGCTAATTGCTAACAGCTGCTTATTAAATCTCCCGCGCTGTGGTCGCACACATAAAACATAATCAAAACCTCACACCTCCCCACCTATGATCACATTTTTCCAGCTTTATGTTTTACACAGACCTTGTAGTGGCGCTGTTACTACATCGTTCCCAGCTCAGAGGTGAGACCATTCTGTTTCCCCTTTCCACGATCGGATAGTACATACAGAACGGTGAGGCAGCATAACGGCATAATATTCCCGCCTTGAACAAGCAGCGTAAACGCAGCTAATGTAGGACTTTAGAGTCTGAGCATATGGCTGTTTCCTGGAGGTGGTATGTTCTAGTTTAGATTTGGTGACAGTCACACTTGCAAATAATAATTAGTTAATTTTTTGCCAGCGTGAGCATCAAAATCAAATGCCTTTTTCTAACTGGACCTGATGCAAACCAACAAACATCAGATTGTCTCAATTTCTACCGCTGAAGATGTACTTACATGCCCCGTGTGTCAGCAGGCAAGCCAAGCAATGTGTCGCTTGTTTGGAGAACGGCTTGCTCTGGCTCTATTTATGCAAAATTTTGCACACTTGTTCCACCTTGCGCTTACATGCACCATGTGTCAGCAAGCAGGGCAAAACTATTCAATCTATTTTCACTGCTCAAAGTCAAAGCATGTATAGACACTTACATACAAGATATGCAGTTTTTAATCTATGGTTACAACAGAGGTTGACTCTCTGGCATTGTCCGTTTTCATTTTCCCTCCAGTCAGCAGTTACCATGGATAGGGAAGAGACCAATTTACAAGGTTGAGAAAATTATTATTATTAACAAACACACTCACAGTTCACTCGCTCATTGTATGTTAGGAAGAGGTGTGAGGCTAGCTCTTAAAGTATCACCCTGCCGCCCCTGGGAGGCAGTGATGTCTTTTAGTCCAAACAGGCCTCCACCCCCATCTTTCGACAACTATTATGATAAAAAAAAAAAAAAAAATTAATGGTTTTACTATTTTTAGAATTTACACTTACACAGGGTGCACATGATGGCACTGTCTGCATTAGAGCCAATATATGCATAAAATAACACAAATGTAAATAAATAAATGAAATGCTTGTCCATAGTACTCCTGAGGGCTATTACACAAAACCTAGATAATGGATTAAGCCAGGATTTCCCAGGTATCCAAGCTGAATTTAGCCTTGACTCGTTTGTATCAAAGCAGAGGCATCAGTTACCATGGAGATTTATTCTGTGCAGCTAGCCAGCTAGCAACCAGGCAAACAGCCAGGCTTGTTTAATCCTGGTGCCTCATTTGTTTAGTCAGCTGTCACTCTGATCAGAAATAAATATGTTTTATAATTATTCCACGGCCTCTTTATTTTTGTTCATTTTATTAGCCTGCATTAAAATAGACTTCGACTCTGTAATTCATTAAAGCAGGCCTGCTGTTATCATTTTCATTGTAAAGTTAAAGGCCACATGCACAATGAGGGAGACTTAAACCAGGGCCAAACTGTTAAAAGTCAGCAATCCTGTCCACAGCACCACCTGTCATCCTAACCATGTTACTCTCAGAAGTTCAGTGAATATTTATATATACCTTGCGATTGTTGAGATGATTAGAAATGGCTAATGAAGTTGTAAAGGTGGCTTCAATGAAGTCAGTGATGAGACGCCCGCATCCTCCATGAGCGCGGTGGAAGAGGATAAAAGCATCTGCTAAATACTCATTACTTTATTATATTATTAAATTCTACTGCTAACTTTTAAGGAAGTGTCCAGCTGATTGGTAAAAATAACAAGTATCTCCTTGTGTGGTAATAACGATGTGTCAGTGCAGGTGAAGTTTACGGAAATGAGTAACGAGTAGAAGTTTTGATCTAAAGAGACAAAGAGACTCATGGAAAAAAGACAATGTGTTTATCCACTATACTATAGTTTTTTCTTTGTTTGATTTTAATTTCCATATTTCCATTTTTAGCACATCATATGCTTTACCTGCTCATGCATTTCCACAAGAAGCTGCTGCTCACCTGCTGAAAACATTTTTTTCTCTATGTCTGCATCACGACGATCTGTGATTGACACGTGGGCTACTCATGACAGCCATGAACGTGCATTTATCCAGAATACTTACACCTAACTTGACATAGTCGCACCTTCGGATCCTGGCTTAGCAACTTTGCAATAGATTACGCCAGGTGTCACTGATAAGACTAGATCATGTCTTGCTTTTTTCCTGATATCCTGGATTTCTAAATTCTACCTTTGTGTAATAGTGCCCTGGTTCTATATGTCAGAGCCATACATCAGGGAGTTTTGAAAGGTAACAGTGAGGCCCACAAGGGTGGAACAGGTGTACTTGCATGTTGTAGTGGACTGCCTTGCTGTGGTCTTTACATTTTCCCTCTTAGGAACTCCAGAGCTTAATTTTCCCTGTACAAATGGGGGACACGTCAAGGGAAACTGTTTTATGAACCCAGAGGAGTTAACAGAAGGTTCTAAATTAACTTTATTGACAGTCCCCTGTTAACATCTGCAAACAGGTTCTGCTTTTAAGCCACTAAAAGAGTCAGCCTTTGACGCTTTCTACAATTCTACAATTTTAAGCCACTAAAAGAGTCAGCCTTTGACGCTTTCTGCAATTCTACAATTCTACAATTTCATTTAGCAGACGCTTTTATCCAAAGCGACTTTCCTGCTCAAGATGTCACAAGAGATAACAGTTTCGTGGGGTCTCTTCCAGTTCCACTTCCAGGGTGTTAAGACTTCCAAATGAACTCCTGAGGTCATTCAGACCTACAAGAACAACAGTTTGTCACCTGTCTTTGACACAAAGACTTGAGTTTAGTGTAGAGGACTGGAGACACATTCCTACCAAGAATTTGAGAAGGGCCCACAGGATTAAATGATGATCCTCATTCTGAAATTTAATCCTTTGTCTACGTCTCTCTCTCTCTGTCTCTGTCTCTCTCTCTCGCTCTCTCTTTGTTGTCTCAGTCCACACACACACTGACAAACAAACACATGTTCTCCCCTCTCATGTCCTCCTCCCCCCTGCTGAGATGACAGAGGCAGGACATGTTGTAAACTCATTCTACATTCTTTTGTTAAGACCAGCATTTAACATGACCACTTGGACAAAATTGTGAATGAAGGTAAACATAGTTCCCTAATCTTTCTCCTACGTAGCTCAAAGTTCATCTCTGTGTTTTAATGATTAAGTAGAACCAACTCCCATGTCTTTATTATTTAATTTGAGGGAGTTGGGAAAAATTATATTTTATTCCTTTTCTGTGATGGAGCCATACTGCCATCTATTGGCCTTAGTTATGTGTAATTTCGTAATTAACTTAATAGTTCTATCGTGTTTTGCATTTACTGTATAATGTTAAACGGTAATCCCATCTCTAACTAATTACTAAGTTCTTTACGGTCCATTGGATAACGTTACGTTATGTGTGATTACTTAATAAGGTCAAACCAAGGATCTTCAAAGCCGTGTGTTACATTCATTGTTGCCTTTAGTTCTCCTTGCATGTGTTTGTAATTACTGCAATAGGACCATAGTGGTGATGGAATACGTGACTTTATATGTAACGGTTCAAATTGAGTAATTCATCACAAAGCAGTTACGAGAAATAAATGTCTCCTAAATCACGTAAGGTCCTCTAAAACTAAACGCTAGATGTGCAGTCGCGCGGCGCGAAGGTTTGCTACCCTGCCTCCCATTCGCACCCCAAAATTCATAGATTAAAACTTAGTGAGCTCTCAGCTCAGTGCTTCTTTTCTACTTTCCCTTTCACCGCGGCGCTTCTCGTGTATCCTCGCCTGCATCTTTTTCTTTTCTTCAATTTTACAAGAGGAGCCGCAATAGCTCACCCGAGCTTTGCTGAACTTTAACTTTTGAAGCCATTTTCCTGTTAAATCTCTTTGATGCTTTTCTTTATACCAGTTTTTGGTCAGTGTTGGAGTATGTAACCTAAATGTCTGTAACTGAACAATGATTCCAGCTAAAGTGTGATTATAGTGCTAGGATGGGGTAAGATAGAGAACAAGTTTTATGTGACATGAGCCCTTAAGGCTCTGTCCAAGCAAGGCTAGAATTGTTATGTAACTGCAAGAATGCCAAAGTAAGAATGCTGAAATTGGCGTTAGAAGAACTGAAATGCTACTGTATTAGTCATTTAGGAGTGTCATGTGAAGGTCACCCGTATGCAGAGACAAAAAAAAGGAAGTATGTAATGTGTATGTGAGACAAGGTGTGGGTGTTTGTCTTGTGTTTGTCTCTGTGATTGTGTTTGACAGGACTTGCAGGAATGAAAAACAGCTCCTAATAAGGCGCTGTGTTATGGGGGGTACAGCAGAATGATCAGTGTTGACCAATCCAGAGAAGACCCCGCGCCCTTGAGAAGAGCCAGATAACGAGGGGATCCAATCAGAGGAAGACAACACCTCCATGCACATTTCCTCATTGTAAATAGTATAAAATACTGGATCAGGGAAAGACAGGTTGTCAGAATGCAGGCTGACTCGCTGATGTTATCAGCTAGGGAGAGGCATTTCTGATCCAGAGCTCTGTAACTGCTCATTGCTTGCTTGAGAAGATTCACTAAAAGGTTTGAATTCAAAATTCAAAATTCTGTGTGGACATTCAGTTATTTACTGTTTATTGAGTTGCTTTTAAGAATTCTGAACATAGCACTCACCCTGGGAGGGTGAGAGTTTTTCTACTTGCAGCAACCAAGAGGAAAACTCCTTCATCAGTAAAGACACTTTTGCAATTCGTTTTAAGTAAACTCAAATTAATAATTTAAAGTGACTTTGTCAAACCAACGGGACTACTTTTGATTATTTCTGCGAGTTTTAATTGAGAAGGACACTCTGTGATTCGCCTAGAAGCAACACCTGCTGCTCAAACTATCAACATCCGTTGCCTGCCCTTAACGACTTTGTTTAAAGAATTTTACCAGTTCGCCAAGGCGGACACCGAGGCCAGTTAAAGACCGCCGCACACTGACTACACCTGCCCGGCCGCCACTGCCTTTCAGCAAGTCACCTCGTCTGGAAGACGCGCAGCAGCTCTCCACTGGAGTGAAGCGACGACCTCGACCTCCCCGGAGAATTCTAATCAAGTTGGCAAAAGTAGGCAGAATAACATCTTTTAGTGATCAGAGTTGATGTGGTATAGCTAAGCTTTAATGCCAAATTTTTAAATTTTAATTTACCGTTCAGCGCGCATCCACGCTTTAGACAGTCACATATTTCTACCCACTATCATCCATAAATAACATACATCACTTAGGCTCCCTTTCATTTGTTCACTGTCCTTTATATGTCATAGTATTTCCTCTATTTACTCATCATTTTATTAGCCTAAATAAAATATTTAATTTATCACCGAGTCGTTGTCTGTGGATATTATTTCATGAGAGAAACAAAATCAATGTATACAGGATAAACAGTACAGGTTGTGAGATAGATTGACATGATGAAACGTTTTGAAACTGTCATAATTTAAAATTTAATTTTCTCCTAAATGGAGAATGGTGCCCTTTTTACTTTAACGAGTGCAAAATCCAAATTCTAACGTAGTTATTGGTAACTGCTACAATGTAAACACTGTGATTTAAAGGTAGCATTCATTACAGATGATAGAGACACCCCAGTAATGTTTAGCATAAGATAAGAGTGAGACACTACACGCCCCACAGCTTCACTATAAAGTGAGAGAGAGCCCGGTGGGTTCCCTACAGCTCGACAGCTGTGGTGACACTATGCTTGAAGCACCTCCAGTTCAAAAGTTACTTGATTCGATTAAATAACTTAAATACTTTTTCTCACAGTGAAAGATCATTAAATTTTAAGAAAAAAATCAAAGAAAAATTAAAAAGCTAAGTGGACAATCCACATGTCCTGGGTCTTTAAAAATCTACTTCATAGATACAGATACAAATGGAAAAAAAGAAGAGACTCTGGGAAAATAACAGAAAGAACGGTAGTTCCTGGTGACTTCTGTTATCAGCCTAATTCAGAGCCAACACAAGTCACAGCTAACACCTGTACCATTACCACATTGGCAGTGTATAAACAGACTGTACCAGTGCCAGACTGCCACATTTGGGTCAAAAGTCATATAAATATATATAAATTTATATATACATACATACACACACACACACACATATATATATATACCACCATCAGGTGTGTCGCTTTATGTTTGGCTAAACATTAAGGGCAAGACCTGTGCAGCTGTTGTGGCTGCTAAACCAGCACAAACAAGACAAAAGAAAAAAGTGTAATTCTCAAAGCATCCACAAGGGGTGAAGCGCACCCCTAACTGCACTACAAATTGAATAGCGTCTCAGTATCTCCCTGCTATTGTTCTGCCTACTGTGTTTTTGGTGCAAACACAACATTTAATGTTGACATGTGGATAATATCAATGCAAAAAAAGGGCAAACTGCGCCAAGCTGCAAAACTTAAGGCGTGATTGCACTGTAATATCATTAGCAAAATATCTTTCATGAATTGGTCCTTCTTAAGTGGCAGATAACAGTTGCACGAGTGATGCTTAATTCACGTTGCATCCTCAGTGGACAATTCATTCTTAGTGAATTCGGCCCTGACCAGGGTTTTATCAAAATTGTATGGGCACCTCTTTCTGGACTCTCCATTTTTCTGTTCCCTCCAAACAAAAGGATACTGTAACCCTAGTTCTACTTGTGGAGAGGGCACCCTCTACTCAATTCTTTTGGTATTCTTCTTAAATCACAAGCACACATTTGCCCACTGAAATTTGCATAAATGTAGCCAGCCAATCAGCTTATACCTGTCTGGACACATGTGGAGCCCACAGTGTGTAAGGCAGTACCACCAAGCAACAGGGCATCTAAGTTGAGGGCTCAACCTGTGCTAATGCAAGTAGAGATACAGTATTGTAACCTTTGTTCTACCTCACAAAGGCTCCGCCCTCTACTGGACTTTATAGGTAAAGTGAGTGGAGCCTGATGAATAAATGCCCTGTTGGACATTACATCGACTTGGCCAAACTAATTCTGACGGGCTACAGGTTAGTCATGGCAGCCTGCCTACTTCTTTAGAAAGTAAACTACTTCAGCAGAAAAGTAGGAGGCACGACCTTCTTGGATAGGGCCTTTTCAGCCACACCATTCCCAAAGCACAGGAAACAGCTGTTCAATGCAGGACCTTATTATCAACATAACAAGCCAACGCAATAACTGGGCAAAGTTGCAATTTTGCCTCCATATTCTATACATGGGTTAGAAAAGAACCAGCATCCAACTGAACAACTCTTGACCTGAAAGACATCACATTTAGTTCACATACTCTCTTAGCTGAGGTCAGTGCAAGCAGCAAACCTGTCTTGATTGATAACACCTTTAAAGAAGAGCACTCCAGAGGCGGGAATGGATCCTTCACAGCATCAATGGCATGTCTGCATCTCTGGGCTGAGTACATGATACTCCAAGACCGGGATAGATTAGCACACGACAGGGGATCTAGTCTTACCTTGTGCCAGTGTTGGGACCCTAACCACTTTGTGCTGCAACAGGGCAATGGCTGATCCTGCCTTTGCTCTTTAGATGGTCTACACAATCTGTGCAGTACAGCCATCCACAGTCTGTCCCTCTCAGGACACAGGAGACAGAGCTCCTAAGAACTGGGAGATGCTCCAGGACTGGGCCTTAGCTTAAAGGATAAAAACGCCATCAAGATGGGGTTTTTATCCATTTAGCTAAGTCTGAAGAAGAGTTTTAGATCGAAACATCACTTGTGTATATGCTTATTATTTGAACTTAAGGAAGGGAGCTACAATGTGCAGACTGATGAAGGTCCTGAAGTGGCAACTCGATCTGTGGAGAAAGCCTGGCAGAGGGCAAAATGCTGTTGCTGAAGAGAACAGGATGGTGGATAGCATTGTGGTACTGTCTTCTATACTGTGGGCTCTGCACATATTCCAGTAGGCACTTTCTGATTGACCAGCTTTGCAAAGTTCATTGAACTAACATGTGCTTGTGATTGGAAGAGACACGAGAGCATGACCCAGTTCAGTAGAGTCTGAATGAGACAGCACACCATTTTCAAGACTCTACTGTAATTGTTGAACAGCAAAAATTGGCATGCCACAGATCACCAAAGTTAAGTTCTGCACAGATTTTACTACCCTTCTGTGATGAGATCCTGAGCTAGCCATAATTTCATAAAATAAATGTAATAGTCCAAAGATTTTGTTGTTATAAATACGGCTGCTCTGTACCAAAGAGAAAAGTTGCATATTGTAGCTAGGCAAACAAATAATACCTTCAGCAGTCATGCAACCAAAAAATCTGCTGTTAGGCTCCAAAAACCCTTTCAAAACCTACCCACTAATTTGTTAGAATCACAATTATTTTATTACCATTGTGCTGCACTCCCAAAATCGTCTTTAAGACAGGCTTAGTAATTACCTTAATGACAGGCTCAGAAATCACCTAAACTACAGTCAATAAAGCAAATGTTGCTCATGTCTACTGTTTTTATCCTTTTGTAGACTAAAAATATAATGACTCTGCTTTGTCGCATTTATTATTTGTTCCTCTACATGTTACTGAAAAAAAATCTAATTGCCCTGATGCATTCCTGAGTAATTTCTTTTCTCCACTAATGGATTCTTAACTTAAACTTGGCCTGATTGCCTGCTGATACTTGGTCCAACATTAACACAGGGTTAATGCATGTCAGTCACAATAGCACTCTGCTAAACTCCACACAAATTCTTAACATAGTCTAAGAGCTTTGGTCAGCTGACTGACGAGAAATGTTTCTTAACTTGCCACATAACTGAATGTTGTCCAGGGGTTTCATAACAGAAATGTCCAAAGTGAAATCTTAATGTACTATAATTTGAAATTTAACATGCAACTTACTACATTGCTGTAGTACAGCAACTGGAAATCTACTCAACAGCAGATATGCTAAGGACAAAATACATACAATGCAAGCAGTAAATGAAAGTTACTACTAACAACTCTTTCCTTTTCCTGCAGAATTGTGAAGGTTGAATTATATTATTTCAAACGACAAAACACAGAAGAAAAAAACACAAAAATGCTATTTTGCTGATTTCTTTAAGCGAGACAATGTAGCTTTTGAAATAGGAAATAGCACTTTGTTCTCTTACAAATAAAAAGAAGTCCTAAGTGCTTACTTAACTCAGGGATTCTGCTGTTACAGTCTCTCTTGCTCTGGTATGACCAGCAGCTAATGTTAGCTAAACTGAATCTTGAAAAATTCAAGGGCAGGTAACATGATTATATTTTGTGGAGTCATAGGTACAGAGTTGGTCCTGATCGGTCTCTATCTTGCTGTTTATCGGATTTGGGAAGTTTACCTTCCTGTATCCAAAGCTTGTTACCCCAGATAGTGGTTTTTTTGGTTAGTGTTACATATGTAGTCAGTGACTATGAAGTAAATTAAGTCAGCAAAGTGACTTGTAGCCTGATTAAAAGCTAAAAGCCTTTCCTCTTCAAACATAACATTAATCAAACATCTGTGTAGCTTGTCCAAGTGGGCTATGTTTTTTAGTAGTAAGCATCTAAATAGGATTATGTTGGAACAACCTTTTTTGTTTGAACTAATAGTCATCATACTGTACTGGATTGCCAGGGCAACTAGCTACACAACAGCAATGCTCTACATGGTTCATGAACTGGTTATGATGCTGACTTATTGCCTGGAATATTTAGCTCTAGTGTCAGGTTTATAGCAGAATACACAGTATTGTGAATGTAAGCATGAAGACAAATGTATTCTTGGTCAAAATAATGTTATTATTATTATTATTATTATTATTATATTATAAAAAGAAGTCAGCAGAGGACAATTGGAAAAGCCTGGGACAGCTGCCATTTTAAGCGATTGTTTTAGTTAATACTAAAAAATCTGTTTTGCATGTTGCTCTGTGGTAAAGGGCCCATTGTCTCAAAAATGATCATTCTACAAAGCTTGATAGGTTTAGCAACAGCAGCTAAGCTGGGTGGAGCTTAGCAAGGGTCAACTGCTACTTTTGGTCACAGTGGCTGTCCAGCAAAAGTTACATAGGCTCGCTTTAAAGATTATAATTTCTTATTCAGCATGGCCATTTTAGGCTGAACTGAGGTGCATGGAAGGGACAAAAGGTAATAACTGCATGTAGAACTGATAGAAGTGATGACTTCAAGGTAGAGGGACACACCGGTACTTGGAGGAAGCAGATGGCAGAGGGCACCTTGCAGGATTAAATGTTCAGGGATCTCCCAATGTATTTGTCTTTTAAATGAAGGCCAGCCACAGCATGGTCAGAGCCATCACCAGCAGCCCTGACAGAAAGAAAGACATCCGGGACTGCCTGAGCCTGGCTGGGTTTAGCTCACATGGATTAACTGAGCTCCTCCCCTCATCCGGCACATTGATAGCCGCCATCAGAGTGTGAGCATGAGCTTGTTCCTCCTCTTCCATTTCATCTTCCTCCTCATCATCATCAACCCAATCAACTTCACTGTCCTCCTCTTCTTCCAGCAGGCAGCCATGTCCGTACAGCTGTGGTCCTACTTGTGCTGGGGACAAGCTATTTGCTCTTACCTTGTGTCCGAACAGAGACTGCCTCCCTCGCTGTGCTCAGTAGCGGCAGACGAAGAGAGACAGATAACAATGAACAGGCAAGTGGGATATGGTCAACTGATCGGAGAAGAAGGAGAGGGACAGAAGGATGAGAAAACAGAGGAAGGGGATGTTGGAGGGAGGGTGCAGGAAAGGGAGGGTATGTAGCATGGAGGAGACATGGTTTGGAAAGATGTCCACTGGAGCTTTAAAATTAGGTTGTTAGTGATGTTGTCTGACAGGGAAACATTAACATTAACAGACAATACACTTCTTAATGCACTTCCACTATCTATTGGCTTTGGAAAGCCAAGAGTAAACCGAGCTAGATTTACCCAAGTAAGCTCAAACTCTTATTATGACATGGTTAAGATGCTGAATGGCTTACTGTCATAGGAAACAATATAAAACTGGCTCTTACTTCTGTGTGATTACAACTAGGCTTGGGCGTTATCAGGGTATTACAGTGTACCAGAGTATTTAGAAATCATGTAGGCATGTTTTTCAACACAGTCATAAATACAGGCCCTCCACTTTCAATCAAACTCATTGTATTTGGCGCACAACACACACCACCAGAGCTCAGTCTCCAGTCTCTACTGGTGAACAGGCAGCGAGCTGTAAGACACTGCGACAACTTTGATTGAGCAAAACTGGCAGAGGCATTGGAAAGGCATTCTCTGGCAGCTAAAATGCTAGCTAGTGCTGACTATTTTGGCAGTGCAAAGTATTCTAAATGCCAAAGGAAGAAAGAAAACACCAGAAGAAATGCCTGGCATGTGCTAGCAAAACTCTAACATGTCACCTGAATTGCTTCATAATGTACCAACAGCCTGTCTTTGCATCTCAAATGGCAGGATCCATGGAGGAGTTTGCCATGGCACATTGTTTAGATAATTCTGCACTGCACACTGAGGATGTGGTATTGCATACAGGGCAGGATCTGTGTTTAGCCTGCAAAAATCTACCAGCTCAAATTGAATCTGGGAATTTTAAAGTAGTGGATGGTGATGCAATGGAGGCTATTTCTATTTTTTTTTCCATCTTATGTGTCATCATAATAATTTTGCATTCGGCAATAACAGGAAATTACTAAAATTGTGCCTCAGGGTTCAGCAAAAAAGTGCTGTTATGGCTAGATTTTTGAGTATTAAAAAGGAATATGGTTATTGTGCAGAGCCTTATGTCTGCGATAGAAACTGTGTCTTCAAGTTGTGGGTGGAGAAGAGTTGAGAGCCAGAGGGCAACACCGGCAGGTCGGAGGACTGAGATCCTCTCTGACCTTCAGAGTCATTGTCTGAACCTGCAGGGAAGGATGGCAGAGGCTGAGGGGATGAGGATGAAGTTGGTGGGGATTTGACCGGGGAAGCAGGTACAGACTTTTAAGGAGACGTGAAAGAAGATGAGAACAGATGTGGCACAGGTACAAGACAGAGTTACAGAACAACACATAAGACATTCAGGGAGGGACAGATACAGGGAGGATTGGAGGGTGAGACAGATGAGGAGGAAGGGAGGAGGGGGGGTCAGTCCTCTGGCTTCTAATCATTAGTGTGTAGCTTGTTTTCTTCTGCTCTTTCGCTCTGCAGTCTTTCGCTGGCCATTTCAGGCACGTGAATCATGCAAATACATTACCAGGATTAAGTCAGCCATGGGATCGACTGGCAGATCAAGTAAGATGACAAAGCTTGCAGCAGCCATTCATAGAGCAGAGGCAGTGGTGAGGGGACAGCAGTAAAGAGGGTTAAAGGGGAAGGGTTCCAGGACACCCGCAGAGGTGCCAGTATGCTTCAAACTAAGTGCTGAAAAGTGCTGAAACCTCCACTCCTACACTTTTCCCATGGGGTTTTTGTCCATCAAACAAATTTGGTATCTTTTCTATAACTGACAATAATGCCCACTTCACAATTTCACTTGGACAGGTGTGTGGAGGTGAGACAAGATGCAGGGTTTCAATTCCTCACAAGATGTTATTTTTCATTTTTCAAAAACCAAGTACAACCCAAAAACACCTTTGAGATTAGATTGTTTCAAACAACAACATTTGTATGTTTCATCATATTTCGTCCCTCTCTGTGGCTGTAGCCTCTACACCTTTAAATGTGAGAGTGTTTCCATTCAGAACAAGTATAAACACTTTTGCCTTTAGACATGTTCGGACAACACTTCATATAAACGTGTTGGTTTGAAGCATACTGAACCCTTTTAGTAGCAGCCAAGCACAGTCTGGTCAGGTCAGAGAGCTGCTTGCTAACAGCCGGCCTCGGCCGCAGCCAGGTGCCATTCTGTATATTGATCATAAAGACTGCACAGTGTTAATAAACAGCTATGTCAGGAAGCACCAGCTTCAAATACCTTTACCGCAGTCATGCCACCAATTATTCTGCACAGAAGTACAACTATGGACATCCTCCCTGTCACATATATACATGAACATGCCATCGTCACATCAGCAAATATTAAAAGAGTGTCTCAAATAGTGTCCCTCTGTGACTGCAGTCCCAGTCATGCTAAAGCAGTGGAATGATATGAAGGAAGCCAACAGCACCATTAAGTGAACGATCAGTGTACAATTCTAACTGCTATATTCTTCACGGACAACAACATGAGTTATGTTCAGTACTACCCATGTCCTGCCCATAATATTTATCCATGCAAGTTTGTACATATTAACATTTGAAATATTGGGAACATACAGAGTGAGTCCTGAACACTGATAGGGCTGATGACTAACCATACAGAGCAAGCAGCTGCCCCCAGCGCCATGAAGGCTGAAGATTGTCTCTGTGGTGATTATTGTGTGGTTGTTTGATGACTTTAATGAGACTGGTAATATGAACTTCTAAAACACAACAAAAACAGGTGTTGACCTGATTTTTTACACAAATTTAGAGGTCAACATCTATTTTGGTGGTGCATTGATATGAACAGATGATCCTTTTCACAAAACATTTGGATTTTATTTGAATTTATGGTATTTGAGCCATGTAGGTGAAGCCAAATTGACTTGTTAAGGGGGTTTGATCCAAAACTTCTTACTGACTCACAGCAGGGATGCACGATATTGGATTTATGCTGATATTTGATATGCCAATATTTTCTGACTCATTTTGGCAGATTTCCGATGCAGAAATAAATATATGAACTATTGTTTTTCCCCATAATCACATAGAACATCAAGTCTTCTCTGAAGGGGAAGTAAAATATTACATGTGATGGCCCTCTGGTAGCAGATGGAAACATAAAATTAAATGCTTTCACAATGTACTCATTCCTTGGGCAAACAAAAAAGTTACTTTAACCATGGTTGCATGTAATACATGACTTATTTATTCTAATGTGAGAAATTTGAAACAAAACTGTGAAATTCCCCCTACTTTAATAGGCTTTGATGATGCTTTCTCTAAGACAGTCCGGGCGAGAGTGAAAACCAGGGACAATTTCACCTATTTCAACTAATAGTCATCTTAATGGCCTGTATCGGCAGGAAATTTTGTTTCGAGCCAATGTCAATATTTTGTTTATGGAGCAGTTGTATCTACAGATACTGATGATGTGATGATGTGCCGACATTATCGTGCATCCCTCACTCACAATAAAGCTATACAGGGCAGTGTCCAGCTGAGGAAATACTGGTTTGGATCCTGGGGCAGGGGGGATTTGATGATAGCTCTGCCAAAGCAACTGCTGAATGATTGTAATTAGAGCCCGACCGATTTATCGGCCGATATGAGCCTCTCACAGACATATCGGAGCATATCTGTATCTGCGTATATTTTTTTCTGATATGCGCTGGAAGAAAACTTTTTTTACAGACCATATGCAGAAAACAATGCTAAGGTGGTTTAGAAATGGTTTCAATAAGGCCATATAGTTTGTCCAGCAGAGTGCACTCCAACTCTATTGTTTACACTAGTCTCAGCACTCTGAAGCACATGTAACAGAGAGCGTCACAGTGGAGCAGATGGTCGGGCAAAGACAGTCAAAGGTGTCTTCACGGTAAGCCACATTGCAATGCATAATGTTAGGTCAATAAACAATGGCCCCATCATTTTGCAAACGAACAACATGATCTAAGGTCACAGGGTGACGGGAGGAGAGGACTACCAATGAGCTGACTTTATCGCTATTTAGCGGCTTCTCAGATCTTCTCAGTGACGTTATATTTAAAAGGTACCAAGAGACACATTTAGATTTTTTTTAGATCATCAGGGACCAAGGAGTAAATACACTGTCATTTATTCCTATATTCGCTGTTCTCTGTAACCGCAGAGCACCATCAAGAGCTGTCAGGCCAGCATCTCCCCACTCTTCTCCTGTGCCAGGTGTGTGTGTGCATGCGCAGCACACAGATAAGTCAGGGCTGTGTGTAACCGAGGACTGAAAGCTGTAAGCATGGCTGGTCACTCGAAAAAACAAACCTTTAACAACTGGGAAGTTTTACACGGACAGTGTCTGTGTGGGTGATCTGACACTTACTATTATCAGAGTTATCAGTTATGCAGTGTACTGTGTGTCTTCCCCAGGATGCTGGACTCACCGCTGGCTGCAGCTGGCCATTGATGCTCGCTGTGCGGAAAGGCGAGTTGGTGGACAGGCGCTTGTCCCACTCGCTGGGCCGAGGCTCCGGTACAGACTCCATAAAACTCCTTTTCAGCTCACTGATACTCGTGTGGTGGCGCATGATCTCAGTCTGGGTCTTGTCCAGGTCCTTCAACAAGAATGTCAAAGTCAGAACAGGTAGGTGGAAAGGAATCAATAGCAGAGATAGGACAACAGAAAATGATTGAAGTTATGAAAGAAAGGAAGAGGGAAAAGTAAGTAAAAAAAAATATGACTGTGTAGAAAATAAATATATAGGCTCGGTGGGTGAAGAAATGTGACAAACAGCCAAAAATAATGAATCACCAGACTGAATAAATACGAAAGGACAATCTGCCTCTCTTTTTTATTGTGCTGACAAATCGTTCCTTAATGCAAAAGGGCTCTGTGTTATTTCAGAGCATGTCAGTAGTTGGACAGTCTGCCTATTCTCAATGACATGCTGAGGTCACAGAAGAAGATATTTTTCAGACAAACCAGACACCAGACTGCACTGGGAGGAGTCATCATCTGTCTGTTGTGATCTGTGATTCATATCTGAGGCCAGCAGCAGCCCATGAGATTTAAACTTTACAGTCATTTCTAAATGTCCCTTGTGTGGGTCATGATAACAGAAATAAAGTAGTGGAGGAGCTGAGGATGTAGGAATTAGAGTTTACTGAGGCCCTTCACTGGCTCACACCTTCTGGCTCTCATCAATAACAGCAGGAGGACAGTAAATACAGCAGGTGTGGTGTTTCTCTAAAAAACCTCAATATGATGAGCAGGTCTGACATAACCAAAGTAAGGAAGGTCAACCCTGGGCTTGTAGTAACCCTTGTAGTTTGTACACTAAATACTGCAAACTCACCAACATTTCAGAAAATTAAGAACCAAAGAGAACATTGTAAGCATTTTTTCCTGCTGTTTTTAAGCTCAACATTGAACTACTGACATTTTGTTCAGGCTATACAGTCTTTTTTTGGACAACCAAGTTTTAGGCGCACAGTCATTGTTTTTGTATGATGGGTGTTATGTTGCATCATGTGATCTCTTTATAGTAAGTCTGCCTGTTCTCATCCAATTTATAAAATAGAGGCACTTTGACAGTGCTTTTGGTGTGACCTCACAATGGCAAAAGCTACCTTTTGCATGAAACTCCGTTGGATGGCATCAGGTGAGAATACAGCCAGACAGAATCAGTTGTAGTGTTATTATAAGCTGGCAGATAGCCAGCTGGCACCTGCCTCGTCTGCATGATACATGCACGGGCGGTGTCACCTGAGAATACAGCCGGACAAAACCTGTCACTTCCGCATGAAATGTGCCAGGACAGCATCAGGTTGAAATGCTGCCGATAATGGCGTAATACAAGGACAGCGAGAGGCAGAGGATGGATCCGACAAACTCCAGAGTAAGATACAGGAGTCTGTTGTTCACTTCCATCTAAATATGATTGTTTTTTTTTCCTACACCTTACCATGTTCCTCCATTCCCTAAACCTAACTGTCTGTGGCAGTGTGTGCATTCGTTGATATAGTAGTATTGGTAACCACATGCAACATAATCACATGCAGCAGCATCCCACCATGTGCATTTGTTGACACCATGATGGAGGCATCCCAGAATGTATCAAGCAGACACAGGATACCTAGTGCATAATATGTAGATGCGCATGGCCAGTGCAAAGCAGCAACATGTGACACCTTGGGATGAGAACATGTTGCAGTGTAAGCAGAGCTGTCATTTCATTTAGATTTTCTACCTTTATATTATCACACTGATGATGTCCTGGCCGAGACCTTGAAGCTAAAACGTTGGACATTTGCAGTATTCGGTATTCAAACTTTCTCTTTTTTCTTCATGGAGTTATATCTGTGAATGTATTCTTCTGCTTTCCTTAATGATCAATCACCTGAACAATAATACTCTGCTTGTAATATTTAAACTGGAGTCAGGGCGAAGCTAAACACTTCCTGAAGCTCCTGCAGATACAGTGTCTCTGTACTGGACACAGAGATGAAACTGATGTGCTCCTCAGGGTCTGATTCCATAGGGAATAGCAGTGTGACAGTGGCCACCAAGTAGTGCTTAAACCACTGCAATGACCGTTTTACAGGTGGTAGGCAGGCTGAAGTTGGGAAGCAAACACATACAGTGCAGACACATGAAGAGGGGGCTGACACATCACCACAGCAGCAGGCGGAAACCAGAGCCCAGCTGTTATTGAGCTGGAAAAACCCAAAATATGAGCGCAAACAGGTACAGAGACCCTGTAAAGCTGCAGATTGCTATCAATAATCACTCCTGTGGGTTTGTCACATTGTGTGACCCATCTCACTTAAAGTAGCCCTTTGTTTCAAAGGCATTATGAAATATATTTAATAATGCAGCTTTAAATGGGAAACGGACCAATAACATTAATAATGGCATGTCATCCCTCTCCTCTGAAATGATGTAACCCAGCACATAACGGCATAGCATCAGCCGTCATGGCCACACAGGCTCACAGACACACAGTAAATACAGTCCAAGCATTCCAAGGGAGTTAGGTTCATGTAGGAAATTAATCTAATGAAAATAGAGTGAAAGTCCTCATTAACCATGAGCACCAATGAGAAGTCCAGAATCTGTTGGTGACATCATTGAGACATACATGACTGGGAAAGAACATAATAAGTATTTTCTTTTCAAATCTTGTCTGTGAGTAGAGCCTTCTCAGGGCAGACATGTTGACCTGTCAAAGCAGGAAAATAAATGTTTGCTGCATTCCATTTAGATGAGCCAGTTCCAGGGAGTTGATATCATACATGCTCACTCACTCACATGGCTTATCAAGACACTTAATGGAATGGAGCCATTGGTAATGTTGGTTGTACCTGTGCTGTTGCTGCTTTGACATTTAAGATATCTGAAAGAATCCAAAGGATTCGTGGCAAAACAAAAAGTTCTTAATCCCAACTCCTCCAGCTTGGTCACCGTCCCAATGCTTTAAACTATGACGCTTTACCTACCCTCTAGCATCAGTTTTGGACACTCAAGGACAGTGTGTCAATTTATGCTTGTACATGCATAGTGTCTTTTTAAAACAAACTCCAATGTTCACAAAACTACATCAGGTTAAGGCCCAAAAACAACTTGGTTTGGTTTAGATCATGGTTTTAGTTAAAATAATGATGATTGTTGGATAAGTTTAGTGAATTAATGAATGGCTATGTCAAGTAACATGTCATGTAACATTAGCTACAAAAACACACCAAAAATATGGGATATGAACACCGGTCTGCTGAGTATGGTGGCTAAGAGATGGTGTGAGGAGGCAGCAGACCCTCAGACAGGAGATCACAAAAAGGACTGAAACTCCATTGAACTGTTTTAGGGCTGCTGTCTAGTTTATCAGTGAGGTGAAGTTTTAAGGTGTTTGATTAGGTCCAACTAAATGTTGAGATGTCGAGAGCTAAACTGAAGTAAAGTTGATATCTTAACAGAAGAGGCGTTTGTTTGCCTCAACATCAGAAAAAAACAGGGAGGCTTTTTACTACAACATGAATATACTTACGCAAACAGGAAAAATACAAAATAACACACTGACTAAAGAGAGAGAAGAGAGGTGATGAATCGCAGGTTGTAGTAGTGTGTAAGTAGCGTAGCTGTTTTACAGTGACGCAGTACTGCGGTGCGGTTATGAAACCTGGCATTTTCACATTAGCTTGGAAAAAAACATTAGCATTGGTGTTTCATATGTTTTTCATTCCATATATCAGTTACTCCTCGTCCTTATACCGACTAGTGTTACCAGCAGACATTTGTTGGTCCATCTGTTGGTCTTTTTGTATGCAAGATCATGTGATCTAGAGAGTTAAAATACAAAAAGAAATCTGGAGTGCTTTGTGTTAAGTACACACAGGTTAAACACATTGGATGCAGACTTGAAGTGAACTTCGGAGGGGTCCGAATTCACATATACCCAAAAAGAGCTGAGTCATCACTCTGAAAGGACTAAGTATGAGGACAGCCTAAAAGACAAGGGTATTTAGCAGGCAGGGAGGGGTTGTGCAGACATTTTCATCTCTAAACTCTGTCACCCTGACTGATGATGAGCAGTAGTTGCTTAAACTTTTTATCCATTTTTCAACATGAACACACATTTTTTTTAAATACATATGTTTGAAACATAACAAGGCTTTTTTAAATATCATCCAAATGAATGGAGTGCATTGGATTCTCCTGGAGATCCACATCCATACAGACTTGAAAACAGGTGTATCCACTATATCTTTGAACTTAAACAGCAATTGCACTGATTATGGTATCTTCATCCCTCAGACACTTTCAGCTGCATGTTGTTGTTTTTTTCGGCACCAACCAACGACCAAGCTGGAGCACCAGTTTGAACTTTAACTTATGTTAAAAAAGAGATCTTTCCCAATCATATATTTCATAAAATGAAAACATGAAATGACAAAGACAATGTTTAAGTGAAGTGAAGCTACTTGCATGAGAATCAGAGAGGATAATAGTGCATGCCAAGCCTTTAGGGTTAAGCTGAAAACAAGTGAAGAGATGAAAAGAAACAGAGGTGTCAAAGCAAAAAGAAAATCAACAATGCTCATGCAGGCGGAAAAAACATGACGGCAAGCAGCCACAACACATATCTGAAGACTGAAGATACAAACCTCCAACATTAAATTGCTATGTCTGATATAAATAGTTTCACCCTCAAGTTCCTTTGCTCTTTTCTGTTGAAAATGAGGAAAAGGGAAGAGGTGGTTGGAAGTAATGCAATTAATTTAAACATCTTAATATTTGATTTGCAGTGCAGCACTGACCAAGGCCATGACATCAATCACAACAAATCAAAGAGGTATGGGGTGCAGTTCCCAGTGTGCCTTGCTCAGTGGGTAAATGTGATGAATTCAGCAACACACACAGCAGTCGGGTGTATGAGAAACCAGACAGATACACACTTGCTCATGTGAGTGTAAAGTCTCATGCTACACATGCAAAGACTGCTGCAGTGCAATATATAGGACCAAGAGCAAAGCTGTGTGTTGACTGGCTGTCACTTCAGAAATGTCCATATTAAAAAAAAAAAATCACATTAACTTGTCACTATTTTTACATTTCAGTGTATTGGTCTGATGAATATTACCAGCCAGTTTAAACCTGCAAATCATATTTTTTAAGCTGATATGGTGTGTTAAACAGTCTATTACACTTTAGCAGTAACAGAGCAACATTAGCATGCATTTGGTGTTGTGCTTCTTGGAAACTGAATGTTGAATCTTTTAGCTTTAGTTGCTGAATGTATCAGGTGTGATGTATCCATTCCATCAAACCATGGAGAAATGTGGCTATTGTGACAAATAAAATCTGACATTTCAAAAGCAAAGTTGTAACATGTTGGGGAAAAGGTTATAATGTGAAAAGAATTTATTCAAAATCTTATGAAGAAAAAAGATGAAATATTATGAGGTAAATAATGGAATTTATTATAAACTTTCAAGAGTAGGACTTTGTATGTTATGCTATGATTGGGTACACTGAGTTGCATGTGCATGCTTTAGCCATTCCTGACTGTGTATTTGTACTATTGCTAGTTTTACACATAATGTTTGCCCCTCTGCTCAGTGTCTCCCACCTGGAACATTGTCAAGTGACATGAGTGCCTCAGGTGAGTTAAGTCGTCAAAACATCAGCAGGGCAATGAGGGCATTAATGTTTACTCAATGCACCACTACTGTGTGGACGTGTGGACCTGTGGATGTACTGAGTTGAAATCCTTTTTTGATGTCATGGACATGGCTTTTATTGTGTCTTTCTTTGGATCAGTTGTCTGGACAAAACCAAGTCCAGTATGCATCAGGCATGACTGGCAGACTGCTGCATAACTCAAATAGGATATTAATGGTTTAATTTTATTTTGGTATCCTAAAATATATGGTTATAAAAGCTTAATGGGGACATTACATCATTTATCATATTTCCAATGTGACACATAGCACATGAAATAAACATATTATGTTTTTATTTTTGCATAAAATTAGGACCTCATTCTTTTTTTGTTGTTGTTGTTGTACTCTTAGAGTTGTATCTAAAAATATAAATAACTAAATATAGTTTTTCCTTGAGATTACAATTGCATTCTTAAACACTCTTTTCTGTTTGTCCTTGACCGCAGTGGCCCTAATACACGCCGCCATATAGCATTAACAACTTCAACTGTCAAATGTCCCACTTGGTGTTTTTAGATCAAGAATTTTTAAAAAGCGAAAGAATCTACATTTATCTCTGTATTAATCAATGCTATGGTTTACATAAAACAAAAAATAATATTAATATACTAACCAGATTTGTTTGCTCTTATATAACTATCAAATATGTTTAGTCTGTGTCATGTTGTATCTGCTTCTAGCCTGACTGATGAGATAAGTAGATCAAATATTGGCTTTATCATTATTATTATTTTTAAATCCAATTGTGGTTCTGTTCCTACAAAGCTACAAACTGTTTAACACATACAAAGCTGCTGCAAAACCATCATTCTGGTCACAATAATCACAGAAACATCTGCAAAATCCTGGACTTACTGAATCAATCAGCAAAAAGGGTCTTTTCTTTAACAGATGTGAACATGTGAGTATGTGTATTAAAGGTCTCCTCTTACAGATGTTATTTTATAAACATTATATCTGCCTGTTTGCCTCTGGACAAGAAGAAACCACATTTCATGCAAGAAAAATTGCGAGGAAGGACAGTGACTAAATCAGAGCTTTCACAATGAATTGATTTCTCCTCAGCCCCGGTTCTTGTACAGCTGAAAGCATGTGTACAAGCCTTCACACAAACACACACAGCCAAAAATCATAAAGCAACCAGGAGCTGAAAACACGGTGTCTCTGCAGTGGAAAGCAGCAGTGTCAGAAAACAGAAAATCAAATTCAAAGTCTTCCTCATGTGTAACTGATGAAAGGATGAGGATGGTCAGTCAGCAGGAACATCAGCTCAGGAGCATGCTAACCTTCCTCACTCGCACCATCTCCGTCTTTGTTTTGTCCTGAGGAGAGTGCTGCGCCGCCGTCACAGGAAAGACACAGTTACTTTTAATGTCCTGCTTCACTCACACTCAGCACAAACCAGTTATAATACAGTAAGAAAAATACATGTGTTACTAGGAACAAATGATGGAACATTTAGACAACCCATCTCAACTACACTGAAAATAAATAGCTCACTACTTCTGATTTATTCATAAACTAATACGCGTGCAAAAATATCAAATTGAAAAATATTGTCAAATTGAAGCCAGTATTAAAATGATGGTCAGGAGGCCAGCATGAACAAATAAAGACAGGGTCCTGAGAATCAAAAATAAGCCTTTATATTCACTATGATATCTTGTGGCTCATTTATCATAATTTATGCCTGATTGATTTTTATATCAATCTGGCATATCTATCTTTAAGGAAAAACTGTTCAAATTCACAAATGAATTTCAGTCATTTCCACTTATCCATTTTTTTTTTTTGTTCAGCTTCTGTCATTTCTTTTTATTAGTGCTCCTGTCAATAAAATTCATCACTTCAAGCAGATCATTTACATTAAAAGCTTTCTAAGAAATGACAGCAGGTTACATGATACTACCACGAGACAGAACAATCTGAAAATTGGTCAGCCATCACAGATGTTGCCATACTGCTTATTTTATATACTGCTTATATTTTACAATAGCATTCCCTGTATTATCTGTAGGCCATTGTTGGCAATAGTGCCAATAGACTAATGCTCACGACAGCTTTCTAGCTATACCGGATTTTTATGATTTTACATTAATTTGCTCTGCTCCAATAAATTGTATTAAATAAGAATATGTTGATGATGTTGCGATATACAGTTTCATTTATCATGATGTAAGATTTTTATCTAAATTGTTGATCCTATTAGGCAAAGGAGAGATTCTAAACTTTGAGTAACAGGAAGTCTATTAATGTGAAAAATCTGTTTCAAAGGTGTTGAATTTCACTGAGGGCTCAACTGTGTTTTAAATCAGAGCAACTGGAGGTTAGTGGTGAGACTGACATGACTGTTGTACTGATGGATCCCCTGCTGTGGAGTTGTACATCATACTGAAAGTAAAGCATGTGTGCAGGTAGACCTGCTATGGAGGAAGTGCTGAAAAATGGGCAGATTGGTGTATGCTGTTTTGCACCCCTGTTTAGCCAAATGTTCTTAAGCAACATCATTGTAGCTTACAGATATGCAGTATATACATACATACATACGTACATACACAGTCATTTCATGCATCAGGCAAACAAACCTGGCTTTTTTTCTCTCTTTCCCCATTGGCGGTGGTTACAGAGGGGGAATGCCTCCGCTCTCTCCTGGCCACTGTCTAGTAGCACAGACAAAGCTCACACATCAGGATAAATGCGAGCACAACCAGGGCTAAAACATTCCACAAAACAACTCTGTGTCCAAAAAGAGCTCAAAAATGAAAACTTAAAACTGCTGGCAGACATTTAGAGCGATAGTTCAACATTGGTTTTGCGAAGACAGAAATTAAGCGCATATATCAAAAAATTCGAAATTAACTTCTATGATCAGCCACAAGCTTTTACCTGCCACAAAGTAGGGTTTGGCAGATTATTGGCCTGGCCAATTATTGGGGCCGATATTTGGTATTTTTCTGGTTATCTGTATCAGTATTTTGTTTTAATGATCACCGATAAAATAAATTCAATAAAAAGTGCAAAGAAAGTGTCAGCATGGGAGAAACTTTTACTTTGTAAAACCTCAGGACGTTGATTTTATTTATTAATTTTTTAATTTAAATTTTCACTTGACTTTATTTAAAAAAAGGTTGCTGGGAACTTGCTGTATGATGTTGAAAGTTTGAGTTTTGATGAAACATTTTCGAAAGGCATTTAAACAAAGTTTTGTGTTGGAGTTTGTTATATTCAAAATTCTACATATTTAATAGAGTGAATAGAGTTAATAGAGTTTCAATTTTATTGTAAATGCATATTGTTTCCAAATATCGGTTATCAGTCTCATTAACTACTAATAATTGGTATCACTATCGGTCCTGAAAAAACATCGGTCAACCCCTACTACAAAAAGAGAATACACATCTGTAGCCATGTATCCATCTGAGTGTCTGTAAGCTTCCATAGATGTACAGTCTGTGTCTAATATTACTCCATTCAGTGCACCTCTGTTCTGTCATTTCTCATTGTAAACTAATTGTATCACTGCATTTACATTTAGCCTTTGAGTCTAGTCAATTAATGTCCTGATAAGTAAGTATTTGTAATATTCAGTTTGTAGTACATGATGACATTTTGGGGGGTCCTCCCTGAGTAAAAATGATTTTCAGAGACTTTGTTTCCTGCTTTCTGCTGACTTTTACAAAATTAATATAGAAGAAAAAAATGAATTACTGCCTTACAGTTGTATTCCTCTTTGGCATGGTCAAGTTGCAGTTACAGATTACATCTGTGTCTGTAAAAACATGGATGCTTCACACACATCTTCCCCTGGCAGCACAGAAGATCTCTACAATCAGCACAGTTTGTGCAGATGCATAACAAATACACTGCATTTACAAAGGGGCCAGGTACGCTCTCTAAATATTACAGTAACCTCTCTGATTCTAGGTGCCCTTTACTCCCTGTGAGTGAACAGAGTGAAAGCTTGATGCTACCTACAACACATGCTGAGGTAAAGGAATGTGTCTACTACCTTGATTTGTGGAGTCGACTCTGGTCTGGGGCTGTGGCTCTTGGTGTGTTCACCCGGCTGACTCTCTGCCTTTACCTCTGCCTTCTTGTCTGACGAGCGGTGGCCTTTGAGAGCGGATCTGTCATGGTGGTTAAAGCGAGCCAAGGAGGGTAGTAGCGGGGACGGGGTTGCCTCCCCAGGAGACACCGGTGACATAACGGGGGCGCTGACCGGGCGAGTGGATTTGTTGTCGGGAGTAGATGCCATGGCTGAAGTGGACACAGAGGAGAGACAGTGGCCTCACTTTAAAAACAAAACAAAAGTAAACTCATGTATTAATGTGGCATCTGCAGCTTTCAGGAGTGTGAAAGTCTTTTTTAAAACAACCTTCATGTTATCTAAATGTTAAAGTCAACTACAATTACTGCCTCATGGATGTATACCTCCTTGCACTGTCAAGCTTCTTATACAGTTTACATCAATGTCAGTTAGAACACAGATGCTTCACAAACATCTCCCCCCGGCAGCACACAAGATCTCTACAATCAGCAGAGTCTGTTGGTGTGAAATTTTGTGATAATTAGCTTAAAAATTCTTGAATTATAGCCAAAAGCACGTTTTGTTTGCACGTTTGTTTGCACGTTTGTCATTTGTGCTAGATTTGAAGAAATTCCCTCAAGGTGTTTTTGAGATATTGTGTCCACAAAAATGTGACAGAAAAAGGTCATATTGACCTTGACCCACAAGTGAATGTTTTTACCAAATTTGAATAAATTCCCTATGCGCGTTTTTGAGATATCGCATTCTCCAACATGAGACGGACTGGAAATTATAATGCCTGCAGATACAGGTATTGTTGCCGTGGATGTATCAAAGGTTTAACTCTTTTTTCTTTTTTAACTTAGGGACTGTTTTTTATTTATTAACAGGACCCACAGGTTGGAAGACATTTTTTCTTTAAAAGTCATCAAAATAGGAAAATAACAAGAAGAATAAAAAAAAAGCAAGACAAACAAGACAGGACACAACAACTGAGGCAGGGCTACAAACATTAGGAGACATAAAGTCATGAAAAAAAAAAACAAACTAGTGAGTGTGAGTATTAGTGTGTGTTATAACTTATGAGCAGCAAATAAAGAAGGTTATAATAATAATAATAATAATAATAATAATAATAATAAGAATAAGAATAAGAATAAGAATAAGAATAAGAATAAGAAGAAGAAGAAGAAGAAGAAGAAGAAGAAGAAGAAGAAGAAGAAGAAGAAGAAGAAGAAGAAGAAGAAGAAGAAGAAGAAGAAGAAGAAGAAGAAGAAGAAGAAGAAAAATAATAATGATGATCATTGTTGCTCTCATCATCAGTTAAAATAAAATTGGGGGGCATTAATTTGGGTCTTCGATCCCACCACGGCCACCATGCAGGACGACCCACAGCCGCAGCCAGTAGATACCAGAGGAGGGAGCCACAGGGCACAGCCACCCCCAGTCCTCGGCCAACCACCCAGGCCACTCAGGAGTTTTTCCTTAGACAATGTGAAGGTCTAAGGGCAGAAGGATGTCGTATGCTGTAAAGCCCTCTGAGGCAAACTGTGTTTTGTGATAAAGGGCTTTATAAATAAAATTGAACTGAATTGAATATACATACATACATACATACATACATACACACAAACATATTTCCTTTTTCGCAATAGATATGTGGGCCTATGTCTAAATGTGTGGTGCAATGCAGTGCAAACTAGTCCCATGGCCAGCCCCTACATGCATAACCACTTGCCCTATTCTTATGTGGGTTTTCTTTTCTTTGTTTGTTGTTTTTCCTTCTTTCCTAATAGATACATAGGTCTATGTCTAAATGTGTGGTATAAAAAAAAAAGTGGTCAAATGTAGTGCAAGCCAGCCCTACAGCTGGCTCTGCACACATGCCCACTTGTTCTAGTCTTGTGTTGTTTTTTTGCGTTTGTTTGTTGTCGTTTTTTGTTTTGTTTGTTTTTTTTCTTCCCTTCTTCCCTTCCCCTGGGGTGTGCAACACGGAACCAGTCCAGTGCATAAAACCGGGGCAGAGAGAGACACGAGCACAGGGCCCACGCAGTCAGCCCGTCCACCACCCAAATTGCCCTGCAGAGGGCGGGCCTGGCCCACCCTAGACCACCAGGGATCCAAGGCGGAGCCTATATAATGGCAGTAATAATTATATAAATAATTAAATAATTACTATGAGGGATGAGTAATAATAATAACAATAAACTAATATTTATAGGCTATACAAAAGCATATATGTATATTTTTTCTCCTCCTCTCTGTCTTAGCTTCACTATAATTATATTATTATGAATAATAGTTATGTCAATAACAATCAGAATATTACTATAATAATAATAATAAAAATAGCAATAATAAAAATGACAGCAAAGGTAATGAGGACAGCAGAAATACTAATACTAAATACTTGTTTTGTTCAGGTTTATGTTGGCGATATCGCCTGGCACACAGAGCGATGGGGACAGTGGGATGCGGTGATGATAGTGATTCTGTGATAGTGATTCTTTTCCCAAAAATGTTTGACTGGTGTACAATTCCAGATGGTGTGAATGTAATTGTCTGGGCTGTTTTGTGTGCAGTGTGCATTTTTCTGGTGCAAATCAAATTCTGGACTTTTTCTGACCCGTGTAGTGATATCTGTGGAGCATTTTGTATTATATGAGTTGTATGTTTTTAGCATTTTTAGTCATGAAATAGATGTTTTTACATATTTGTTTTCAGAAGACAGCATCAAGAGTGATCATAAGATCCGACCGCCATTTTACAAACGGAATGGAAATTGTTTGATCTGACTGTGATATTAATCTATACATTTTGGAGAGCTATTTACTTCGGGAGGTGAGGACGTTAAGTAGATCAGATGATGAGGTGGGAAGATCGAGGTCTGAGGTTATAATGTTGGATTTGGATTGGATGCATGATTTAAATTGTAAATATTCAAGGAATTGATTACTCCTGATGCTGTACTTCTGGACCAGGTAGGAAAATGAAACCAATGTGTTATTATGGAAGATGTACTTGAGGTGCATGATGCTTTTTTCTGACCAAGCGCGAAAGTTGAGTGGTTTCTTATTACTGAGAAATTCCGGGTTATTCCAAGTCGGGGTGTTCACTGCAAAGGGGAATATGAGGTGTGTGGGCTGCCACATCCCAGCTAATGCTATGTAGCGGAAGGATGGATGTTTTGTTCCAGTTAATTGAGTAATCAGAAATGTTAGAAAATTACTCTTGCTCTTAACTTAAACACCAAATGTGACATTGTGTTGCACAACCAAGTGGCTTGGACAGTGGACAGGAACATCTGTGGTCTATGTCCACATTTCCTCATCCAGTGTTGAAGCTGCTGAATTAGTGGTTTGCTCAGGCTGGAGTTAGGTAGATCCTCTGTAGGGTCTCTGAAGAGTTTGTGATGTTCACCATGCCTTATCCTGAAGGCAGATAAATGGGATTATAAATATGTTGCTTCTTCCAATAGCTGCTCCCCTCCAGCTGGATTTTGTTCAGGTCTATCTGCATGCCACGCTGTGTACAGGCTTGCACAGGTCGAGGGAGTCGACCTACACAAGCTGCTCAGTGTATTGGAAGCTGTGGATATCAGTTTCAGAGCCAGAAGGATACATCCTGAGCCAGGGCACGCACAGGGGACCTGGCTTTAAGCACCACAATGAAAACTAGAAAATGCCTTTCCTACAGGACAGCTAATATGAATCAAACTGCTTCAAAAAGGGCTGAAGTTGAAACACTGACCATGCAAGGTGTGTGGACATGTGCTCTAACCAGTCTGCCACTGAGCATCACTGTATTCTGCTGCTGCTGTATAACTTTTGTCTTTAAACCCTTCCACGTCACAGAGAGATGCTTATCACCTGCAACAAACACTCTAGAGGAACACATAATAAACGTGGCAGCCATGAAGTGTAGTTAAAAAGAAGAACACAAGTTGGGGCAGCTGTGGCTCAGAGGAAGAGTGGGTCATCCTCCAATCAGAGGGTAGCAGTTCGATCCACTGCTCCTCCAGTGTACATGTCCAAGAATCCTTTGGCAATATACTGAACTCCTGATGGCTGTTCCATCAGTGTGTGAGTGAATGGTTAAAAACTGAGTAACAGGTGGCACCTTATACAGTATGCTAGCCTTTGCCACCAGTGTGTGAATGTGTGTGTGAATGGGTGAATGTGACTTGTAGTGTGAAAGCCCTTTGAAACAGCACAAAAAGCAGGTGGAAGAGGAAGAACGTACCTCCATCTAGGCTGCGTGAGTTTCTCTTGCTGGACGAGCGCTGGAACAAAGGAGCTGGTCTGTCGATCAGAGAGCTGGCCTGTCTGGTCTGAGCCTGAGTCCGACCACTGTAGCGAAACTTAGAGCCCAACGCCAGGAACTTCCTGGGAGTGGTGGCCATCTCAGTAGAGGTCAGCCTGCAGACAAACATCACTGATACTGATTTTCTGTTCTGACTCTGGGTCAGGCAGTGAGCAGAATGTCCACATGTCCTTTAACAAAAACCCTGTGCAGCCATGTGATGGACTAACTTCAAGAATACAAACCCCTACCTGAAGAAGGTGTGATGTTCTACACACACTTTCCACAGCTTCTTGGCTGCCTTGTAGTTGGGTAGTTTGAAGCCGATAGCACTCTCATACTGTTCCACCTATTCAAACAAGAAACACAAAGACAGGACTGGAGAAATAAGCACCATGGTTTTATTCATGGTTCAGGTGGGCGAAAATTAGTTGGTACAAAAACCTTGTGTACCTCAGATGGTCTTATCTTGATAAAGAAGCTGCTGCGTTTGTATGACACCTTGAGGACTTTGGGCCAGGGGAAACGGTTGATCCTAAGTTTGTCTTTGTAAACCATCAGACCGCTGGAGCAAACCCCCAGCATGATGTCCACACCGTCCAGATCCTTACAGAGACACCCAGAGAGACAGAGAGAGATCCATTGACTGACAACAGGACATGCAGACTTCAGAAAACTGAGACCTTTTAAGGGAATCTGAAATTACCAAAAAGATGAGGAAAGACTTTAAATGGGTGACAGATTAAAGAAGTATGAAAAGATGTGTTGTATTGTATTTTTAAAAATATCTGTGTTCATATAACATTGTGAGAACGATCCTCGTGTACACAGATCAGCAAAAACAACCTAAAATGCTGTAGTATGCATGCCAGGAACTTTATAATGGCACACCATAGAAGAAGACCACATGCACAGAAAGGCGTTCTTCTACAGAGCAGCAAGCATAAACAAACAAGTATACAATGGCAAACACACAGTGGTGGTGCATCAAATTGGCACTTTGCTGGAGGAGCGTCAATAACCTCAGTAGATTCAGCAGCACAAACACACCTCGGTAGTCTGCCATTATTGCTCTTGCTGTCCTCCTACTTACAATTGGGCTGTTTGTTTGAAACGTAATGTGCATGCCTGAAGTGCAGCCTTGACGTCACTGTTCTCACAGGATCAGCGCATTGCCAGTTTACACGTCAACAGAAGGGGTGACGATTTCAAAAAATTACACTCTGGAAGTCCATTTCAAAAGTTTCCATTTTAGGCCCCCAAAACGCCCAAAAGTTTAACATTTCATGCAAGAGCCATTGCCATGTAACAGCCCCTTAATGTGTGCTCTGTGTCTCAGTTAACACGTGCCAAATTAAGTATCACCTAGCAGCGCAGGTTCCACTGCTCTCAAGGGAGTTTCTCACAGCTGATACGGAAACTGTCAGTCCAACCAACTCAACAAAAACTGAAACCTTCAGGTCCAACAGACTGCTGCAGTGTGCTTGTGGTGTAACAGCAAAGCACAGCAACCACTGTTTGTGACAGAAGGCCTAAATGTGGGTTTAGGGTACTTTCACATCCAACTCATCAGCTTTGATTCAAAGACATTGGTGTTTGGTGTAAGCCTATCTGTTCCTGTCTGTTTAAAGCTGTCCTTCAAACTCTGGTATGGACCAAAGGATTGGACAGAGATCTCCTAAAGAGGTGGCTCTCATGTCTGGTGCGGTCCAGTTTCAGTCTGGGATAAAAATTCTCCTGATCCATCATTTCTTGATGCGCTCTTTGTGACACTACTGTTTGACATAATTCAGTGTGAACCACAACTTAACTACTTTTTTAGTTTGTAATCCAGGAATACATTTTAGATAATGGAAGACATATTTCTGGATTTTAATAACATGTTTTAAATAATAGCCAAAACAAGGTATATTCAAAACTTCTACAAAACACTGTTAATTCCAAAGTATTTACAAGCCTGGGAAACTGGAAATTTGCAGGCTTTTGGAACCCTAATATATAAAGTAACGTACTTCATTTTAAACATATATTTCTCCTGCTTTTAATCTAATTTTAAAGTTGTATCTAAGGGTCATGCAGATTCATTCATTAAAGGTATAATATGCAGGAATTGTAATTACTTTGGAAACAAAAGTGCTGGTGAAATTGGAAGCCAAATCCAGATTCACTCTCTTTTGCTATATTTGTGTTCTTCCTGTGCTGTGTCCACAATTACTGTTGGATGCTGCTGCACACAGTCTGGCACCTGGTCGCTCCCTGATTTCAAGTCTCAACCTCGCCTGCAGGATGTGAACAGGAGGGTTCCGAACACAACAAAATAAGAAGAGAATAAGAAAATCCAGCAGAGGGCAGAGTGTCAACAGATAAATACACCACCACACACTGAGAGTGGGCTCATAAGAAATGTGTGGAAAATGATGACTGGAAAGTGGTCTATATTGTTCAATACCAATCTACACTGGATTTTTTGTTATTTGTAACTGAAAAGTAATTAAGTTAGGTGTGGACACTTGCACATATTGTAAGTGGATTTGCTTTGATAAGTTTCTTTTTGTATTTCTGTAAGTATTTGAAGCCAAATTTCCTTTTACATCATAATTTATTGCTTCTGCAGTTGTGATAAATGAAAACACAAAAAAATCTATGATGACATCAGCACACAGCATGGGTTTGAAATGTTTATCACTGTATGTAGTACTACCAATTACAGCCACTGTGAAAAGAAAAATAGTACTCTGCTGTATTTCCATCTTCCACAGAAGCTTTTTTGATCCAACTCCCTGGTACTTCTCTCCATCGTCCACAGGGAGGCAGTACAAGCCACTGCAAGTCCTCCCTCCATATTTGCTTAAATCCCTGCTCAGACACAAATATATTGACCTGATTTTGGCTTTAAACCTCCCAAGTCACATGTCTTGCTGCTGTTGAGGCCAGGCAGGCACGCTCTCTGATGCACGGAATTAAAAACACAAAAAGACACAAAGCTGTACACACATCAGGGTTTTCTTTTTACATCTATCCTGTTTGTTTTCATGGAGCTTTAGAAGGAAAAAATTACATTCCTACTCAGATAACAGAGATACTTTGCCAATTCTCAGCCAGCTTTGTATCATAACAATGCATGTGTAAGTGAAATGTGGTAAACTTCCATTCATCTCACCAGCAACTCAATCTCCCTGCTGCCTGCTCTCAGCTCTAATTTTACCAGAAATTAAAAAAAAAAAAATATTTTTTAATTTCTGAATTTCTGAATTGAAGGTTTTCTTCTTCTGCAGGAAAAGTGAATACAAATGGCAATTTCCTCTGTTTTTTTCTGGCCAAGTATTTGCATCTTTTTACTGCAGAGACAGCCTAGTTTTATGAAAAGACCATCTTCCCAGCTTTGAAATACTTCTATAAGTGACTGTATCTTATTTTTATTTATAATGCATACTTGGATTTAAAGTCACCACTGGAAAACAAGGATGGCTTACTACTTACTGGACACCTTTTCCAGCTATAATCAATGAAGAGCAGCTGAGAAGCAGAAAAGCTGCTCACCTTGGCCTGGTGGAGGTCCACTCCATACATGGAGAGTTTCTTGGCGTTTTCCAGGAACATCAGGTCTGCCTGGGCTGGACTCATTGATCTGCCATAACAACCACAGCATGAATCCCACAAAACCTTTAGTTACTGACTATGGAGGTGCTGTGATAGAAATATTGACAGTGGTGTGATTTTGACAGCCAGCTTTTACATATAAAGTATCAGAACAGGTAACAGTCATCAGCCAGAGCACCTCAAATCAACTTTATTATTATTTCACTCATTAAATTACTCAAAACTGAGCTTTTTTTTAGGGGAGCAGGTGAGGCTGTCACCTCTGGTTAATCCTTTCTCCAAGCCTTCCATTGTAATATACTTTATGTCTGCTTACAATAATAATTACATAGTCAGTTCTGTTGCATGGCATCATCAAAAGTAACGGTGAAGTGCATTTACCTACATGTAGTACACACGTTTAAACTTGTATTTTACCGTAATTGTATTGTTCTTTATGACACTGATTGCATGTCTGTCCATTGTGGAAAAGGGATCCCTCCTCTGTCGCTTTTCCTAAGGGTTTCTACAATTTTTTTTTTCATTGTTACAGGGGTTTTTTTTTTGGGGGGGGTTTGAGGCAAACTGTGATTTGTGATAATGGGCTTTAGAAATAAAACTGAATTGAATTAAATGGCTTATTTTATTAATGATTGTGTAAAACTGGATATTGTACTCTTCTTCATTTGTCTTACTACTACATTTACTAGTTATTTTTAAATTAACATTTCATGTACACAACATATGATTTGGATGTATTAATGATTGAAGTTTATAATGCTGCTTATCTAGAACACACTTTCATTAGTACTTTTTTTACTTAACATTCTGCAGACGATGTCAATGTACTGTTACTTCTGTAACATGAAAACAGGGCTTGGCTTGTAACAGAATTGTTTCATAAAGCCACTTGTTGTTTGGATTCTGTGAAGAAGGTAAACTGCTGTTGCTCCACTGGTTGACTGAGGCAGTGTTCTGACCTGTACGTGCGGTGCAGCTCTATCATTTTGTCCTCCAGCTCCTTGGTCTGACCCTGTGCCATTTTCATATCCTTGGCGTAATCTTCACCATGCACCTCTGGGTCGTACTCCCCCAGCTCGGACTGCAAGGCATAGGAGCCCAGCAGGGACAGTGTGACAAAGGAGCAGGGAAGGCGGCCCTGAAGAATGTCCTTCCGCAGCTGGAGACACAGGTAGTACCTGGCATGCACAAAAAATCAGCACATGTGTGGAGTTCCAATTAATTACAGATCATTTTATATCAAACTTCTAATCAAACATCAAGACTGGGGTTTTCTGCTCAACTCATCTCATCTGCACAAGCCCCTGAACTGTTGGATTACAGGTTTAACATCAACACAGAAACAGGGGTGTAAATCACAGGTTTCATAACAATGCCATATTATGTTGAATCTTTTGTAACAGACTGCCATGGCGTGGTCTTTACATTTTCCCTCTGGGGAACTCCAGAGCTCAACTTTCCCTGTACAAATGGGGGACACGTCAAGAGAAGCTGTTTTATGAACCCAGAGGAGTTAACAGAAGGTTCTAAATTAACGGTGTTGAGACTGCCCAGTTGACATCTGCAAACAGGTTCTGCTTTTAAGCCACAAAAGTGTCAGCCTTTGACGCTTTCCTGCTCAAGATGCCATGAGAGATAAAAGTTTTGTGGGGTCTCTTCCAGTTCACACCAGGGTGTCAAGACATCCAAATGAACTCCTGAGGTCATTCAGGCATATAAGAACAATTGATTATCACCCTTCTTTGACACAAGGTCTGACGTTTAGTGCAGAGGACTGGAAACACATTTCACCAACAATTTGAGAAGGGCCCACAGGATTAAATGTTGACCCTCATTCTGAAATTTAATCCTCTGTATCTGTCTGTCTCTCTCTGTCTCTTTTTTTGTCTCAGTCCACACACACACTGACAAACAAACACATGTTCTCCCCTCTCATGTCCTCTTCCCCTCTGCTGAGATGACAAAGGCAGGACATGTTATAAACTCATTCTACATTACTTTTGTTGAGACCAGCATTTAACATGACCACTTGGACAAAATTGTGAATTAAGGTAAACCTAGGTCCCTAATTTTTCTCCTATTAGGTCAAAGTTCATCTCTGTGTTTTAATGAGTAAGTAGAACCAACTCCCATATTTTTATTATTTAAATTATATTTTATTCCTTTCCTGTGATGGAGCCATACTGCTATCCATTGGCCTTAGTTTCCTGTAATCCCGTAATCAACTTTATAATTCTATCTTGTTTTGCATTTATTGTATAATGTTAAATGGTAAGCTTATGTCTAAGTAAGTACCACATTCTTTATAGTCCATAGGATAACTTTATGTTACGTGTGATTACTTATTAAGATCAAATCAAATCGATTATTGCACCCCTACATGGGACCTTGTAACTTTAGGTAGAGTGGTGACAGGAGTTGTAATAAGTTACCTTTAGATATCAAATAATATGTAGCAACTATCATTTTAAAAAGCAATGAAACATGGAAATATAAGCTTACTGTCCTTGGTATAGATTGCATGCATTAAATACATTCATTGTTTCAGAATGAATGAGAATTCTGGCACTTATTCTATTGGTTTGTTAATAACATGATTGGACATCATTACTCTTAATAATCATACTGCACTTCTAAAATGACACAATACCCTATGCAGTATCCTACTCTTCAGCTCATCCGGAGGGAGAAACATGTCCACAGTGAGCTTTGATACAATAAAACAATGTTTGTATTCAGCAATTGACAAAATCCCTGGAAGCCATGCAGTACCTTGTTATGTCTTCAGACAGCTGCGCTGGGTCAGGTGGATAAAATTTCACATTGAAGGTGAAATTATAGTTGGCACCTTGAGGAAGAAAAGGAAGGTGTAATGAAACAGCTGTAAACATATATTAGAAACTCATCTGTATTTTTGTGAAAAGTTGTGCTTACCTTGGACCTGCCTACGGATTTCCTTGGTCAGGTCCATCCAGGTCTGATCAAGAAAATGAGAGTAACATCAGGTTTGAAATCATGAAACACCACTGAGGTTGGGATTGTACGAACACTTAGTAAAGATAGTTCAAATACAGCTCACCTTCATGTTAGGCGTCTCCCAGATGATCAGACCATAGTAGTCTTTCTCCAGCAGGTTCAGGTGGTCACACACCTTCATGAACAGCTCCTGGCCTTTTGCATGTTTCTGACACGTGTGCAAACAGGGACAAGACAGTGAATCATTCAACATCAGACAATCTCACATCACATACAGGGCAAAGTGTTGAGCAACATGCTGAACATCCGAGGGAGCAGTGGCTCCTCTCACATGACTGTCCCTCTGGAGCAGTGGCCCCTCACACGACTGTCCCTGCCCCAGCAGCTGTTAGCTTCAGACTGAAGCAGGGACTCGACCGAGGAGACAACTGTTCTGACATGAGGCTGGAGCCACAATGAGCCTTTCCTTCACATTAAACATTAAAACACCTTTTTCTGGTGTTCTGTTGAGGATCCATTAAGGCGTGCCGTTTTAGCTCTAATAGATGACTGTCTCCGGCTGAAGATTCAGATTTCAGATGGTGTGGTGGTCCATATGGAAAAGATAAGAAGTTCCTTCAGGACATCTGCAGAATATCATTCATAAAAGGACTGTGGACAAAAAGTTTATCCAATCAGTGTTCAGTGAAGGCGCAGAGCTTAAGGTGTTGGTAATACCAAAAAGACAAGGAAAAATATGCTGCCAATGGGCCTTATTCACTACTATGTGTGTAGAAACGTGCTTACTCTGCGCATAAAATAAGTGCGCCCGCAAAATTACGGTCGGATTCATGACGTGCGTACCAGCTGATTTTGTTCCTATATATGTGTGTATCTTGGTGAATCAGAATCATTCTAAAATGACATATATACCGCTGCCCCATTTCTCCTTATAAAGGAAATCCGTTTGCTCAGAGGTGTATCATGGAGAAAGCGGTAAGTTGTCTCTGTGCACATATTAAAGGCACACACGCCAGTGTACCGTCAGTGAGCGCCTGTGACTGTAACGGCAGTCAGAAACAGCTGATCAGCTGTTTGTCACTGTCAAACACGTTAAAACATGTCGGTCTCTGATGCCTCTCTGCTGAACGCACAGGCTGCAGTCTCTCCCGGCAAGGTTAGATTTGAGATTTTTACACCTGCTCGGAGAGAGATCCAAAATTTCCATGCCCTGTTAATAATAATAATAATGATTAGTATTATAATTATTATTATTATTATTATTATTTCATGGCACTAATATTGGTGGAGTTGCCAACCTTACAGGGAGATTCAAGTCTAATATACCCCACTTTAAGCTGGGCCTGGGTCACTTGGTTTTTTAATGTGGATCATTTTGATTATGACAATAATTGAGGAGGATGAAAGGAAGAGGGTGAAATAAGTGCCTCAGTTGGTAAATTAGTAAATTAATGGTTTTAGACATTGCTGTCTATCAAAGCCTTTTTTTAACGAATGTGGTTTTAATATGCTGTGCATTTAGTTATAAGGTGTTTGTTTACATTTTATAAGACAGTTCATCATTTGTGCATATGCATGATATGAGGCAGTTCTAAATTTGTTTGATGAATCACAGATTTGTGCGTAAAACGTGAGTACACACAGTTTAAGCACAGATTTGTGCATACGCACTGTTTGTGAATGAGGCCCACTGAGGTTTACAATTCTTAAAAGAGGTAGGAGAAGGAGTGAAGCTGACAGCCCTAATAAGTCACTGTTGTTGCACTGAGGTTGGTTGAAAGTAGAGCCCTGCATTGGGAGAGGGATCCAAAGGACCCAACCCAAATCTTGCAGGAGCAAGTGGTGTTAACATTGCTGCTGGCGGAGGTAAAAAAAAAAACAGTGGGTCCTGGGTTGCCAGCAGAAGGGAAACACCGAGTGAAGCTGAGAAGAAAATCAAAGCTGGGGTTTACAACAAAAAAAGAAAAGGAATGCAAGGAAAATTGGATGTGTGAAATAACTTCAAAATAGCTCTTAACAAAGAGGAGAAGGAGCTGAAGTTTGTGAGAAGTCAAGCAAAGTGTTCTTGTTCAACGGCCACAAAGCTGACACCTTGGGGTTGAGGCGACACTCCTGCTCCATGCTCCCCGGTCAGGGTAAGCTGTCTCTCAGAGACAAAGCCGCTTTAAACACTTTGTATGTCTAAACAGGCAAGAGGCAACAACACAGTTTTGCATAATAGAAGTTTTTTAAGACAAAACAGTAGCTGTCTTGGCCAAATATCTTTTAGGGCGATGATATAACAAAGATACAAATAAAAGAGACGATGCATGGAGCGCTGATGCACTGACGGGTGTGTTCATAATGAGGAGAGCAAATCTAAAATAGGGAGAATAATAAAGTAAAACTAAAATGCTGAAGCTGAAAACTACAGATAAAGTGATGTAGCCTATTGTTAATTTAAACAGAAATAAAAAATGATGTCATCCAGACCAGATGGATTTTCTGCAGAATTCTACAAACATTTCTAGAACATACTGTCACCATTATTTAATAGAATAACTACAGAATTTAACCTCTACATCTACCTTTACCTCTACCATGAACAACGCTGTAATGACACAATTATTATAACCCAATAAAGACCCAATCCGACCCAGTGTCCACTCTCATTAATTAACACCGACTTAAAAATTAATACAAAACCACTTGCAACAAGAATAGAAACAGTCATCCCACTACTAATCCAGCCCGACCAGACAGGCTTCATCAAAAACAGACATGCTCCAGATAACATCCATAGGCTATTTAACTTAATCAACAGATAACAACAAAAACAAAGTAAAACTATCATCATGTCATTAGATGCAGAAAAAGCATTTGACAAAGTAAATTGTTTTTTTTTTTATTTAGCACCCTCTGTAAGTTTGGTTTTGGGGAGTCGTTCAGCCATTGGATAACAACACTGTACACTTCACCTATAGGGCCACAATAATCACCAATGGTATCACCTCACCAAGCTTCACACTTCATCGGGGAACCAGGCTCCATCTTTATTTGCAATTTTTATTAAACCACTTGCAGCAGCTGTATAGACAAACAATAAAATCAAAGGAATCCAGGATGATAATTCAGAACAAACATTACCCTATATGCTGAAGATTTATTGTCATACTTACTCTACAAGAAACATTCAAAAGCATTACAGACCTCTCCACATCTCACACTACACAATGAACTGGAATAAACCCACCACTGTCAAAACACACCTGGGATTCTGCAGCCCAGGATCCCACCCTACCACTTCACACTGGCAATATCGTATTTAGGCATAAACATTTCCTCCAGGCTATCAGAACTGTTCAACCTCAATAACACCCCTCTGCTGGAAAACATAAAAGATGATTTCAAACGCTGGACCAGACTACCACTCACTCTCATTGGCCATATCACAACAGTTATAATGATAACTCTACCTCAGATTAACTAATTCTTCTCAATGCTTCCCATCACTCCCTCTGACAAATGGTTTAAACCACTCAACAAAGGTGGACTAGAAGAACCCAACTTCTTCTACTAATTTCTTTCAAAATCAGTTACAGTACTTATTTAAATGTACCCAAAAACACAACCTCAATAACAAGACAGCTGCTCAAAAGCAGAAGACAGCATGACAACGGCAGAGCATGTAAATGCAGTAGCCTGTAGCTCCTCAAACAAGAAGCTGCACAGAGACATGGTTAACCCCTAACATCCCGGATCAAGCTGTTGGGAGCCATAAGGACTCAAGACTGTTGCTGCCACCAGCAGCAACATGCCCAAAGAACCAGATGGAATTTTCATACTTGCTGGTGATTTTAATCAGCTCATCCTTCAACTCCAAAGATGTAGCAGGATCAAGAACAAATGAAATCTCGTTTTTTCAACTTTGTTTAATAAATGACTAATAAATCTACCTTCTACCTTCTACCATGGCTAGACTTCAAACAAAACCAATGTAAAATCACCTTACTAGCTGACCCCCCCCCTTTCTACCACAATCAATCTAACAGGATTCTCTGGATTCAAAACATCAAAATCTCCTCAACTCTGGCAGCCTGGTGGAAAACATCATCACTGGCACCATGTAAACACACTCCAATCTAGTATAACCAAGACTTCCAGCTGCACAACACAACAGCTGCACAGATGCTGTTTACTTTCTATCTTGGCATCAAAAGGACATCACTTACCTCCACCGCTTATTCCGAAATAACCAATTTATATCATTTAATATACTAATCCAGAAGTATGGGGTTAGAAGAGATCAGTTCCTTCAGGACCACCAATTAAATTTAATTACATCAAAATTTAACATTACCAACAACACACTACAACCCTCTCGGTTAAGTGAAGAAATTATGAAAATGCCAACTAAATGGGATAATGGCATGTCTCTACCTCCCAACCCCGACTTCTGGACGAAAATCAATAAAAATATCTCTTCTATGACCACTAACACAAATCTTCAACTTATACATGTGTGTAAGTATGTATGCGTGTGTTTGTGTGTGTACACACAAACACACGCATACATACACTTTACTCACTCATCCATCTGTGTACGTGTTTTTGTTAAATCTCTGGTCTTTTTTTTTGTCTTTTTTTTGTTATATTGTGGCTTGTTTGTTTGTTTTGTGCCACATATCCTATACCCATCAGTGAAAGGCTGTGCCATATCTTTGTTTTCTTTTGTTGTCTTCAGTTTTATTGTATGTGCCATTTTTCGTCTCTTATGGCTGTTTGTATGTTGTTGTACTTATTTTCACTTGTTTTGTTGTCACTGCATTTCACAAAAAACAGGCAGGCTGGAGTGGACACACATATCACTGGTGCCGGACTGTAACGCATCCTGGGAGCGGGCTGTTATGGTCAGAAATCTGACAGGAGCGGGATAAAGAAAACAGTCCCACCCAGGGCTCTAGTTGAACCCAAAGCCCCAGAACAGCCATTATAAAATAAGCACCTCAAAGTCAAAACCATTGCTTTTTGTTCTAATTCAACAACAAACCAGTAAAGAAAACAATAAAACACTATAGCCCTAATAAAAATGAAATCAATAGGTTTTGATACTTTCAATTGAAGCCTGTGGCTGCATATATTAAAATAAAATAACAAAACCATCTGAAATATGATTTTTCATTGATGCATAAAAGAGTAAAATGTAAATCACTCTTACGTCCAGCTCACACTCATACAGAGTGTCATCCAGCAGAGTGACTTTAATCTCCATGGTCCTGGGTCGGCGTGGAGCTTTGGGAGCTTTGGCCTCCTCCTCTGTCGTCTTCTGCTCCTCCTCCTCTCTCTTATCGCCTCCTTCAGGACCAGACTTCTTCTCCTCCTCCTTCTCCCTCTCCTCGTCCTTGTCCTCCGTCTCCAGGGCAGCCTCCTCTCCTTTCTCCTTGTCGTTCTCTTTATCCTTTCCACCCTCCTCCTCTGCTTCTTTCTTCTCTATCTGGACAGCCTGAAAAAGACACTGTCATTACAACGCAGTCTGCACTCTCTTAATAATGAGTCACGGTGACCATTTAGTCCTGACTCTAGGCAATTTTACTACTTTAGACATCAATGTGTTTACAGTCAGGTTAAAATGGCATAAATGCAGATGTGTGCCTTACTGGAAATTATAGCATTAGTAATGTGATTATGGACAGAATGTGAATCTAGCATGAGGTTCATGATGTGATGGCTGCTGTAGCTCTGAGGAATTCATCACTTGGTGCTTGAATTTCATCAATTACGAGGTGGGTTTCCATTAATCCTCAAATAGCGCAAATTGAAATTGCGAATATAATATAAGCCTAATGGAAACACATCAATTTAGAGAAAACCTGTAAAAACCATTTATCACAAAAAAAGTTTTTTCACATTAGGTGGCATTTCAGGCGATTCAAAGAGGCCCTATTTCTTATAACTGCAATGGAAACACTTCTTTGTCTTTTCTAGCTCACATGATGCTATGGCTATGCATCTGTCAGTAGGAACTGGCTCCCTCATGATGCAGCAGGAGCTACAAGAAGTGTTATTGCGTCACATAACTCTTCAAAAGTTGAGTGGATCATCTGGAAGTTTTTGAATCCACAATTTCCCCTGTGAAAGCGTGGACTATCACCTCCCAGAAATTCCTCATACGTGGACGCTCCCACGTATAAGAGGCTCAACTTTCCATTACGGCTCCATAACACGCCTACGTGGCCTTGGATTGTAAATAATGACGGCTAGTGTGGTGGCTGCAATAGAAATAAAGATGCTGATGTTTTGAACATCCATCACCATGCTTCTTGGAATGTTATCACCAGAGAAGAAGTCGCAGAAAATCACTCAGTGGAAACGCAGTCATACTGCTGTTGTATTTTATCCACATCAAAAATATTGCTTAAGTTTTGCGCAACTGTAATGGAAACCCGCCTACTGTCATCAGCACACACACGCTTTCTCTCTTTCTTCCTCTGCCGCGCACTCGCTGCACACACAATCTGACACCAGCATGAGGCCAGTAAGTACCATTTGTATAGGATTATACCACTCAATGAAAGTGTGACATCATGTGTAAAATACTGTTCTAAAAGCAATAATGTCATTTTTCAAAAAATGACTTGTTGGATAAAGATGAAGTAGATGGTGGGACTTGAAGGAGGAGATGTTGCAGAAGATCACTCATTGGAAACACAGTCATCTCACAATTGTGTTTTATTGAATTTTTAGTTTTACACAAATCTGTGATGGAAACCTTCCTACTGTTGTTGGAAATATTGCTTTTCTCTGATAGACAATGCGCCTTTACACGCAAGCCTTAAAAAATGTCCAGTCCAGTGACTTTGGTTTGCTGCTGGGACTGTTTGACGCACTCACACAGCTTCCCAACCCATACACATCATCCACACAGGTCACCCAGTGGTTGCCCTGATCAGGGATCACCTTATCTTTCACTTGCTTTCTATGTGACAGGGGATATGATTTTTAATTTCATGATATATTCAGCTGCTGTTACCACAGCCACAGACTCAGTAGAGAACTCCTCTTCTGACAGCTTACTGACTTTGTTATGCTAGTACAATGGAAGAAAACAGAAGTGTATACATATGTTGCGACTCTCACTTTATTGAATGAAAAGGTGCACCAGGCATCTGGAGAACAATATAATAGTTCATTACAATGCAGATGAGAACATAGCTGCCAAAAACACTGATAAAAGCAAACTAAATCTCTATCCCCCACCTCTGCTGTGAGGAGCTGGATAGGCGAGCGTGCCGCCATGTCTGCTTTCCTTCTCTTAACAATTGTTAGAGTTCAAGCCCTGAAGAGGCAGAACCATACTGAATTTGTGCCGGTTGTCAGCTCAAATTGTCATGAGCTTGAATGAGCTAGAAACATGACACCTGGCCCAGTAACTGGAAATGATGTGCAAATGCTTCCCAAGAAATATAACTCAAATTTGCAGAATATCAGTGCTTTAATTATAGGGAAAAAATTTGATTTTCAGAATGACACACCCCTGACGCCCTAAGTTTGATTGGCATAAAATTCAACACATATATCCAATTGAATGTGGTAAAAGGACCTGCACCTTTATGGTTTTTCTAGCCATTTGACCACTCGAAGTGCTTTCATACGAGTCACATTCACCCATTCACACATATTCATACAGTGGTGGCCGAGGCCACTGAACAATCCTGAGTTTTTAACCGTTCAATCACACACTGATGGAGCAGCCATCGGGAACAATTTAGGGTTCAGTATGTTGCTCAAGGATACTTCAACATGTTGACTGGAGGAGCTGGGGATCAAACCACCAACCTTTCAATCAGAGGAAGACCCGCTTTATCACGTGAGCCACAGCCACTCTACAAAAATGCCTTTTAGGACCATAAGTCCACCAATTTTTTTTTTTTTTTTTTGTCTTTTTTGCTTGTGAAACACAGTAAAATGAAAAATGAATAAACTTTTCTTAATTTTGACTCTATCCACACAAAGTTCGTCACACAGCCCTTGTGGGACTAAGACACACATTTCCAATCAAACAATGTTGCAAAGGGCGGGGTTTTACTAGGTTATTGCCCATGACAATGATTTTTCCAGTCACCATAAATCTTAGTATATGTGTTCAGTGAACTGAGGGGAACAGGTGTATGAAATTTTTTTGAACCTGACCCATAGGAGGCACCACAAATGCCACAAATGTACCTCAAAGAGTTTCACCACATTTGGTGCGCATGCTCTGGGGCCAGTATTATCTGAGATCTGATCTGGCCTTATAATGACTGATGCCTGTGGGTGTGGCCTTTTTAGCAATGTATGCTACATCATACCTTTGCTCAATTCACCAGGAGCTAGAACAAGCTAGAGGCATGAAACTTGACAACATCACTGGAAATTATGTCCTAATGAGTCGCATCAAATTTGATCCCAATTGGCCTGAATTGATCCTCACACCGCAAGTCTGACTGGTTTGAATTGTGACGCACATTTACATCGCAATGTCCTCCACAAAAACACCTCTGGACTATTGAGGCCAACATGACTGATCGGTTGTTCATTTGCATAATGTGAAAAACAGTTACATAAATATATTATAAATATCAAATTTGGTATAAAGCCCTGTGGGACAGAAATACATATTTCTTTTACAAATAAACAAGATCTGTTAAAAACAGCAAGGCCACAAACAAGGGGGAAAATTTTTTCGTTTTTTTTTATTGGTGGCTTATTTTCTAAGCAGGAAGGAGGCCATAACTCAAGTTGTCTTTGAGCAATTCAAAATAAACTCAATAGAACCATTTTGTAATTAGTCCTGAACCTGCCCAAAGGTCTTTTCATATCTGATAAAGGGGACGCAAAAGGCATGACTTTAAGTGTGCAATATTGAAAGGCTGTATAGACTGTATTGATGAAACAAAGGTGTGACTGGTGTCACTCCTTAAGACAAATTAAACCAGCTTAGGTGACTTTGGTATACTTAACTTTTGCTTCTTCTGCGAATGTTTTATGTTCGCCCCCTGGTTTCGCAGAGTACTGCAATGAACAATGTGTTGAGCAAATGCCTTTTCCATTGCTGGTAGCTAACACGGCCTCCTTGGAAACCAACACAACGGTGTCTTATACAAAGACAGATGACTGAAAAACAAGGCTGATACTCTTCTGATGTAGATGGGCTCTGACACTTGGCTTTTTTTTAAATATCTGCTTTCCAGTCTACACTGAAAGGGGGGTATAATCGTCACAAGACATTAAACATTTTTTCAGTCTCTCAAATTGTATGACAAAACATATGTACTGTATATGTTTAGTAACTGCAAGCTGAACCATCTCTAAGCTTCAAGTCTATTCTCCTGTGTAATAGTTTTCACCTATAATGACATTTTTTGGCCATCCACTGCATTTCTGTCTGACTCTCATGACCAGTGGAAACGTGGTAGCAGGAAAAGCAACTACCTTCTCAGACTACTGTTATAAATATATCATCTCAATCTTCACCTCTTCTATCTATTTAATGCATGCACAAAAAAACATTAAATAAATAAATCAGTTAAATAAACTAGGAAACACTGTGACAGAGCCATTGTCCAGTGGTTGAGGAGATTCATGTCAGACTACTTTGATCTAAAAAGATATAGTATTATATACAAAAGAAGATTTAGAACTCTTCTAGTGTTCCATATATTTTTAGTTTTCATTCATGCAAATTAATATCTAGCAAAACCCTTAGAAACAGTATGTGAGCAAACAGAAAGGAAACAAGGACAAAACACCCGTCCTTCAGTGCTTGTTCTCTAAAATGAGGGGTGTCAAAAAAGTTATGGCTCCAACTCAATCCAGAAATACATTTCTGTATGGTTCTGCTTGGGATTAATAGAAAAAAACATGTTTTCAGGAATTTCAGTGACACAGTACAGCTGGCCACTGCTATTGAGGTTCATCATAAGCAAAGAGCTTTGATATATATCCTTGTTGCAGAAGGAGAAACCCCAAAAAACAGGAACAAAAGACTAGCAAAATATGCACAGGGATGATGCCATTGACCACAGCAACATGAAAAGATGGGTAAAGCATGTAAAGGGCAGCGAGGAGGTGGGCAAAGCACACATAGCAGACATGCCCCGGAGTGGCTGTCCATCCACAGCTCTCAGTCCTGCCAACACGGCACAAGCTCATGCTCTTATCAAAGCTGATAGGCGCATCACCACCTATGAGTTAGCCCGAGCACTTGATGGAAGCAGAGGCAGTGCTCTTAATGTTGTTGGATCACTTGGTTATTGGAAGGTGTGCGCCTGCTGCATCCCCAGACAGCTGACAGAGGACCACAAGGCTGCCTGGGTTGACTCCTGCACTCAGCTCCCTGAACACCTCCAGAGTGACAGTGACCAGAATCACTGCCTTTGACATGCTTTACCCACCTTTTACATTGCTGTGATTAATGTTGTCCTTGTACACATTTTCAAGTCTTTTATGGATGTTGGAGTTTCTCCCTCTGCAACAAGGAATTCTATCACAGCTCTTCACAGCATCTGTTTAACCTTAAGAGCAGTGGCCATGTTGAGCTTTGCTGTGGGACTGAAATTCCTGAAAACAATTTTTTTATTAATCTCATTAATCCCATGAAGAGCCAGGCAGAAATGTGTGAACCTAATTTTAACTGTCTAAGTATGAAAAAAAAATCTGCTTGCAGTTGAGTTGGGGGCATTACTTTTTGAACTACCCTTGTAATATGCCATTTGAAATTGATGTAAAAATGTAAAAAATGGATTCACTGTGACGAGTGGGAGCAAGCCTCGACTGTCACTAAAAAAATCACTTCCGCATCTAGCAGAGATGCTGGCCGTGAGTGAACACTCTCTCTGCCCCATGTCTGAATGAAACAGTGAGGAACACTAATGTAACATACATATGTCTGAATGATAAAAGTCACTAATTAAACATGTACTGTGTGAACAGGGCTGTAGGTGTCCTGCAGACACAGAGACACAGCTTAGTAGCTGACCTGAGCCTCAGCACTGCTCACTGAGTGCTGGTCCAGGGCCACCTCTCCCTCTGTCCTCAGCTCAGGTTCAGGGTCAGCAATGGGGGCTTTAGCTTCCTCTTCGTCCTTGTCTTCCTTCTCTCCCGCCTCGCTCTCACACTGCGAGCGCCTCTTCAGGAAGGAGGAGAAGAGGCGGGAGAGGCCACGGCTTGCAGAGTTGCGGTTGCGAGGCCGGAGCTGCTCCTCCTCTGGAGAGGGCGGCCCTGCGTCCTGGCCGGCTTCCTCCTGCTGCCTCGGCTTCTTCTGGTGACTCTCAGCCTCGTCTGTTGTCATGGCAACAGCTGTGGAGACAAGATAACAAAATCAGTAAACAAACCCTTTATATATGCTTATTCAGATTTTTTTTTTTTAATCATCAAGTTAACATCAGGTGGAAATGACTGCTGTGTTATTTCATTTATTTCATTAGTACCATTTCCCCACTTGGAGGCCAAAAAAAAGTCATCAGCGATGTGGATATAATGAATAAGTGAGTAAAGACAAATGATAGAACAGTCTGGTAAGGTCAGAAAATATCATGCAATAGAGCAATCATACATAAATGCCTGGCTTTAATCAATAATGTGGATGCATGGGATCATGGGAGAGACAAAAAATAAAATTGAGTGTATTATTATTATCATTATTATTATTATTATCATTATTATTATTATTATTACTATTATTATTATCATTATTATTATTATTATTATTATTATTATTATTATTATTATCATTATTGTAATTATTATTATACATGAACATGTGAATATCTCATGTTTCAAACGTTTAGCTGCTTTTTCTGGACACACTCCTACTTCACTGAAAAGTCTATTCCAATGTGCACTGTAGTCATTATTGAGAGGAGGGGGCCTTTGTTTTGAGTATTAAGCAAGCCGATTTTTTTAAAGAATCTGTCTGGCTTCCTTCCCCTTATTTCATAGGACAGTGGAAGATAACAGGAAAGGGGGGAGAGAGAGGGGACGACATACAACAAAGGGCCACAGGTCAACATTGGACCCGGCCTGCTGTATGGACTCAGCCTGTAAAACACAGTAAAACCTAAAGGGCACTTAGCAGAGTGCAGATTTCCACCAGGCGGCGCGCTCCATATACAGCCACCAGAGCAGTCACTCATGACAATCCCAGCGTCTATTTTATGCTGGATTGCATTAAAGCGCACTTCCCGGTGGGCCTCGTGGCTTTTTGTCTATTGCTGTGCCGATTTCCCAAATACTTGCAGCCACAACCTGCTAGTTCAAAGGGTTAAGGATCTAAAACAGTCAATAACACAATTTTTTTAAGGATTGTGAATCACTGCAACCAGGAGACGTCCTTAAACATCCAGTCATAAAATAGTATGCTGATTGGTCCAGTAGTTTGTGAGATTAGCTGCACACAGACAGAAACACACACTCACTCACACACAGAGATAATAATTTCCATCACTGAAAAAGTGCACAAAAGTATAACAAATAGAAATAAAATAAGTCGATAGAAATGAACGATTCTGCATGTTTATATGTGAACACCTGCCTTCATCACATTACATTATTATCATGAGAAAATGTCTGGTATTTAAGGGTGCTCTGAGCTGCAGGGTCATTTATTTCACACTGCCTTTCTTGCTACTTTTTCTATTGCTACACAGTTAATAACCCCTGCAATTCTCAACTGTCCAATAAAACGTGCATCATCATGTCTGCCTGTCATGATTATTTGCTGTTTTCCATCATTCCATCATACCAGTAACAGGACCTGGCTTGTGGTTAATGTGGCCGCTACAGGGGCTGTCTGCTCACATTGACATTGACAGGCCAGCACACAGTAGCTTCATTACAGTACTGACAGAGGGCATTGGCTGCATCATCATGAGACACCACAATGCTTTACAATAAAACATTTGAGCAAAGAGAGGGAATCGCTGTTTCATGTAGCTCTGTCGTTTCAAGTGTTTCCATGTTGGTACAAATATAATACCTGACTGAAGATACTGATACTGAAACATTACTTTTTTTTCTTGATGGGTTAAACCGTGATGATATGTTTTTGGGTATATTTACTTAAGTACTGTACTGAAGAACAATTCTTGAGAACAATTTGAACTAGTCCTTGACTTGAATATTTCAATTTCATGCTCTTGTGCTACTTGTACTACACTATATTTCAGAGAGAAATGTTTTATGTCACCACATGTATTTCACAGCTTTAGTTAATTACAGGCAGAGGGCACAGACGAATGATGGCTTCCTGCTGACAGAGGTGTCACATCAATACTTTGATATGTCGTTCTCAAGGGCCTGGACATGAATAATAATAACAATAATAATACATTTTATTTATATGGCGCTTTTCAAAATACTCAAAGATGCTTTACAACTACAGACAAGCAACACATTAAAAGGCATAAAACATAAGTTAAAATCATGAATTAAAATCACACATTATAAACAGTTCTGAAGAGGTGGGTTTTGAGAACGGATTTGAAGTTTGACAGGGTAGAGCAGTCACGGCTCTGTTCGGGGAGAGAGTTCAAGAGGGAGAGGGCAGCGATGGAGCAGGCTCTGTCACCGCAGGTTCGGTGCTTGGTCCTGTGTGGCGTGGAGAGGAGGTTGGCATCAGTGGAGCGGAGGCTGCGAGAAGGGGTGTGGTGGTGGTGCAGGTTGGAGAGGTAGGAGGGGGCCTGGTTATGGAGGGCTTTGTAGGTGAGCAGAAGGACTTTAAATTTGGAGGATTGGGAGCCAGTGGAGTTTTTGGAGGACGGTGGTGATGTGGTCACGGGAGCGGGAGTGGGTGAGCAGAGTTCTGGATGTATTGAAGTTTATTGAGGACTTTGGATGATGAGCCATATAAGAATGCTATTACAGTAGTCGATTCTGGATGTTATAAATACAAGGATCAGAGTTTCCGCGGCAGAGAAAGAGAATGACGGGTGGAGACAAGTTATGTTTTTGAGGTGAAAAAGGCTGTTCTGGTGATGTGACTGACATGTTGTTCAAAGGAGAGGTTGCTGTCCAAAAAAACTCAAAGGCTGCGGATGTGAGGGGAAGGTGAGAGGGTGGAGCTGTCGATGGAGAGGCGGAAGCTGTGAGTGGTTTTAGTGAGGGATTTGGGGCCGATGATAATCATATCTGATTTATTGCAGTTTAGTTGAAGGAAGTTGGCTTGCATCCATGATTTAATTTCAGCGAGGCAGTTGGTCAGAGTGGAGTGGGTTGTAGACGTGATGGATTTGGTGAAGATGTAGAGCTGGACGTCGTCAGAATAGCAGTGGAAGTGGGGGACATGACGGCGAATGATATTTCCAAGGGGGAGCATGTAGAGCAGGCATGTCAAACCGGTCCACAGGGGGGCCGGTGTGGCTGCAGGTTTTGTTTCCAACCAAGTAGCAGCACACCAGACTTGACTCATTTAATCAACTGATCTCCGTCTTCAGACAGTTGATTGGTCAAACTGTGTGCTCTTGGTTGGTTGGCACAAAAACCTGCAGCCACACCGGCCCCCCTGTGGACCAGTTTGACATGCCTGATGTAGAGGATGAACAGGAGGGGACCAAGCACCGAGCCCTGGGGGACGCCTTGAGACAGAGAAGCAGGGGAGGAGGAGCAGTTGCTGATGTGAATGAGCTGCTGTCTGTTGGTAAGATATGACCTTATTTAGGAGAGGGCAGTACCAGTGATGGTGAGGGAGGATTCAAGGCGGGAGAGCAGAGTGTTGTGGTTTATGGTGTCAAAAGCTGGCGTGAGGTTGAGGAGGAGGAGAATATTGGTGTGGCCAGAGTCTGAGGAGAGAAGGAGGTCGTTGGTGACTTTAAGGAGGGCTGTTTCAGTGCTGTGATAGGGCAGAAACCGGATTAAAATGGTTTAAACAGTTCATAGGAGATGAGGTGGGTTTTAAGTTGGGAGGCGACAACATGTTCCAGAATTTTAGACAGAAAGGGGAAATTTGAGATGGGACAGAAGTTATTCGGTGTGTGGGTGTTGAATCCAGGTTTTTTGAGAACGGGGGTGACAGCAGCCAGAAACAATGAAACAATTTTGTAGTTTAATTTGTTGAGTCAGATGGATTGTAACCTGTTATGATCGTAGAGGTGGGCAACAGCAAAGGCTCACATAAAAAGCAATTCCTGCATATTGAACAATGTACAGTTGCCTGAATACAATCTTTTCTCTTCCTCACCAATGTGGTTTTAAGCATGTGAGTTCAGACAGTTATTTATTCTGTGATCCACTACTGCAGATTTGCCAAATTTACTGGTAAAAGTCAACAAACCCACTTCACTAGTGGTCTAATATGTGTAAGATGTCTATTGTGTGATGTAAGGAGAGACAGTGTAGTCACTAAAACACAGCTTCATCATCTTTTTCAGTTCTATATCAAGCGTGTGCTGTCCCCAAACCCCAGCGGCTATACTCATCAGTGGGGGACAGTCAGAGAGGCAGCATCAGGGGCTGATTCACAACACAAGGGATTATGTAACAGTTGTGTCTCTATGAGGACTCCTTTGGTTGGCTCTCTCCTGGGAATAAGACTCTACATGAAATAATTGATGCACAGATCATATGGGCAGAGAAGCATGAAGTCCTCACATCTGAGTAAATGGAATTGACAAATATTGGACATTTTTGCTTGAAAAATGTCTGCCAATTAATCTTCTGGTAATTGATTTATCAATTAGCAGAAGTTTCAACTACAATTTTTTAGACATTCCATACTAACTCATCAATTTACATGCAGTATTTTCTTTTTATGGATTTATTTTTATTTTTTTGGCTTTGCTCTTTATTTGATAGGACAGCTTGAGCGTGAGACATGCAGCAAAGGGCCACAGGTTGGAGTGAAACCCACAGCCGCTGCAGCAAGAACACAGCCTCTGAACATTGGGTGTCCTCTCTACAAAGTGAGCTACAGGGGGTGCCAACATGTAAAATTTTACAGGAGAGTTGGCACTAATTTAATTTAAAATCCAATTCCTTCACATTCTGATATCACAACATCTGACCAGTGGTCTTCTTTCCTGCGTTCTTCGAGCAGTCAGTGCTCAGAGGCTGCGCTTTGAATATCTGCATATCTAAATCTGTCAATGAGGCCCAATCACTCAGCTCCCCACATGTCTCCTGTCCCTCAGGACCATTCAGGTGTTTCAGCTGAGAGGTTTCATCTTCACCACCAGCTTTTAGACTCCAGGATGTCCTATCCCTCCTGTCCTGTCCTCTGTGCTTAACAAAGATGAGAAGAAAAGATTTATGACGATGGTATCTATCTGCCAAAGTCTTCTCTGTTGTTAGCATCAGTAAACTTTTATTCCATATAAAATAAAAATGAGATGACTTAAAAAGAACAATATTTAGTACAGAGTAATATGAATGAAAATACTCAGGTAAAGAGCAATTACCACTAAATTGTGTGTTGTACTGAGGCACAGTATCAGAGAAAATGTACTTTTAATCTATCTCTAGTTATAAATCAAGGCTCCCTGTATCACTGTGGGATGACTGATTTCACTTTGGCCATAAATAACTACAGTGTACAGGGAAATACAATTCAACAATAAATGAATGAAGCGATACTGTTTTTTCCCCTGTAAATTATTGATGGTACCTTCTGGAAAACTACTGTCCACTAGTTTAGATGTTCAAACTTTTACACTTGATCATTCATGTAACTGTATAGGTTGTTATTGTCTTGTCATAGCCTTAGCATTCATCTTGTGTATATGGAAAAGTACACTCATTTTTCAGATCTACAATGTGTAGACCTGCTGCTATGTTAAAATGCTGCAGCTATTCTGACCATTTTCTTACTTTACGATGAATATGTTCAGTCTGGAAACATTAGGCTACTGAAAATACTTTTTAAAACATTTCTGAAATTTCTGTCGATTTTGACTTTTTTCAGTTGAGATAAAAACTTCTTTAATGGTTGCTCTTAATCCATTGTTTAAGCCCCCTAAAAAGCACTCATTCTCTCATTCTGATACAGCATGTATTAGACATTAGTTTTTTTCAATACTCTATTCATCAAATCCATAAATCTACCAGGTGAAAGTGAAGCTTCAAAAGGATGTCACTGTGCAAAAATGCCGCCAACAACAGTAATAATTAAGGTTGGGTATTGTTTAGTTTTTCCCGATACCAGCAGCAAAATGATCCTTTAATACGGTACTGGTGCAGTGCCTAAACTTTTTTCAAAATACAGCATAAAATAATGCTCACCAACCTGAAGACATGGCTTTTGCATGGCAAAGGCAAATTTTAGCTTGATATTGAATATATTAGCTCTTAACAGTTGAAAGTACACTTAATTAATTACTTAATATGAATTTATACAAAGCACTATTAACAAATTCACACAGTACATTCACATAACCAATAAAAAATAAACCAACAAAAATAATTATGTAAAAATAACTGTTACAGTAATAACTACAGCGAAATACATCAGGAGTTGGGCAAGTTGAGCCAACTGTCTCCCTTACTCAGGAGAGACTGTGAGCCAGATGTTTATCCGTAATCTGTTAAGGAGCAGCTGAGATTGTTACTAAAATGACAGTCCACCTCAACAGCCCACCTTAAAAGAGGCTGGTCTGTTTCCAATGTGAGGCTCCCTTGGCTTGCTAACTTCTGAGCTATCCTCCTTCAATGTAATCAGATAATGGCAAGTAAAGCACAAGAGCTTCTCTCGGGTCTTGATGAGTTGAAGCATTCACTCTCTGCTCAGCACAGCCTCACTTGCCGGGTTTCCATTAAAATTGCAAATATAAAATATGTCAAATGGAAACACGTCATGTCCAAAAAACTCCCATCTATCGAAATAAGTTTTTATGCTCACATTAGGTGGCATTTCAGGCGATTCAAAGAGGCCATATTTCTTGTAACTGCAATGGAAACACTTTTTTGTCTTTTCTAGCTCACGTGATACTATGGCTATGCATCTGTCAGTAGGAACTGGCTCCCTCATGATGCAGCGGGAGCTACAAGAGCTGTTATTGCATCACATAACTCTTCAAAAGTTGAGCGGATCATCGATAAGTTTTGAATCCACAATTCCTCTGTGAAATCGTGGACTATCTCCTCCCAGAAATCCCTCATGCGTGGACGCTCCCACGTATAAGAGGCTCAACTTTCCATTACGGCTCCATGACACGCCTATGTGGCCTTGGATTGTAAATAATGACGGCTAGTGTGGTGGCTGCAATAGAAATAAAGATGCTGATGTTTCACATCCATCACCATGCTTTTTGGAATGTTATCACCAGAGGAGAAGTCGCAGAAAATCACTCAGTGGAAACACAGTCATCTTGCAATTGTGATTTATCCACATTTCGAAAAAAGTTTTGCGCAAATCTGTAATGGAAACCCGCCTACTGTCATCGGCACACACACGCTCTCTCTTTTTCTTCCTCTGCCGCGCACTCGCTACACACACAATCTGACACCAGCATGAGGCCAGTAAGTACCATTTGTATAGGAACTGGTGCTACACAGGCACAAGGTTTCAGTACCCAACCCTATTGATAATGAGTATTTGGATGGATATTGTCAAGGAGCAGCACAGACAAAACAGTGTGGACGTTGGGTGGATTGTTTTTTTTTTTACTCTTATGCTCTCTTACAGTATGTTACCACTCAATGAAACTGTGACATCATGTGTAAAATACTGTTCTAAAAGCAATAATGTCAGTTTTCAAAAAATGACTTGTTGGATAAAGATGAAGTAGATGATGAGACTCAGACAGGTGAGGGTTGAGTGTTACTGAGGCACACTGAAACCTCAAGGTTTAAATAGGGGTTGAGTTTCCCAAACTCAATCCTGTTACATTACTTTGAGAGCCATTACTGTGTAGCCTAAAATGATTAATATGCTCATGGTACCTGATACAATACTTTAAGGTCTGCTGGCAGATTGTGGGTGGACAGAGATCACAGCTTGCCACCACAGTGGTTTCAGAGGCTGCTGGCAGCATGCAGTGCTGAGTGGATGCTGGCACAGCCGCCCCAGTGCTGACAGGGCAGAGAAAAGTGAGCATGTGGGCTACACAGCTCCAGGTCTACTGAGGAGAGTACAATGAGAACTAAACATACAAACAGGTAGTTCACCTTCTCAGCATTTAGGCAGCAGTTTGTAGCAGTAGGTCTCAGAGAACTCTGTGACAGATGACATGCTTGTTCCAAAATGGTGAAAGGTTCCCTTCTCTTGTGACTGGTTACTGTGTAATTATCAAGATGACATGGGGAACACACACTTTTTTAGTTCAAATGCCTCTGGTTCCACAGCAATGTGGTACAGTGGTGTGTGCTGACATACGAAGCAGCAGCGGCAGGTGCAAAGACGGCTGTAATGAGACTGGAAGAGTAGAGCTAATATATATATATAATAAGAACAATAGGCAGTGATGGTTATTTCTCTGCTTTAAATCACAGTCACTTGTTTATATTCATGTCATCAAGAGGAGAATATGTTCAACTATTCAATGGACCTGCATGAAAAATATATGCAGGCAGGAATCTGTCATACTGAAACACAGGAAAGTTCTAAGCGCTAGTTCAAGGCTGATGCTTCCAGCACATACAGTTATTGCACCTGAACTAGAAGACATTGAAAAAAATCCAGGCTTGAAAGAAAAGTCAGCGTGGGTTAGTGAACTATCTTACAGAACACAGAGCAGAGCAGCTGTCAAATACACTCTTACAATAGTACACGTAAAATCTCACAATTTGCCTGTCACACTGTGTGTACACAGGCTGTATAGGAAGAGCAGCAGCAGCCTCAGTTCCACAGTACTTTCTACCAGGCACAAGCAAAGATAGACCCCAGGTGGTACTCAGGTACCTGACCTTTGCCCTCTCAACACTGAACATGTGTGGCAGGTTCAGTGACTTTAATGCCTAATGAATGTCATGCAATGTCAATTTTAATGTTGCATGTATTTTATTATGTATTTTGTATGCATGTATATTATGTATTAAATGTATTATTATTATTATCATTATTATGATTATTATTATTAGTAGTATTAACAATAATAATAATAATAATGTTATTATTATTATTATTAGTGATCTTAATGTAGTCTACATTCATTTATTATTTTGGACATCATTATACTTTAGGAAAATATTTTTGATAATTTCTAGGTTATCAGTATAGGAAATACATCTTATGCTTAAATTGGGTCGATTTCCGGTCTGAGTTTAACTGGTTTGATTTAAGCAAACTACTGAATTGGCATTAATCATTATATTAAATTAAAGGCACTGTCAGTCCTGTCAGGGGGCTCTCTAGATGACAGGGAAGAGGCAGAATGTTCATTAAATACCCACATCATCACAGCTAGCATAATGGTTTGGAGGAGCACAAACATGAGGACACAAACCACTGCAAAACAACATTACGCCAGTTTCTAGTTTACCACTTTGAAACAAGAGGCCTAAATGACTAAAGTCTGGCGACAGATCTCTAGAGGCAGCAGCATCAGGTGCTCCAAGCACATCAGTAGTTGGCCAGCAACGTCAAACTTGTCCCAATGAAAACAGGTCAGCAAAATCAGATGTAATTATCCTCTGCGGACCTTAATTCCATAACAATCTAAAGACGCTATCCAGATATCTCGACAGAGAGACACACTGACTGACTACAAGACACAGTTTATCCAGATCCTCACCAAGGGGAACTAAAACTCTCTTATTTCATAATCCAGCAGCTCTGTTATATTTTAAAGGTTAAACGTGTTTTTACAATAAGCTGCTGTGAGGTCAGAGGTCTGAGATTCTCACCAGCCGCTATACAAGCATATGTCATAGGAACACCACAATCCACACAGTACACGTACATATTTCCTGTCTTAATCAGTCTCTTCAGTTAACATTCAGACAGTGTTCAGGAGCTCCAGTGATAATTGATGTAATGACATTATTTGATCTAGCCCAAAAAGTTTTAAGAATTCAAATCATTCTTAGATTTGGATTCACAGTGACGTTTTGTTCAAAGGTTACAACTGAAATGCATTTGTAAAAAGTCAAATCATACTTAAGCATATCTGTATTTCTGGCTGTGTGGTAGCTTGTGTCAGAGTGCTGAAAGTGAGCTTAAGGACTGAAAGCGGCTTTAAAATTAATCGCGCCCTGTGTGGGATTAAAGGCTGCTGTGTACTGATGTGGAGGCCAGAGAAAGCTGGATGTCTATCAGTCACCAGTGGATCAACACAGGCCGCTGGCACGAGCTCTGGAAACAACCCAAAAACTGGAAACTGGCCTGACCCACATGAAATCAGAGGTGGGGAATGTTTGACAGACACAAGTGAAAGAAAAAGTCCTACAATACAAAAACAGCTGAGCCATAACAGTCCATCTGTGCTGAAAGAGGGCAGTATGGGGTCACTTACTCACTATCCTGAGGGATAAAGATGTCAGAGACAGCAGGCATCAGTGACAGACTGACAGTGATGGAAGCAAGTGATAGAGAGCCAACACAGCTCTGTGATAGTGTGCATCCAACTTAAAAAGTATCCAAATAAAGAAAGAATACAGTGAAATGATTGTAGGGGTTATCCTTTCACTGTATTCACTGTAAGTGTTAGGCCATTTTAGGGAAAGTTTTTCATTCTAAAAAGGTAGTGTTAGTAAAATCATTTAAAATAATCACATTAGCCATGGTCAACTACAAAGCACTTTGAGAAGAATATGTACTTTTCTTAATGAAAATATATGTGGAATTTATAATCTGGATGTAGTTCTACATTAAATTTGTCATTAACTATGACAAACATACTAACAGGCGTGTTATAAAAAGAATTTGTCTCATTACCATTTAAAAAAATATATTTATATCTCATATATATAAACAAATGATAGTAAAAAATATACATCTAGTGCTACTAGGCTAGGGTAGTATCAAAGTATTACGATATATCAGGATATTTAGAAATCCCAAAGGTATGTTTTTCACTACTGATTCTTTCTATTGAACTCACAGCATGCACCACCAAAGCTCAGTTTTTGGTCTCTACTGATGGAACAAGCCTGAGCTGAAAGACACAATGACACCTGGTGGTAGAGGGAGAAGTTACAGGACTGTACACAGCCAGCGGCCAGCAGGCAGGCAGAGAGAGAGCGTGGGGAATAACCACGTTTTTTTGTGTCTAACTAGGGGTGTTAAGCATCTATTGCAACCAAACCGGAGCTGGTAATTGTTGGAACAGTGGATTTACTGACTAGATTACTACTACTGGTTTAGGGGAGCTTTATTTTGTTTCTTCGAGTTTGAATGAAATGTATTTTATGATGAGTTAATGAGCCGATTAAGCCTCATCAGTGACTGAAAAAAAAGCTGAATTCAAAAGTTGTACAGTTGTAATTTTTTTGTTTGTTGGGAAATAGGTGTAAGATTAAAACATTTTTTCACATTTTATGTGTTTCTATTGTGTATTTATTAGTTAAGGTTTAGTTTATTTAAAAAATTGACAGTGCAAATCAATAAATACACAAGGTATAAAAATGCCAAAATTAGCCAGGAGGCTTTTACGTCTGTAGTCCTGTGGTCAAAGTGTTACGAAAGCGAGTGGCTAGATGAGACACGGAGTGATGCGTCCTGGTGCTTCTAAATAATTCATCCACAGTCTGACTGAACCTGAAACTAACATAGTCTATAGAAGTTGAAAGAGGCCACTTTCCATCTCTGAATATTTGGATGTTTGTTCATTGAGACACTTTGGTGCTGTGAGGAGAAGCTCCACTCTGTCTGTCTGTCTCACTCTAACCTTGCTGTGCTGTTGAGCCATCAGCTGTATGATCCGCGGTAATGAAACATTATGGAAGCACATACAACTTGGATGTCAAATACTGCTATATTCTATAATCGTATTTGTTCACTTTATTACATGATTGTTCAACACTTCTGCTGTTGCAGTGTTTTGGTGTGAGATTTCCTCTGTGTCTTGAGAGCATGAGACAGAGCCCAACGGAGCATGAGACTCATGGCAGATGTGCTTCGCATTTAATCCAGGGGGTGCCAGTCGCTCTCAGCGCTCTTCACAGCATGTTGCTGATATGTGCACTCCATAGACTGTCCAGGTGGACACTGCACTTCCACAGTTCCAAGTTCCGTGCTCCACATTTTTCGTTCCATCAACATTACGTCAGAACAATTGACTCATCCACGTCCGCATCGGACACCAGTCAGTGGCGCCAGAAGTAGGGAGGCTAAGGGGCCATTGCCCCCCCCAAACCATAAAGAGTAGCTTCTTATTACATATAATAAAAGTGGTGCAGCTGTGTAGAAGATTAATTAAAAAGATAAAAATGAAACTGAAAAAACTAGCAAGAGAAACCCTGTCTGTTTATATATATATATATATATATATATATATATATATATTTATATATATATATATATATGAATAAAAGCATTAAATACAGTAATACAGAGTAGGAAAAAATCAATGTGATCGGCCCAGGCTTAACAAATAGACCAATGATGAGCAAGCAGTATGTGCAGGTACTACTCATGGGAATTGTATTGTCGTAGTATCACAGTCAGGGTTACTGGCATGACTCCAACTGTCCCGATCTTTAATTTTAGTGAAAGTTGGAAAATGCAGGCAGACAGTTTGCAACACTGAGTGAGTTATTTCACACAGGGTAGTACCGATGACCAGGGAGTGGCGCTTGAGGAAATATAAAATGTAAGTCATCCTGGTCTACATGATTTGTAGACCAAACCATGTAAATTTTATGTATGTCAAAGGATAATTGTGTTACAAGGTATACTTCCTGTTGCCAGTAGGTGCTGCATTGAGTATCATATGTTGATGTTCTCAGATGCAACCTTATCACACCCGTCAATCACACCTGTCAAATTTGGGGCCAATAAGTTATTGCAAACTAAACTTACAGCACCTTCCTGTTTGGTGGCAAATACTGCATTGCCACCGCAACAGCATTCATTGAAAACATATGATCTTCACAAGGAGGCATCATGACAGTCAGCATTTGTTACCAAGTTTGAGCTGAATGTGGTCAACTTGTAAGGGGATGCACCTAAAAATATAAATCATACAACTTCCTGTTTCCAGTAGGTGGCAGTATGCCGATAAGTTAAATGAGCTAAGCAGATGTGATCAGGTCGGGACTCTCATTAAGCATGAGAACTTTGGACAATGTTTGACTAAGTTACTACAACTTCCTGTTTCAAGGCAAAACATCGAAGTTGAAAATGGAGCAACACCCACATGGTATGATGAAAACTCAGAAATTGAAAAGCTTTTGATGTCACATGATCTTTAATTACAGTGTAAGTCGGAACAAGCAGGCACAGAGTTTCAATCCTTCAGTTAGATATTTCATGTGGGGTAATACTTCCTGTGGCCATTAGGTGGAGCTAGAGACCACACAAATTGTAAGTCATCTTGGTCTACATAATATACTATACGTATACAAAGTATAGTTGTGTTAAGAGGCTTACTTCCTTTTTCCAGTTGGTGGTGCTGTGATTATCATGGTTAATTGACATGTTGATGTGTTCAGGGCTGCACCTTGATCACACCAATCGGTTAATGCGAAGTGAAATTAGAACAACTTTCTGTTTGGCAGCGAAGACCATGTTGCCATGGCAACAATGTTCATGAAAAAGCTCTGAAATCACAAGCAGGCATCGTCAAGGTCTCAACACACTTCTTACCAAGTTTGAGCTGAATATGGTCAACCTGTAAGGAGGTACACATCAAAATATAACACGTATAACTCGCTGTCTCCAGTAGGTGGCGCTATGATGATAACTCAATTGAGCCATGCAGATGTGTCCAGGCCGGGACTCTTATCAAGCATGAAAAGTTTTGTGCGGATCAGATGATGTCTGGCTGAGTTACAACAACTTCCTGTGTCACGGCAAAACATAAAAGTTGGAAACCAAGCCACACCCACATGGTGTAATGAAAACTCAATTTTTTTAATCATTTGTTATGTCAAAGGTCTAATGTTCTTAGAAACCACATTTGAAGTCAACTGAATAAAATCTGGAGGAGATATACATCAAAGAAGAACACATTATTTTCATGTCATTTCCTGTGACCAGAAGTAGGGGGTTTTAAGAAATGGTAATGCTTATCATGTAGATGTTTTCAGGGTGGGACTGTCATCCACCATGTGAAGTTTGGTGAAGATTGGACCATGTCCCTAAGAGTTATAAACTACTTCCTGTTACCTACTGGTTCACTGTGAGACACGAAAATGTTTGGCCCATTAAAACTCACAAATCTAATAACTTTTGATGTCCCAGGCCTTCTGAAAGGATGTTTAAATTTTGAAGTCAATCGGATGAAATCTGTAGGACTTGTTCAAAAAGTTATGACCCCCCTGAAAGGCCTAAAATGCACAAAAATTGCACTTTCAATACAAAATGGCCGACTTCCTTTTGGGTTTTCGTTCGTCTTGGGGTGTTGCAAGTGCCTGCAAATTTTTGTAGGTGAAACAGCCTTTGGGGGCTCCCGTCTAGGGGGCGCTCATGAGCCATTTTTATAGGTCCAAGCCTGAGACCTATAAAATATCAACAAGTTCATCAGTTTTGACAAGGCTGCAAAGTTTTATGAGTCTTCCCGCATATTAAAGCCCTAGAAAAGCAAATTAATTTCAAGGAATAATAATAATTAAAGCTGCAAGCAGTGATGAATGGGCCCTCACACACCAACACAAGTCAAGGCTACTGGCAGGACTCTGAGTGATGCAATCATCCATTTCAGTGAAAGTCTGAAAAAGTATACAGAGAGTTTGGACCCTTGAGTAAGATATTTCACATGGTGAACTACATCCTTTGGACACACAAAATCTACGCCATCTTGGTCTACATCATTTGTAGACCAAAACATGTAGATTTCATGAAAATTAAAAGATACTTGTGGTACGAGGCGTACTTCCTGTTGCCAGTAGGTGGCTAAGTGAGTATCATAGTTCAAGGACTTGTTGATGTGATAAGGGCTGCAGCCTGACCACAACTGTGAAATCTGGGGCCAATGCAAAGTGAAGTTACAACAACTCCCTCTTTGGCGGCAACCACTGGATCTCCATGGTAACAGCATTCATGGTAAACCTATACTTCAGAGGGAAGCATCATTCAGGTCTTAAAGGTTTTGTCACCAGTTTTGAAGTCAATCAGAGCAGTCCATCAAAGAAGAAAGCATGTAATTTCCATGACATTTCATGTTGCCAGTAGGGGGCGCTATAAATAATGGTAACAGTTGTCATGTAGATGTGTTCAGGGCAAGACTGTACTGTACTGAATGTAATAACTTTTGATGTCCAGGGCCTTCTGAGAGGATGTTTAGATTTTGAAGTCAATCGGATGAAATCTGTAGGAGAAGATCGGAAAATTGTGACCCCTGAAAATGGCCAAAAATACACCAAAATTGTACATTCAATTCAAAATGGCTGACTTCCTGTTGGGTTTAGGGTATGGGTTCAGGAGGCTTTTTTGTAGGTCTTGGCCGGTTACACATGCCTCCCAAATTTTGTAGCACTAGGTGAAATGTACTACAGGGGCTGCTACGTTGAAATCTGTAGGGGGCGCTACAGAGCCATTTTGGCACATCAGTGCAAAAAGAATTACATCACATATCACATTTTAGGACTTCTGATGTGTGTGCCACGTTTGGTGAGTTTTGGTGCATGCTTTGCTCCTCACAAAGTGCTTCCAGTTTTATGGCGATTAATGCGTAACTTTGGCAATCGAGTTTGATGAAAACTCAAAAGTTTCATTTCTGTGCATCATGAAGGTCTTTACAGTATTCTAATTGAGTATGAGGTTAATTGAGTAAACCTGCTACAGGAGTAAAATCAAAGAGTAAAAAAGTAACTTCCTGCTACCAATAGGTGGCGCTATGACTATGATTCAAAATTGCACTGCAGATGTCTTCAAGCTTGGACTCACTCAATTCCTGGTTCATAGCAGAACATCCAAATTAGACGCCTCATACAGATCACACAGTGTGATGAAAACTCATGACTTGAATAACTTTTGCTGTCAAAGGTCTCATGAAGGTAGCCATAACATTTAAAGTCAATCTGATGAAAGCTCAAAATTACAACTTCAAATCAAAATGGCCGACTTCCTGCAGGTTTTACGATATAGCCCCAAGAGACATTTTTTGTAGGTCTTGGGGTGTTGCACAGGCCTCCTGTTCACAGCTGTAGGTGAAACGTGCTGCGGGGGCTGCTTCGTTGAAAATCAGAAGGGGGCACCACTGATACATTTCCTCCCACCCATGCACAAGACCATTAAAATATCAAATTTTACATCAGACCTGATAAGCTTGCAAAGTTTCATGACTTTTTGAAGATGCTAAAGCCCTTAAAAAGGCAATTTATTTGAGAGAAAAATAATGCCTTTCCCTGAGCTACTACCTTATCGTGGTGGAGGGGTTTGCATGTCCCAATGATCCAGGAGCTCAGCTGTCTGGGGCTTTATGTCCCTGGTAGGGTCACCCATGGCAAACAGGTCCTAGGGGAGGGACCAGACAAAGCATAGCTCACCGGACCCCTTATGAAGAAAAACATAAATGGTTCAAAGTTTTTTCCTAGCCCAGACACGGGTCACCGGGGCATCCCCCAGAGCCAGGCCTGGGGGTGGGGCTCGATGGCGAGCACCTGGGGCCGAGCCTTTACCCATGGGGCCCAGCTAGGCACAGCCCAAAGAGGCAGCGTGGGAACTCCTTCCCGTGAACTCACCACCCATAGGAGGGGCCAAAGGGGTTGGGTGTGATATGAGTTGGACGGCAGCCGAAGGCGGGGACCTTCGGTCCGATCCTTGGCTGCAGAAGCTAGCTCTACAGACATAGAACGTCACTTCTTTAGTGGGGAAGGAGCCTGATCTGGTGCGCTAGGTTGAGAAGGTCCAACTAGATATAGTCGGCCTTACCTTGACACATAGCATGGGTTTCAGAACCAGTCTTCTCAAAAGCGGTTGGACTCTCTTCACTCTGGAGTTGCTGGTGAGAGGCGCTGGGCAGGGGTGGCAATACTTATTGCCCCCCGACTTAGTGCCTGTATGTCGGAGTTTACCCCGGTGGACGAGAGGGTAGCCTCCCTCCGCCTAGGCCGCAGTTCGATGATCGACTTTGTAGTTGTGCCGTCAGACTTGCTACCGCATGTCTTGGTGAAGAGAGGGGCAGAACTGTCAACTGATCACCTGCTGATGAATTGGCTCCGATGGTGGGGGAGGATTATCATACTTAATTGACATGTTGATGTGTTCAGGGCTGCACCTTGAAATCTGGGACCAATGGGTTGATGCAAAGTGAAGTTACAACAACTTCCTGTTTGGCCACGAAGACCATGTTGCCATGGCAAAGCTTTTCTTACCAAGTTTGAGCTGAATATGGTCAACCTGTAAAGAGGTGCATCAAAATATAAAACATATAACCCACTGCCTCCAGTAGGTGGCCCTGTCATGATAACTCAATAGAGCCATGCAGATATGTTCAGGTTGGGACTCTTCTCAAGAGCAACTTCCTGTTTCAAGGCAAACATCGAAGTTGAAAACGTAGCCACTCCCACATGGTATGATGAAAAGTCAAAAATCGAAAAGCTTTTGATGTCACATGATCTTTGATTTCAGTTAAAGTCGGAACAAGCAGGCAGAGAGTTTTAATCCTTCAGTTAGATATTTCAAGTTGCAAAGATGATTAGATGTTGAAGGAACGAGATCAAACCAATGTTGTTCATCATAAAAACTGACATGTGGGCCAGACTGTAAAATGATTGTTTAATAGTAATTCTGCTGAAAGTGCTTATTATTCATATCTGTATCGCCACACAACAGTCTAACTTACAGAAATGGTAAATGAACTGTACTTGTATAGTGCTTTTCTAGTCTTTTTGTCCACTCAAAGCACTTCCACACTACATGTCACATTTACACACTGGTAGCCGAGGTTACTGTACGTGGTGCCACCTGCTACTCAGTAACCATTCACACATATGCACACTTCAATGACACAACACTGGGAGCAATATATGGTTCAGTATCTCGCCTAAGGATTAGGGCTGCAACTAACGATTTTTTTGAGAATGGATTAATTGGTCGATTATTTTTTCGATTAAGCGATGAATCTGATTTTTAAAAAATAAAAATAGAACTAATAATAAACATCACAGATTATCATTGACAACAGTAGAAAAAGTGCATAAACGGGCAGCTGCTTGAACTTTTTACTGCAGTTTAAAAGTATCCCCCGTCACAGAGATTAGGAAATACAAAGACGGCTGTTTTACTCCAACTTCCCTGCTTCCCTGTCAAAACAAAAGCCCTCTGACAGCTCTCTGTGGACAAAATCCCATCAGTTGCTGATACAAGGCATTTTATTTTGAAACATTCACAGGGCCGTGTTGTAGGCTGTGCAGGAGCTTGTATGACTTCATAAATGAGTGGAATTTGTGCTTCTAAATGTGGAAATACAGTACTAATATCTGCGGGCAGCGCTGCAGCAGCGACGTTTCAACAACGTTGCATGTGTGAAAATCACAAGCATAGCATTAGCATAGCAGTTCCGCAAGGCTGAAGTCACGCACTTCTGATGTGCATTGTGTGAAACAGGCTGCTTTCATTTTAGATGCTGCATCATAACCATACTGTACCATGCCGTGTCACTTTGGCATATTTTTGCACACACTTCCTTGTTTTGTAAAACGTTAAGTGCTCCCAAACTTTTTTTCACGTTTTCGTACGAAACATTCTGCCTCCGTCATGCCTCTTCTAAACAACGGCTTCTCCGGTCTGCGTGACGTAAACAGTCCTGCGACACAGTGAGTGACCTAATAGTTGCGCGACACAATGAATCGATAATTTTATTCGTCGCCAACACATTTAATAATCGATTATAATCAATTTTATCGATTCATTGTTGCAGCAGCGCTAAGAATACTTCGTCATATTGCTTGGAGGAGCTGGGGATCAAACCGCAGACCCTCCAATTAGAGGACGACTCGCTCTACCTCTGAGCCCCAACCACCACTCTGTCCTTAAACAACCTCACATAAGTTTTCATTTTGTCTTTGGGTAATAACTTTTATACTAAAGTGAAAAAAATATAAAATACTAAACAGACTAAAACCCAATGAGAAGGTCTGAGCTGACGCTAATGAGGCATCCAGAGCAGCTTATACACCAGAATGTCTGAATGAGAAGAGAACTGGTAAGATTTGCTGAGTTCTGCAGTCAACAACAAGGAGAACACAGTAACTTTTTGCAAAGAAAAACTTTTTGACTCATAAGGTTACAGAGTTACAGAACACCAGCAAGACACAGACAACAATAAAAAATGGAGTAAGAACCTTTTTCACATTGAAATGTAAATGTGAGAAACACCTCACCTCTGGAACTATGTAATACTGAACTAAATTCATTTGAGCAATATCACACTCGAGGTCGTATGTTGTGCTTGTATATCATCACAGCTGTGATTCGGTCGTTGAAGATAATCACAGCCGTGATGATATCCAGCACAACACACGACCTTGAGTGTCATATGGCTTTTATACAACAGTTGTACAAGCGTCTTTTATTTGTTAATAGTAACAAGCAACAACAGATTATGATTTGTATGTTTAATTCATGAATTTTTGACTCCGCCGACACAAACAGTTCCGCAACCGCTGGACGTGGTAGCTGTTGCTTAGCAACGCATAAACATTTCCTGCTTGCTAATCTGTGTTAGCTCGGTCTTCATGTTATGCACTGATCAGATGCTTAGTATCATGAACATTTATCTCTGTGTTTTCAGTGAAATCAGAGTCTGTTAACAGACACTTTGGTGGCCTGTGAGATTCAGATGAGTTAGTAGGCTTTACACAGATCATATCGGCTATATCGGATCGGCCGATATTTGGCATTTTTTGAAATGATCGGGATTGGGCGTCATGTCATAAATCACCAATCCGATCAATGACGTCATGGTCATGTTGAAATTTTTTTAATCTGTCTCATTTACTCCAAACTAGTTTCACAGCATCGACATGTTTATTTGTTTGTATCCGAGAGCTAATGATTCATGATTAAAAAAACTTCATTTTCGTCTTCGTGCCTCTTCCTGTTTTGAGTACTGTCGCTATGTGACGGACAATAAAGTTTCTTTGAATCTTCACGACAGCAACATCTTTGTTTGCAACACAAACAAAGATGTCGGAGGTGTAGAAGTTTTTCAAAGTGAGAGAAACAGACATAGCACAAGCTATCTGCAATATATGCAACGCTACAGTACCTCGCGGGGGAACATTGGCAAAAACTTTCAACACGACAAATTTAATCAGGCACTTGGAAAAGATACATCCGGAGGAGCATGTCGAGTTCAAGAAACGCAGCGCGGAGAAAGAAAAAGAAAAGCAAACTCCGAAACGGATGCTAAAGCAAACCACTTTGGACAGTGCTGCTCGTCCGTATAGTCAGGACAGTGAGAAGGCAAGGGGTGGCACAAGGAGGCTGATGGAGTTTATTGTGCTGTCTGACCTGCCGTTTAATATTGTGGAGAACCCTGCATTTCAACGGCTGCTAACTTACTTTGATCCACGCTACCGCCTCCCAGGGCACACGTATTGCGGTGAGACAGGTCTGAGTGAGCTACACCGGGATGTCCATTCACGTGTAGAGAGCCTTCTGATGGAGGGCAATCCTTCTATCAGTTTCACTACAGACATTTGGTCCTCAGACGTCAGCCCAATGTCACTACTGAGTTTAGCGGCCCAGTGGATTGACTCAAACTTTAAACTCCGAGCTGCGGTCCTACACGCAAGGGAATTCCGCGAGTCACATTCTGCTGCAGCGTTGGTGACAAAATACCAGAACATGCTCCAGACGTGGCAGATTCCCAGAGAGAGAGTCCACGTCGTACTGCTAAGTTGTGCTAATTATTTTTGTCTTGGGTTATATTTTTGATTGTCCAGACTGAACTTAACTGAACCTGTCAGTCCTTTAATGCCCTCCAGAGGTCATTGATGTTTAACAACCATCTTCCATTTTCGGTCAGGGAGGCAGACACCGTTTCAACTTTTAAGGGGAGACTTAAGACCTTCCTCTTTGATAAAGCTTATAATTAGGGCTGGCTCAGGCTGCCTGGACCAACCCATAGTTAGGCTGACATAGGTTTAACCTGCCGGGGGACTTCCTCTGATACGCTGAGCTCCTTTCCTTCTCTCAATGCCGCCATCAGAAATCATGCATGTCTGTTTACTGCATTGCCATGTGCAAGCTTAGCTTAGCTCTGTGATAGCCATGTGGTACTCTCACTGCCTGGGGCTCGCGATTACAGAGCCTGGGTCTGTTGAACTGCACTACGCTAATCCTGTTGCCTCTCGGGAGCGTTCCTGCTCCCTTGTTTCCTAGTTTCCCTGGATCCTGGCCGCAACCTTGACTGTGCCTGACCGTGGTGATAGCTGTGCTGATGCCGCGACCCTGCCTTTGGTTGTGCTCGTGCTGTGGCTGTACTGATTCTGTGCCCCCCGCTCGCCCTGATCGTGGTCTGGTCCTGGTTGCGTCGATGCTGTGATCTTGCCTTTGGACACCTCACTTTCACATATGCATGAGACTGTTATCATCTCTATCAACATCATCATAGAGAGCAATTACTAATTTCACATCTAACATTATTGTAATATGACGTGCATCTGTTTCTATTATTCTGTGCCCCCCCCCCCTCCCTCCCTCCTCTCTCCCCCCTCTCCCCCCCCCTCTTTCTCTTTCCTTTTTTGCCATGATTGTATTTCACTTGCTATTTACAACATCTATTGCTCGTCTGTCCGTCCTGGAAGAGGGATCCCTCACTATCCTCTACCGCTCTTCCTGAGGTTTCTTCCTCTTTTTTTTCCCCGTTACAGGGGTTCTTTTTGGGGAGTTTTTCCTTGGGTGATGTGAGGGTCTAAGGGCAGAGGGATGTCGTACACTGTAAAGCCCTCTGAGGCAAACCATGTTTTGTGATAATGGGCTATATAAATAAAACTGACTTGACTTGACTAACCCTTGTATCTCAGTCAGACTGGGGCATGGCAAGATTGATACTCAGGAAACAGCACATAAGTATATAAGTACATAAACAAGTAATTTAAATATTGCTACTCAGGTGATCGGATCGGTGATCGGTTATCGGTTTATTTAAACTCACTGATCGGTGATCGGCCCAAAAATCGTGATCGTGTAAAGCCTATGAGTTAGTTTGATCTGACAGTTTATCACTGCAGCGTGGGTCCACTTACCGCTGTGATCTCCATCACCTCAAGTCCCATATCAGACAGCATGTGTGTGTATGTCGGTGTCTCTCAGGCTGTGGATTGTGTCTGACAAGTGTGTGCCTGTCTCACTGCACATCCTTGTAACATCTGTAACAGCTGGTTTACTCTCACTGAACGGCAGTTTACCAAAACCCATCCATCACAGCTGCCCCCTCCTGGGCTTCCACATAACTTTTAGTAACTCCAATGCATGTACAGTCTGCTCAAACCACGCTTAAAAATCCCAGTCCTTTCTTGCTCGCCCCCCACTCCTCTCTAGAGATGACAATTTTGACACCGAAGATCGAACTGTTGCGAAACGTTTCGTCACTTCAGGCTTTGGCACGTAGCTTGAGACAGGTTTTAAAACATCATGTGATCGGTACCAAACCCAGACAGATTAAATCTCCATTAATAAATGAAACCATTAAAATGTTCAATGATGCCAATGGAGAGCCAGCGGGTTTTGAAATGTTTCAAAACGTGTCAAACCAATGGTTAAAAAGTATTGAAACGTTTCAAAGTTTCGAATTTGCCATCTCTACTCCTCTCTCTCTCCACTCTTCTTCTTTCTTCCCCCAACCTGACCAACTGACAGCTATGTGAAAAGCACCAACTAGCTGTTTGAACCTATGCTTACATCGTACTATAAACATATCCAACTTTTCAAACAGATCCCACTTTCACTCTTACACTAATTATTGGATTTTGAACTGCCGTGAAGTGGAGTGATACATGCAGAATTAAAAGGTTACAGTCCCAGTGATGTTGTACTCCTATATTAGCACTCATTCTCGACCAATCAAATTGCTTGGTCAGGACTAACTGTTGTATAAGAAATGTTAATGTGAAGTGTTTATTTTAATGTGAAGAACAAAGGACCCAGGCTCTGATGGTTTATGAAGTTAGCTCAAATCAGTTAGCATTTCAGTAAGAGTCATTTGAGGGCATTAAGTACAAAAATATCAAGTCAAAACCATAATTTTTAATTTTTGGAGTAAACAGCTACAGAGGTTATTCTGTTTGTATTCAAGGAATGAGAAGGAAGATTCTGTCCAAAATTACTTCATTTGTTAGTTAGAGATGAAGAAATATTTTCAAGAAGTGTAGTATTTATATAATGTATGAAGTTTGGAAGATGCACTGTATACACATGCCACACAGCCAGAGAGGACAGAGAAAGGCAGAAGAATAAAAAGCATTTTAAATGTCTTCTGATGAAATCCATGGACCTAATGACAGCTGTTTTCAACAAAGTCTGTTTGAAGGATATCAGAACCCCTGACTAACCTAAAACTCGCTGTGAAGTAAATGACAAATACTGGGTCACAACTACTCAAAGGTCCAATCGGTTTGTTATTTTCTCTCTATTTCATCAGTTTTATACCAGTTTTAACAATCACTAGAAAATTATAAACAAGGCATCTAGAGTATTACAATTCAAAGGAAAAGAACAGTGCAAGCTGGAGTTCATTTAGTGAAAACATTTTGCAGCTTCAATGACACAACTCTTATAGACACCGAAATCTGAAAAGTTGATTTTAATTTTTCAAAAAGCTAGGAAACAAATTACCTTTTAAAATGTCAGTAAATATAACTATGAATCTTAATTAATGTTTACTTTATCTATTGTTGTCAAGTTTAGTTAAAATGTAGTTATAATTACTTAATATATAATTTAATGACTTAAAATGACAATGTATATGAAATCAGTCTTTCTAAGGGTTTTTTTTTTCAGTACACCAAGTTTACTGTGCTCTGTCTCTGTATTCTGCTTGTTTCAAACCAGTCAATCATATTAGTATTTTCTTAAACATGTTAACAAAACAGAACTTGCAGATCTCCTACCTTCATCATTGGCTAAATCCTCTTTGTCATGTTCAGGTTAAGTCAGAATAACTCGGTTTACTGAAGTTGCTAAAACGTAGACAGAACAAGGTCATTCCTTGAATAATATAAGTATATTATAAGTTGCAACAACTTTGCAAAATTGTGTAAATACAGGTACACTGTAAGTAAACTTAATTAGATGCAAATTAAACATAAATTAAGATAAATAATTATATTTATTTTACTTTTTCAAGGCAATCCATTTCTAAGATTATTTAAGACAAACTCAGATTTTACAGTGTATATTATACTGTCACACAGAGGCATATGATGATTTCTGGGAGTTAAAGCAAACTGGGGATTAAAGATTTAAAAAAGAAAAAAAGAGTAAAAACTGCACAATGTAGGTCTTGTTATGTGAACATTTAACATTAAAGGGCAACTCCATGTTAATGTCTAATTCATATTGGTGCCCAAAGGATCCACTGTTGTGTAAAATAGAAGAGAAACATACTGTAGTTCTGTCACATCTCTGAATGAAAAACTGGGAAAAGGTGGGAAAAGATCAGTGCAGAGACCTCCGTAATCTAGTATAAAGGTACACAGTATGTGGAAAATCAGTAGAAGTATGTAGCAAACAGCACTGATGTAAAACAGGAGAGACAGTTAACAGCAGTTTTATTCTGCTACTCAGAAGGAGCTGATTCTTCTTCTCTAAAGGCTCACCTAACAGCGGACAGATGACACACTCCTGCAGGTGTGCACATGATGTCGCCTGGTTTGTTCATTCAGTGGCATCTAATTTATTAGCTCTTATTTCAAACCTGCACTGGCTGGAATATTTGCTGAGAGACACAGGAGTGTTTGATTATGTTTCTCATCAAAATATCAGCTGCTGGTTTTTACGTATTCTAATGTGGCCTGTTTGTCTTTTGATATGTCTGAGATATGTCACCTGAAATATTTTAATGAAGTGAAAATGGCCGTTCAGTCGTGCTACCAGCTTGGACAGCTGTTTGATAGCCTACATTGTTTAAAATATACCTCTGTTTTAATTAGCTTCATAGTTAAAGGAGACACAACCTGTTTTTCCACTTTACTGTACATTTGAAGTTATAATTATAGTTTATAAGATGTGGCGACCATTTAGCATGCTGTGGCTATAATGCATGATATGGAGCAGAGTATGGCCTCAGATAGAGGGCTGAGCCCCGCGTGTCCCCTGGCTCGGAGCGGCCCTGCTGATTGTACACAGTCAACAGTCTCCATGATGAGTCTATAGTCTACTGGAAAAACAGATGACATCGCCTAACGGCTGCCTCCTCCCTCTCTCACGGTGCACAACATGATGCAGCCACTACAGATATCACAAGTCTCATCACTAACACACTAAATCACCAACATTATCAGCTCCAACTCATCCTTAAACACAGGAATTCTGTCAGCAAAATCTCAAAGTATCGCTGTTTCCACAGAGCCAACGATCACATCTGCTGCCGAGCATATCATCAAAGACACTGCGCTCTTACATATCATAGAAAAATTCAGCATATTATTGGAAGACTTCATTTGAATAATTCTCGCTTTAATCGCGGTGTTTGCTCCACATTAAAGCCAGATCGTTCCACAGTGGGAACAATAAAGTGGCGGTAGGTGTACCTGTCTGCAAATGGCGCTCAATGTGAAAAAATGTCAACAAATTGTGTGAGAGCAGCCGCTCGCATCCACTCACCGCTCACTTCAGACGAACCAGCTCAACAAGAGATCCTGGATCAAGCAGGGCTCACTGCTCACTATTCCTTTCAGGCTCCAGAGAAACAAAGTGGGAATTCATGAGGTTATCAGCGGCTTTAACAATGTGTTTAGGTACCAGGAGCTACGCGTTTTGTTGGGTTAATCTGCCCTCAGCTCTGTCTGACAGGCAGACGGGAGAGGCACAACATCTCTCCTCTTATCTGCACAGCCAGGACAATTTCAGATTTTACTTTTTCATCCTTTTTTTTCCTTACAAATACTGTTTCTAAGACCAAGCATAAACTTTCAGGCTCGTGTGTTAACAACAATCAATACATAGCCAAAACAGATTTTAATTAAAAAGTCTACTCTAAAGGTACATGATAAATTTACATTTAATGATGCAGAAACAGAATGAATGGATGTAAATGTTAGATAGATAGATAGATAGATAGATAGATAGATAGATAGATAGATAGATAGATAGATAGATTGCAATTTAATAATTGTGTTCCCTTTATAACGTGGATTTTAAATGGAATCACATTTAAAAACAAAAAAGTTTTGGTATTATACATAAGTGTCTGCCTATCATGTTTCACAAACAAGATCACTTAAATCTTAATATGGCTGGATTCAATGTGGAGACTTGTAGGCAGTGTGTTGCCTAAAAATGAAACAAAGTCAAACAAACAGAGCAGCAGATGGAGCTGTGACTATCAAGCTGCTGAGCCGTGAGTCCACACACCTAACTCCTCTACACAGTCTGCAGTGTCCCACAGGACTAGCATAATGGTCTTTAATCATAAACAGTTCATATTGGTGGAAAAAACTGTTACAGGGCAATATACTGAATTTTCCTAAAAATGAAGTAAGTTAATTTAATTAAAAATTAGTTGCAACTGGACCTCTTGTTCTTGAGCCCACAAGGCCAGTCAGAGCACTGTATCTAATTTAGAGATTAATTAACCCTTTAAAACCTAGAGCAACATCACAACATTCAAATGCCTTTCACAAGTATTTAAATAATTAATCCCTGAGCAAACTGGTGCGATTTCTTTTTTTTAAATGGCAAAAAGGGCAATGACTACCTTGGTAAGAAATGTTCCACAAATTGCAAGTAATTAATAGATTTAGAAGAGTATTTTGAACAAGCTGGGGAAAATGTCTAAGGGAGGTTACAGATGTATTATAACTTTTAAGCACTTTTACTTTTACTTTTTAAAAACTTTTTGTAGTTTAATGGGGGGTTCCTGGTGTAATTTTTTTTTTTACTAATTTCTTGCTAATTTTAGAGTCATTTCTGCTTTTATTGCTCATCGCTTTTTTCCCATATTTTTGACAAAAAAGTATTTTTTTCAGGTTTCAAAGGGTTAATTAGTTTCATGATCTTTTTTATTTCTATTTACTTTGAATTTATTGATCTAGCAATCAAAGGCAAATTGATGTCTGATAATGTTTTTAAATTAACATCTTTTCTTGTTATAATTAACACTTTAAAAGTCTGTCTTTATTTATATTTAAAGTCCAGAAGACATATCCCTGCTTCTGTAACAGTTCTTTCATGAATTTGTGGTAATAACACTTTGAATGACTTTTTACTGGCTACTAATAAAATGATAAATATTATATAGAATAGATTCTTTATTTTGAGTTTTACTGTGCACTGCTCTACTAATAATAGCCCATTGACTGTAAATGCCATTGTAAATACATCAAAACAGGGTCGCCCTTTTGTCAAAAACAAACTGAACAAATGAAATGTCCAGCCTGTGAGACAGTGCGTAGGGCTTTTCGATCCAGTAACACACCCTGTAGCTCCCCCCTCTTCTGCACAGGAGGCTGGAGCTTTGTATGTAATGAGGCAAGTGCATTTGTGGAAGCAGCCAATGAGAGCAGTGCAGGGAGAGGCCTGCTCCAATCACAGCTCAGAGCTCTTGTTAATGGCAGCGCTCCACCATCAGTAACCAAGGGTCCCTGTGCCATTAAATCAATGCATCCATTTTCACTCAGCATTGGAAACAGTGCATCAGCCAGAGAACACAGCACGTAGGCTCAACACATTTAAATTAATTCATAAAGATGTGAATTTAGTCTTCAACTAATGTTAATCCACAGCGAGATCCAATCCTACACGTGTTTGAGCATTATAGGTTACATAACAGACTGTAGTAGGCCCACAGTCTGAGTGCATGTGAAGGAAAGTTCTGTGATCAGATCGGGCAACACTCAGAACCTCCCATACATGACAGAAAAACATCTTAAAGGAGGAGAATAGAAATAAAAGGAGGCGGAAAGATTTACAGTGTCAACCCAACACGCAGCAGACTGCAGAGGAGACAACGTCCTTTGTAAATGTAATTATTCATTTTCTATCTGAACTGTCATATCCTCTATATTTTGCAATTGTATTCTGTTCGTTGTATTTGTTCTTATGCTTCATGTAAGCGTCTTTCAGTATTTTGTATTCTTTATTTTGTATTTGAATTTGTTTTCTTTTTGCAAAGTGCTATTTAAGTCCTATCTATTATTACTGCTATTATTACTATTATTATTATTATTATCATTATTATTACTTTCTTTCTGAGAGTGAAATGTTCAGATGAATGTCAGTTTCGCCCCTATGTGTGAAGTACAGATGAGTCAGTTAGCCTAGCTTTAAAGACTGGAAGCAGGGCGAACAGGTAGCCTGGCTCTGTGCACGGGAATAAAATACACCTACTATTTAACAAAAAAAATAGAAAACAACATTTTGTAATTTTAGTGGTAACTACGTGATGCATATCTTGCACCCTGCGTTATGGCTGCTGATGCTGCACTAAAGTACCGACAGATGCACACTGCTCATTCATTCAGTCATGCATCGTCCTTAACCGCTTTGCAAATGGACTGTACTTGTATAGCACTTTTCTAGTCTTTTTGACCACTCAAAGCGCTTTTACACTACATGACCCATTTATCAACTCACACACCCTGGTGTCCGAGGCTACCGTACAAAGTGCCACCTGCTACTCAATAATCTTTCACACACACTCACACTCTGATGACATATCTTGCCCAAGGATACTTCGAAATGTTGCCTGGAGGAGCCGGGGATCAAACCACTGACCGCTCTACCACAGCCGCCTGTCCTCAAAAGGGTTGTGGGGGGGCTGGAGTCTATCCCAGCAGTCATTGGGGCGAGAGGCGGGGTACACCCTGTAATCTCCAGACTATCCCAGGGCTTGAAAACACTGTTGTTTCTCAAAAATAATTTCAGCTCTTATTACTCCTACAACTGCTGGCGGGTGTTCATTCATAGTGCTGAGATAGATCAGTCAGACACCACCGATGCACAGGTTTGTTTGCAGTTCTAACTCAGTTCTCCAGTATAAAATCTAATGTAAAGACGGAAACAATGAGGTTTAGGTCAGAACTTTTTATGTAAACAGTCAAATGTTTATCCAAGGCCTACCCACTACATGTGAAAGCTATTTGTGAACCGTTTGGAGTCCATGCAGGCTTTTGGCCTCTTTTGAAAGGTACCACTGAGGTTTTTTTTTTCCCAAGCTGTCAGAATCACAACTGGTATTAAGACACAGAAGTCTGAACACACTGAAGAAGAAGGCTTTCGTTTCCGCATTAATATTTTCTTAGAAACAGATGCCTGCAAATGAATGTAGGTGGGACTTATCAGCTGGGAAACATACAGTATGAAACCTTACTTAGTCCAACTTCAAATTTGATAACAATAAAACAGAACACTAACATTTTATACATTTTCTAAGGGTACATCAACACTTTGTCCAAAAAAGGCCATCTGGAGAATCAAAAGCACCTTTGGTATCATGGTCACAGACCAAGGATAAAATGGCTTCCGGTCTTGTACACCTAAATGTTCAGTCATAGTTTTGAGCTCTAATAAAAAGTGACCCCAGAGGTGTCTTATATCCAATATCAAGATCCAGTATCAGTGTTTCTGACAGAGTAAAGCATAAAGACACTAGTGCTTTTCTCTTCCTAAAACTAAATTTTGTACAAAAAGCCGAACAAAGTGCTACGGACAAGAGCAGTTTATAGAAAAAGGCGAGCAGGAACAGTACAGCTCCTCACATTCCCACTATCAAATCAGTCCTTATTCACCATAGAGCGCACATCCTCCCCTTCTCTTGCTGGAGTCTTCTGCTCTGTCAGATTGTCATAGAAAAACAGTCATCTGGTTAAAGGACGCTGTCTGGCATTTCAAGATTTTGCCAAGTTTCAGTGAATCACAGGACATTACAGTTCCTAATATCCTGTTGGAAACTGATGTAGCACAGAGGTCATCCAGCTTATTTTCCAACGCCTGTACAAAGACTAGCGGGATGCTAGTTCAGCTAGTGTCCATTTTCTACATCTCCTTGATATTCATTGATGTTTACATTTGAAAACCTCGACCTGGCAAGATAGCAGAAGTCAGCCGTAGGAGAGTTTGCAGACTGGTGAGTCGATTTTCTCATCCTGATGACTGACTAGAAGCCAAAGGCCACCACCGTCCAACACCAACAACCAAAAGCAATATTAACAGTTTCAAAATAGATATGAGAACATAAATGTATCACAAATTTAGCAGAAGTGACAGAGAGGTGACTGAAAACGTCACTATGTCACATAGTACCCTATCAGAGCATCCATTCCACCCTGCACTTGGACAGACAAAAAAACTCAAATAATGGTAATTCATAATTCATACTAAAGTAGATATACACACTAGATATACAATACACTTATTTGTGTAGAATTATGACATAGTATTTAAGATATAAGAATACATGATAAAATACTTACTTGTTGAGGTTAATGTTTCCTCCTTTCAAGAGCATCTGCCTCGGAATCATTAAATGCTGTTTTGCTCTCCGATATTTTTTGCCCTGATTCCTGGTTTTTATGTCCAGCACATTCTTCCTTCTTGAATTGTATATTATGCTTTCCTATATGTTTCACCATTGTTCACCTTTCAAAATCTCCAAAAGTTTCAAAATACCACCTTCTACCCTTTATATAGCACAGATGCTGATGGCACTGACAGCAGGATGTTTTTTTGGCACACAGACTTCTTTGCCTGAAAGCTTCCCACTGAGGAAGTGTTCTATTGTTTTCAGAATGTCACTGCTTATACAAACCTTCAGTCATCAACACAATTGCTTGCTATTGGCTATTGTGAATGAAAAGGTCTGAGTGCAGCAGCAGTTTTGATACCAAGATATTGGCAATGTTTACATGTAAACTGGAGGTATGCATATGCAGAATGTGCAGTGATTGACATCTGCATGAGTGACTTCTCCTGGCTCTGATTGGTTGTTTTCATTCAGGTGTTTCTTGTAAATGCCATTAGGAGCCCTAAGAGGAGCTGGAGGAGCTGAGTTTTTTTTAAATAGATTATCTGTCTGATGTATGATTGTCAGGATATAGGGACAGTTTCATCAAATATGATAAAAAAAATAAAAAAAAATTTTAAAAAAAAGCTACCTACTGTAGCTTTGATGCAGTTGACTGCGTTATCATGAAATGGGAATGGCAAAGCACATTTTGCTAAACATCAAATGCAAGTTTCATTCAGACAGACAGGAACTATGGCAGGTTAGCTTTCCACGTAGTTACTACAATTCACAACAGGTTACATACACACTACTACATATTCCAGCCCTGTGACTTGGTTATTGTGTGGCGTAATGTTCCAGCATTCATATTTTTTCTACTTTTACTGGAGTACTTTACAAGGGAGAGACATCAAGTGTGATGTGGACAAAGTCGTTTCTTTTGTATAACAACAAACTACTATATGTTCAGTGTATCTACTTGTGGATAAAATGGGCAAAATGAACTGTAATACACAGTTTTGGTGGTCCTGAGTGTTAGGGAGAAATGTTGAATGAATTTTGAAAGATGTGCTCATTGAAGTAATTTAGTGTAAAAGCAATGAAGAGTAATTTATAATTTACTTTCGGACTTCACAATATGTAACAAAAATCATATTGACGTTATTCTGACAGATATTTTGATATGAGTCGTGATTTAATTGGGAATGGTAATTTTGAATTTAATTTTCACTGAAAAAAGTATGAAATTGGTGATAATGATATTTTTGCTGGGGTCTGAACCAAACAAACATGTTGTTATGTGTCAGGAATATGACTTGAAGGCTGGGGCATCTCTGTAGCACATTGTTTCATTTATAATGCTATGTTGTGACACATTTTACCTTTATCAAAAAAAAATTGCAGCTCCTGTGATTTAGATACTGACCAAATTGCGATTTTGATAATATTTTGATTAGTTGGGCAGCACTTTCTTAGTCCACATTGACTTGTGTTGTATTGATTGTCTGAAGAGTTTTGAAAAAGTGAATTACGAAATGCATGTTACCAAATAAATAAATAAATAAACTAAGAAAATTTGTTTTATTTCTTATGAAATAAACCTTTCACTCATGTGAGGTGGCACATAACAATTATCATAATTTAAACATGAATTAAACTTTAAAACGTTATTGTATTTTCTGCCAAATGACTGTTTGCTCTCTTGATCAGTTTCAGACATATGTCCTTCTGAAATTTGGTAAAATCATGAGGTCTGACAAAATGGAAAGCTCAATGACAGTAGCAGCTGAATAACACTGTTTAAAAATGTTGGTTGCAGTTTTGAGTAAAAAGACGTCCACAAATATTTGAATCAGCGGCAACATGCACACTCAGTCAGCACAAAAGAAACTCACAGCCAAGTAGCACATCAGTCCACAGACAGTCCACAGACATATGAAGCAGGTCTCTTTGGTACAGCAGCACGCTAATAATTGGCTTATCTGAGCCACTTTGAGTGCTTTTGTCTGGGGAGTGGTCTGTTCAGCTCAGCACTCCCAGCATCAGCAGTCTGTACAGTCACATCTCCTCACACATTCATACACACACTCCTTCCCCCCATCAGTACACAAAAGGCCACCCTTTGCCCTCACAGCCCCCTCCCCCTTCAATATCACTAACAGCCCCCCCCCAAGGAGCAGGTGCTGAGCCTGAGCGTCTGCTGAGCTGTAGTGACAGCGAGAGAAGAGCGAAGAGAATGCCACAATCCAACAACATCACCCCTCCACATGTCCCCCTCCCTCCCTGCAGTCGACCCCCACTTTGTAGACAAAACATTTTCAGCATGAATGATGTCTGGTGCAGAGAGGAGCAAGACAAAGATTACAGCAACATCCTTAGTACAACTTTTCAACAATGCTTTCAACACTGTGCTACAAAACCATCAGAGCTTTGTACCATGTGATGAGTTGGGCTGAGAATAGATCCTAGAATTTCAAAGTTACCATCTATCTCTATAATATATCAATTATTAATGTGTATATATATCTATAGGAAAATGTGTATAAAATGATATAACAGACATCTAGAATATATTCATTTAGGGCACCCAGTAGCTCAGTTGGTAGAGCAGGTGCCCTGTCCTCACTGCAGCGGCTGTGGGTTCAACCCCAGCTTTACCCCTTTGCTGCATGTCATTCACTCTTTCCCCCCCTTTCACACTGTCCTGTTAATAGAAAGGCAAAAAGCCAGAAAAAAAAATCTTTTGAATATTTCCATATACTGGGAAGAGGGTTAACTGTTGTCTCCAAATGAACAGGTTAACATTTACAAATGACACAGTGAATGTAAGTGTGAGTCATATTCTGTCACACACAATTTCTTTAATGTTGTTTGACTGTCAAATTGTTTGTTAGCTGTATGAGTTGATCTCGAAATCAGTCTGATGACAACAAGCCTCTGGAGGAAAATTTCAGGAGATCCAGTGTAACCAGCAGATATCAGAGAAAAGACTCAGCTAAAGTCATCAGACAATAGCCAGTGGGCTCTGAAATTGTGTTTTGGCATTTTCATCTCTCCACACAGACTGTTCACCTGCCACTCAACACCATTTGTCATTTCTACTACAGAGATTAGTACTGAGTCATACTGGTTCAGGTGCAGCATCTCTGAGCAGGTACAACTGCTACAGAGGTGTCAGCTCAGGGAAAACGTGGGACCTGAGTGACCAGCAAGAGCAGGAAAAATATCACCAACCAATAATAGACACAGCAGTTGTGAAAAAAGGAGTAAAGCGAATCTTTTACCAGAGACGACATTTTTAGAAATCTGTAAGATTCAGATGTGAACCATCTGTTCCTGCATCCTGTGTTGTGTTAGCAGCTAAAGTCCTTGAAATAATTACTCTTGGTCTATCAAACAGCCTTCCAGAGACGTTTATGGTTGAGAACTAAAAAAGTTAACACTACACCAGTGTTTGTGGCTTTTGGAGGAGCCCTCACTTTAGGGGTTTGGGGTGGGATTGTACTGTACACATGCACACACATACAGTGCATACATGGTTAACATTTTTGTTTGCCATTTCCTCTTGTATGATCACCCGATACATCTTTTAACATTCAGCAGCACAGATTTACAGTGGCATGCTGTAAAACACCCTCCCAAACGTAACATGTAAAAGCTTTTTATGAACTATACAATCAACAAGTGTTGAGGAGCTAATCAGGGCTAACACAACTTCAGTGGGAGCAGCAGAGTGTCCCATTAATACCACTGTGACATCATGCATCTATCTGTCCTGTGTTTAGAACCTTGTCCTGCTCTGCTTGTCTCTGCAGCATCTACAAACAATGTTCTACTGCATGTTTGATTTTTTGCCTCCAAACCAGAGCGACTCCAGCTCCTCTGCTGTGCTGCAGGTGGGGGTTTTACACCCCGACTGTGATGTAAATCACATTTCCAGCATGTGAGAAGAAAGCCCTGTTGAAGGAGCTCCGTCTTGTATTGACATCTGTGCTGCGTGGCCTCCAGCTGAGCATGTGCTCTTTAATTACCTCCCTCCACTTCCACTCGATTACCTTTGTGCCAGCACAACAATAGCCCCCACCCCAGTCACAACAGCATGGCAAGACTGTGCTGGCTGCTGCCTTTCTGTGGATGGCAATCAAAATGACCACAGAGGGTTCATGGTTCACTTTAATGTATCAAGGTTCAAGATTCTGTTTGTTGTAATAACCGATTCAATCGAGTGAGAAAAGCAGATCCCACATACTGCTCTGGCTCGTTATTACGATTTATGATTATACTAACATTTGGGCTCTCTGGACCTTCATCAGGAGTTTCTACAACACTGACCTTGAATAGATAGTGCATCACCCATATGTGTGAACAGGTGTGGGATAATTAATCTCCTGACAACTGATAATGATGTGTATCTTTTGTCACTTTATATTCCACATATAACAAAGAAAAAAAGTAAAAAGAAAAACAATAAGACACCTGACATAATTCTCAAGTTCTTTTAGTATGTTTACAAGAGTATGTAGAGAAAATGCTGCTCTTATGAATGAACACATTTGCCTCGCAGCTTTCATTAACCATTTAAAATTCTATACTCGTATGCACTACTTGTATCTTGGGTGTACCATAAGTAGGTCTACAAGATCCTTCATAACAAGACATGCTATGGTGTCTCATAATGCAGTCCTTTGGGGAATATAGTTTGCAGAGTGTTTCTTTGATGGTACCACCTCTCTCTGGCAGAGGAACCTTTTCACTGACCCAGAACATCCAAGTAAAAGATGACATGTAATGTTTGAAGTCACTGAAATGTACTGCTGCTGGGTAATTGCTATCATTTCTCCTTATGGAGCTCTTCTGTTCTTCTGTTCTAACTATTCTCTGCTTTGGTGGATAATCCACAAGGAATCATATCAGTGACATGACTGGTGGAACATGTGAGGACATTGTTGATAAAATATTTTTCCCAGTGTGAGGAGGAGTAAAGTGGTTTGACTATATTGCTATACTGAGCGCATCCTTTCCATTTAGAAGAACTCTTTACCATCTTTACCAAGGACTTTTCTCTCTAATTTCACATCAGCATTTACAAGGCTGAGATCACATCCTCTTTGATAAACTATTCATGGTGGTTCTTTCACAAAAATATTGCTGTGTCTGTTGATAAATGTGCCAGTTAGTTATAGCCCAGTTTGAGGCCACTGGTGTATAGGTTATACTTAACATGATGTGTTTTTCCTTTTTTCCGTGGAGAATTCTTTGTTAACAATTCATTTCTTGGTTTCTGTAAGGCTCTACAATAGGCTCCTAGGTTGAGAGATGAGGGGACATCTCGAGTTTGGAGTTATTATATTGCACACGTTGCAAGACATCTAAGCTATCACTTACAGTTCAGTTTGATGATGATTCAGGTGATTTGCCAAGCTTGCTGTACATATGTGATTTGCCAGTTTCCTTTAGGGCATCTAGCATCCCACTTTTTGGGGATCATCTTTAAAAATTTTGAAAGTATTAATGCTTGACCCTTTCGACATGTTGCCTTCACTGGTGGGCAAACTGTTGGAGTAAAAAAAAAAACTTGGTCTATCACTAAGTGTATATGTCCTTTTCTGAAAATAACTAATAATTAAAAGTGTTGCATAAATTAATTAGATTAATTAATTATTAATTAATAAGAAAAATGGTGCATCTAGTATTTATCTGAACCACCTTCCAGTTTTGGAGCAGGAGGCAAACACCATCTCCACTTTTAAGAGTAGACTTAAGACTTTTCTCTTTTATAAAGCTTATGGTTAGGGCTGGCTCAGGCTTTCCTTGGACCAGCCCCTAGTTAGGCTGACAGGTTAAGTACACTGAGCTCCTTTCTCCTTCTCTCGCTCTCTTCATCTGCCTATGCTCATGTCCTTTTACTGCATAACACTAACTAGGCTTCTTTCCCGGAGCATTTTTGCTCCCTCGTTTCATAGTTTTCCTGGATCTTGGCTGCACCTTAATCGTGGTGATTAAGGTGCAGCCAGCTCAGCTTGGATTGTGGTCATGGTTGTGCTGTTGCTGTGGTCCTGTCTGAGGCTGTGCCTGTGTCATGGGCCTTGGTTGCATTGATGCTGTGATCCTGCTCAACGCCAACTTCTACTCCCATTATTACTGGTCATGCCTCCACTATTAATATACACATGTGACATTTATCAATGTTGCGCCTGATTGTGGTGATGGCTGTGCTGATACTGTGATCCTGCCTTTGGTCGTGCTCGTGCTGTGGCTGCACTGATACTGTACCTCCAGCTTGCCTTGATCATGGCCTTGGTTTTGCCGTTGCTGTGGTCCTGTCTGAAGCTACGCCTGTGTTGTGGGTCCTAGCTGTGCTGATGCAATGATCCCACTTGACACGACCTTCTGCTTTCATTATTATGCATCATGCCTCCACTTACAATATATGCATGAGAGTCTTATCAACACACAATATTTGCACATACAGGAGTTTTTCCTTAGGCGATGTGAGGGTCTAAGGACAGAGGGCTGTCGTATGCTGTAAAGTCCTCTGAGGCAAACTGTGTTTTGTGATAATGGGCTTTATAAATAAAATTGACTTGACTTGACTAACATTTTTTTCCCCCTGGTATAGGGTTTTTTGGGGAGTTTTTCCTTAGTTAATGTGAGGATCTAAGGACAGAGGGATGCCATATGCTGTAAAGCCCATTATCACAAATCACAATTTGCCTCAACGGGCTTTATAAATAAAACTGACTTGACTTAATTGAACAATAAACACTATCGATCAGAGCTTCAAAACATTAAGGTCAGCACTGGTTACAGCTTAACAGAACAAATTTTGCCAAATAATAAAATCTTCTCAAGTAATATACTGGTGATGATTTTCTCCCCTGGTGGAGATTGTTGCTTGTAAACTGACTCTGTACATCGGATCATTATTCCTCTCTGTTATCTTATTATGAAGTCTATAGAGTCTCCAATGTAAGATGGTTTGTTTTGTTTTGCTAACTTTACCATTGATGTGGTAATGTTAGTCATGGTTATTAATCAGAGCTCCAAAAAGATAGCTTACAGTATTTTATGAGATGGATTTCATTAACTCATCATCATCATTTGTCTCTTTTCTGGAGGAAAATTTCAGGAGATCCAGTGTAACCAGCAGATATCAGAGAAAAGACTCAGCTAAAGTCATCAGACAATAGCCAGTGGGCTCTGAAATTGTGTTTTGGCATTTTCATCTCTCCACACAGACTGTTCACCTGCCACTCAACACCATTTGTCATTTCTACTACAGAGATTAGTACTGAGTCATACTGGTTCAGGTGCAGCGTCTCTGAGCAGGTACAACTGATGGTGACCATGAATTGATTTAATGTAAATTAAATCGTATTTTTTAACATAGATAATCATTATTATTGTCATGATTCCTGTATCCTCCTCCTCTCCTTCATTCCAGTACTTTTCCACTCACCTCACTCTGCTCTGCTCTACCTGCTAGCCACGCCCACTGCTGCAGCCTGCTCTCCCCTCAGCTGCAGCTCATCTCCAATCAGTGCAGTATTTAAGACTCTCCAGTTCACTCACTCCTTGCCAGATTGTTCCTCTGCCATGCATGACTTTCCAGCGTTCCTTTGCCAGATTTCCTGTTGCCGACTCAGCCTGTTCCCGACCAACCCTCCGTGCCTGCCACCCGGTGTACCTACCTGCCTTCTGTCCCTGACCACGTGCTTCGCTTCGGCGTTCCGCATCTCTGACGGCTTCACTGGCAAAGACCTCCCCGCTCGACCACGACGATCCTTCAGCCTGCTCCTCGACGGTACCGTTGCATCCTCGGACTGTTTCCTCGGCTACGGATCCCCTGCCTGTTCCCGACCACGACCCAGCGTTTTCCCCGACGACGTTTCCACACGTGTTGTCGGTTCTTCGAGCTACGGGGTTTCCTACTCTCCAGCCACAGTGAGTTCCAGCTTCGTGTCTTCACCTCGTTGGATTACCAGAGACATTAATTGGGTAATTCACCCGAAGAACGGACTGAACAATTGTGAGCTGATCTTTATTTGTGTTGGCGATAATAAAGCTTATTACCAACTGACTTTGAGTGTTGGCGTACTGCTTCTGGGTTCATACACACCCCGTTTCAATTATAACATTCTAAAATAGCAATTTTGATACTTTGAACTATGACCAACACAACCACACAGGTTACAAACATTGCTGTAAAAAAAAAAAAAAAAAAGCTGTAATATATATTCATTTTTTTAAAAAAAATTTTACTTTTTACTTACTACATGTTAAGGCCCGAGCACCAAACAGTGCGAGGACCATATTGAAATCTAAGGAGTTATTATTCTTCTTCTTCCTATAAATGAATTGCCTTTTTGGGGACTTTATCATACTCAAAAACTCATGAAACTTTGCAGCCTCATCAGGTCCGGTAAAAAATTCTATATTTTAAGGGTCTCCAGTGCTAATTTTAAAAAATGGCTCAGGAGTGCCCCCTATTATATTTGTATAAAACAGCCCCCGCCTCTGCTTTCATCTACATTAATGAAAATTGGTGGGCACATGGAACACCCCAAGATGAAAAAAAAAGTCTCCTGTACCAATATGCTAAACTCAACAGGAAGTCAGCCATTTTGATTTGAAGTTGCACACTTAGCGTGTTTCTGGCCATGTTCAGGGGTCATATTTTTACATCTTCTCCTACAGATTTCATCCGATTGACTTCAGAATTTAAACATCCTCTCAGAAGGCCTGGGACATCAAAAGTTATTACATTCTTGAGTTTTCGTCACACCATGTGGGTGTTAATGTGCCAAACATTTCCATGTCTTACCATGAACCAGGAAGTAAATAGGAAGTAGTTTATAACTCTGAGGGACATGAGCCAATCTTCACCAAACTTCACATGTTGGATGACAGTCCCACCCCGAACACATCTACATGATAAGCATTACCATTTCTTATAGCACCTCCTACTGGCCACAGAAAATAACCTGAAAATCATATGTTCTTCTTTGATGTATATCTCCTCCAGATATACCCAATTCACTTCATATGTGGTTTCTAAGACTTTAAGATCTGTGATATGACAACTGATTTAGAAAATTTAGTTTTTGTCACACCATGTGGGCATGGCTTAGTTTCCAACTTTGATGTTTCGCCATGAAACAGGAAGTTGTTGTATCTCAGCCAAACATCGTCCGATCTGCCCAAAGTATCTCTTGTTTGATAAAAGTCCTGGCCTGAACACATCTGCATGGCTCAACTGAGTTATCATCATAGCGCCATCTCCTGAAAACATGGAGTTATATGTTTTATATTTTGATGTGCACCTCCTTACAGGTTGACCATATTCAGCACAAACTTGGTAAGAAAAGCTTTGAGACCTTAACGATGCCTGCATGTGATTTCATAGGTTTTTCATGAACAACATTGCCATGGCAACGTGGTCTTTGCCGCCAAACAGGAAGTTTTTGTAACATTGCTTTGCATCAACCGATTGGCCCCAAATTTTACAGGTGTGATCAAGGTGCAGCCCTGAACACTACAACATGTCAGTTAAGCATGATAATCACAGTGCCACCAACTGGAAAAAGAAAGTAAACCTCTTAATACAACTATACTTTGATTTTCATGACATTTACATGGTTTGGTCTACAAATGATGGAGACCAAGATGATGTACATTTTTGTGGTCTCTAGCGGCACCTAGTGACCACAGGAAATTACCCCACATGAAATATCTAACTGAGGGATCAAAACTCTCTGCCTGCTTGTTGCAACTTTCACTGAAAGGAAAGATCATGGGAAATCAAAAGTTATTTAATTTCTGAGTTTAAGTCATACCATGTGGGTGTGGCTACGTTTTCAACTTTAATGTTTTGCCATTAAACAGTCCTGACTTGATCACATCTGCATGGCTCATCCCCTTACAGGTTGACCACATTCATCTAAAACAATGTAGTTGTTTCTTAAGTAGCAATGATGTGTGGAAGATGAAGAAACCTCCGCGGACACCGACGCGGTTGCATAATAATCAATTTATTACAACAAAGTTCAGCATCCACCAGGCCCCATGGTCTGCCTGGGAGAGGATTCAGGACAGTATTCTACACACTTGTCTTCCAGGCCTAAACATCCCTAGACCACTAACTTCAAGGCCTCCTTGCCTGACCAAATTAGGAACTTTAAGAAACTGAGCATAATACACTACAACAACAACAAACAAAAGCTTCTTTAAGACCTCCATGATGCCTCCTTGTGAAGATAATATGTTTTTAATGAATGCTGTTGCCGTGGCAATGCAGTATTCTCCACCAACCAGGAAGCTACTGTAACTTTGGTTTGCATCTCCCAATTAGCCCCAAATTTTTTAAGGGTGTGATCAGTTTGCAGCCCTAAACACATCAAAATGTCAGTTAACCATGATACTCAGTGTGCCACCTACTGGCAACAGGAAGTGTACCTTGTAACACAATTATTGTTCGATTTACATGGAATTAAGATGCTTTGGTGTACAAATGATGTAGAGCAGGATGACTTAGATTTTGTGTTCTCCAGCACCCCCTAGTTGTCATAGGATAATATTACCGTGTAAAATATCTCATTCAATGGTTCAAACTCTCTGCGTGCATTTTCCGACTTTCACTAAAATTGACAATCTGGCCAGTTGGAGTCACGCCAGTAACCCTGACTTGCATGGAGGTGCGAAGGCTCGTCCGTCACTGCTACTGAAAGGTTGAAACTGAAGGAATGAGTGTCCTCGCACCCAAGCACAGAACGGTGCGAGGACACTCTTGAAACTGAAGGAATTATTATTATTATTATTATTATTATTATTATTATTATTATTATTATTATTATTTTCCTCAAATGAATTGTCTTTTTGAGGGCTTTATTATGTTCCAAACTTATCAGGTCTGGTGAAAAATTTGATATTTAAATGGTCTAGTGTGTGGGTGGGAGGAAATGTATTAGTGGCGCCCCCTACAGATTTTCAACGAAGCAGCCCCCACAGCACGTTTGACCTACAGCTGTGAAACTTTGCCTGTGTAACACCCCAAGACCTACAAAAAGTCTCTTGGGGCCATACCATAAAACCAACAGGAAGTCAGCAATTTTGATTTGCAGTTTTAATTTTGGTGTATTTGTGGCCATTTTCAGGGGGCGTAATTTTTAGAACTTGTCCTAGAACTGTCATTAGATTGACTTCAAATGTTATGGCTACCTTCATAACACCTTTGACAGCAAAAGTTATTTAAATCATGAGTTTTCGAATGGTCAAATCTGCCCCAAACTTCACATGTTTGATAGGAGTCCCACCCTGAACACATCTATATGACAATTTTAAGCGATAATGAGAGCACCACCTACTGGCAAAGGAAAGGCAAAGTTTTACACAAAGACGTCCAGCTCCTAGCAGGTTGCCCCGATTGATCTCAAAATGGTCTCAAAAAATCTTTAAGACGTTGATATGCTTGAAAAAGAATATTGTGAGTTTTCATTAAAAGGCGTTACCACAGTCAGGTGGACAATTTCGATGTTTCTTCATGACATCAAAAACTGTTGTAACTTCGTCCCAGATGGTCAGATCTTTACAAAATTATACAGATTTGATAAGAATCTACGCCTGAAGACATCTGCAGTGCAATTTTGAATCATAGTCATAGCGCCACCTATTGGTAGCAGGAAGTTACTTTTTTTACTCTTTGATTATTCCCCTGTAGCCGGTTAACTCAATTAACCCCATATTCAATTAGAATACTGTGAAGACCTTCGTGATGCACCGAAATGAAACTTTTGAGTTTTCATCAAAAGTTACGCATTAATCGCCATAAATCTGGAAGCACTTTTTGAGGGGCAAAGCATGCACCAAAACTCACCAAACAAGGCACACACATCAGAAGTCCTAAAATGTGTAATCTGATTTTTTTTTTTTTTGCACTGATGTGCCAAAATGGCTCTGTAGCGACCCCTACAGATTTCAACGAAGCAGCCCCTGTGGTACATTTCATCTAGAGCTACAATACTTGGGAGCCATGTGTAACAGCCCAAGGCCTACAAAAAAGCCTCTTGGACCCATACCCTAAACCCTATAGGAGATCGGCCATTTTGAATTGAATGTGCAATTTTGGTGTATTTTTGGCCTTTTGGCAATTTTCATTTTCCTATAGATTTCATTTGATTGACTTCAAAATTTAAACATCCTCTCAGAACGCCTGGAACAACAAAAGTTATTACATTTGTGATTTTTATGATACTCACAGAGCCACCTACTGGCAACAAGAAGTATGCCTCGTACCACAACTATCCTTTGATTTTCATGAAATTTACATGTTTTGGCCAATTCACTTTTTGTAAAATAGCTTATAATGGCATCAAAATTGCTCTGATCTGCATTTATGCTCCAAATTGCTTTGACCAGCATTTTTATGATTCACTGGCCTCTATATTAGTAGATCTTCCAGAGTATCAGCTTTTGATAGGGGGTGACTGCAATGTTGTTTGGCTCCATGACATTGATAGAGCAGGAGTGACAGAAAGCAGAGATCAACGACTGGTATCTGTTGCATTACAGAAATTGTCAGTTGATCATGGGGTAACTGATATTTGGCGCATGATGAATTCTTCTACCAAAGAATTTTCTTTTTTCTCTGCTCGACATAAAACTTTTTCAAGAATTGACTATATTTTCACATCAAAAACTCTTTTTAGTGACATCCATAGTACTGAGATGACTCCAATCTCATTGTCTGATCATAGGGCTGTTTTATGCACTTTTTCATTAAGAGCTAGTCAATCTAGGGCTGTTTGTTGGCGTTTTGATACATCTCTACTTCGGAGTGACACTTTTAGACGAGAGCTTGAGGCTGAATTTAAGGAATTTATTAGAATAAATAGCCCATCAGTTGATGACCCCTGTGTGTTGTGGGATGCGGTTAAAGGTTGCATCAGAAACAAAGATATATCGTTTGCATCAAATCTTAACAAATTTAGAAAACATCAGCAATCAGGACAAAGGAGGGGGACATAACATCTGATCCCATAATGATTAATTGCATTTTTCAACTGTTCTATCAAAATTTGTATAAGTCAGAGGTGCTTCATAATGACAAAATCTGCTCTGAATTCCTTAAGCCATTACACCTACCTAAACTGCCCCAGGAGCCCAGCTGTCAGTTAGAGGCACCTATCACTTTCGAAGAATTAAGGAATGCCATTAAATCAATGAACAGAGGCAGATCCCTGGACCTGGATGGATTACCTCCAGAATTATATGATGCTTTCTGGCCCCAGCTATGTCCTCTGTTGATGGATGCTTAATTTTTCTATTAACAGAGGTTCCTTCTCAGTTAGTTCCAATGTTGCAATAATCTCTCTTCTTCTAAAAATGGACAAACCATCTGACAACTGGTCCTCCTACAGGCCTTTAAGTCTCTTGAATTGTGAAGTTAAGCTTTATGCTAAGGTTCTATCTACTTGTTTAGAGCAGTACATTCCCCATTTGGTCCACCTTGACCAAACTGGGTTCATTAAATCCAGACTGGCGTCTGATAATGTCCGTCACTTACTCCATATCATAGATTCAGCCTCTAGTTCAGAAGATCAAAGTGCCATTCTTTCATTTGACACCGACAAGGCCTTTGACCGATTGGAATGGTGTTATTTATGGTCTGCACTCCAACACATGGGTTTCAGTGATAGCTTTATTTCTATGATTAAGTTACTGTATGCCAACCCTTCTGCAGTTGTTATAACGGGCAACACTTGCTCATTTAGGCTCCCAGTCTCCAGATCCTCCCGTCAGGGCTGCCCTTTATCTCCACTCTTATTTTCTTTGTCTCTGGAACCTGTTGCTCAGGCAATACGACAATAGGAGGTTCTTGAACTAATCATCATTTACAAAACGCAACATAATATTTCTTTGAATGTGGATGATATCCTGATTTTTACAAAAAATCCTTATAAAACCCTTCCACAACTCTTTAAAATTTTCGAGGTCTTCAGCAGTATCTCAGGTTACAAAATAAACTGGACAAAATCAGCTTTAATGCTACTGGGTGGACTGGGTGATCAGACAACTATCTTTAATATTCCAGTTGTTGACAAATTTAAATATTTAGGAGTGTCTATCCATCCCTCCCTTAATGCACTAACCACTGATAACTATAATAAAGTTTTAAATGATATTGACAGCGACCTGAAAAGATGGGGTATGTTCCACACTTCTTTTCAGTCTAGACAATCATCAAGATGAACATATTGCCTCGCATCAATTTTATCAGTTCCATGATTCCTCTAGCCCCACCGGGCAGTTACTGGAAGAAGCTACATTCTGTTATTAGCACTTTTTTATGGGACAAACAGAAACCCAGAGTCAAAGCCTCTACCCTGCAAAGATATAAATCATCAGGAGGTGTGAATTTGCCTAATTTTGAATGGTATTCATGGTGTTTTGTTTTACATCCACTTATTATTTGGTTGAACTCAGAGACTCTGGTGTCATGGCGCCCCATCGAAGAAAACTTAATATATCCACATAGTCTGTCTAATTTGATATACTCCAGTATACCCCATGGGATAGTAAAACAAGATTTTGGACCAATAATATATATATATATATATATATATATATATATATATGTATATATATATATATATATATATATATATATATATATATATATATATATATATATATATATATATATATATATATCCTTTCTATATGGCATAAAGTCCAGCACTTTGCCAAAATTCGAAATACATTTTTTGCTCAATTTCCTATTTTTCACAATTACTCTCTTTTAATTGAGAAGAAGCCAATTGTTTTCCCCAAATGGAGCAACAAAGGATTCTGTGTCTTTAAAGACATCATAGGGAGAAGGGGTCTTCGTGAATTCCATGACCTGGATAGGTCTTATAATCAGGCACTTTTATATTTCTATTTTATTTCTATTCTTCATGTTATTTTTGACACCAAAGGTAAAAACAATGGTATTGTCTCTGACTTATATAAATTTATAGCTAAAGCTTCATGCAAACCTCTATCACTTAACAGACTCTGGAAGAGGGAGATCAACATCTCCTCGGATCTAGACTGGCACACTATATGATCAAATGTATCCTTGTCTTCCATATTGTGATTTTTGTCCAGATAATACTATTGCTTCTTTCCATCATATGGTTTGACAGTGTCCGGAGGTTAATAGATTTTGGAACAATTTCTCGAGCATCATGTCAAATGTACTTGGAAGGGCTATCCCGCACTGACAGAGTCTGCTCTTAATTAATGATACTTCATCTTTAAAACTAACTGTAAACAATAAGCGTCTGTTGTTGGCTGGTCTTACAGCCGCCAAAAGAATGATAGCCTGTCATTGGAAACCAACATCTACTGTCGGTGAGGGAATGGCTTTTCGTTAACGGGATATTGCCCAATTGGAGCTTTCTACAGCTCGTTTACATTCTGCTAAAACTTCAAATATTAATTGCTGGTCAAAGTTATTGGAGAAAATTACTGATATGTTGTAAATAAAGCAGGCACCGGAGCAAATGGCGTTTTGCTGTGATGGTTTCATGGATGTAAAGTTATTTTGCTTTTTCCCAGTATGTAAATAATTGTTCCCAGTCTCTTTTCTTTTTGGATGCTACTCCCTTATTATGAAATCATGAATAAATTTAAAAAAAAATGGATCACAAATGTTTTGGTCTACAAATGGTGTAGACCAAGATGACATAGATTTTGTGTGTCCACAGGACGCAAAACTTTGGCTGTGTTGATACAAATTGCATAAAATTTGGCCAGGTTGTGTGGGGTGAATTTTAATTTTTCATGATTTTTTTGAGTCTATGCCTTTTAAACTAAATAGAGCAATCTGTGTCCCTTCGGCATTTTTTTGTGCCATTGACTACCATTCAAAATGCATTTTTTTAAAAAAACACTGCCATTGTAATTTGATTCCTTTCTTTCATTCCCTGGTGTTGAAATCCCTTTAAAATGTCATGTTTTATTGTTTTCCACTAGGTGAAGATATTTTTTCATGTACTGTAAATCTACCACTGACAGGCAATATTATCATTTTTACATTAGCATATATTTCCACGCACTGCAGGCCAATTCAATAAATATCTGAAGCTAAAATGATTTGGGTGTATTTTAGGGATGTCATAGTGTGGTGTGCATGTGTGTGTTTAGGAATTAATGCATGTGTGTGTGTGTGTGTGTGTGTGTGTGTGTGTGTGTGTGTGTGTGTGTGTGTGGTTGTGGGTGCGTGCATGGTTTTGCGTGCATGCCTGCTAGTGCACGCATGTGTGTCTAAGTATGGAAGTACAAGTAAGGATTTTAAAAATGTTCCAATAATAATCTTGTTCATGTTTGAAAGAGTTGAAATCATGAAAATCAATTAATATTTGTTATGTATGGTGAGGACTGAAGTTAATAATGAAATTCATAACAAAAAATGGAAAAAATGCATTGATACAAAATAATCCACAGGTGGAGCAACCACTTTGCACAAAAAATGAAACTTGATCAAAATCAATGTTGCCAATTTTTGACACTCCCAGGCTCGGATAATCCCCCCCCCAAAAAATATTAGCTCTTTACTCTTGCAGGCCTGCTGGAGGGGGCGTGGGAGTTTGCCTATCCGGTCTACATGTGTTTTGTGGATTTGGAAAAGGCTTGGAAATGACCGTGTCCCTCGGGGAGTCCTGTGGGGGGGTACTGTGGGAGTACGGGGCACCGGGGTCACTGCTGCGTGCCATCTGATCCCTGTACAACCAAAGTGAGAGCTGTGTCCGCATACGCAGCGTGAAGGCAAACGCGTTCCCAATGGGTGTTGGCCTCTGCCAGGGTTGCCCCTTGTCTCCCATCCTGTTCGTGATTTTCATGGACAGGATCTCAAGATGCAGGTGGGGGGGTCCGGACCTCAGTATTGCATCTCTGCTTTTTGCAGATGATGTGGTTCTGTTGGCCCCATCACACTGTGACCTCCAGCATGCACTGGGGCGGATTGCGGCCAAGTTTGAAGCGGTCGGGATGAGAGCCAGCACCTCCAAATCTGAGGCCTTGGTTCTCTGCCGGTAGACTGTTCCCTCTGGGTGGGGGAAGGGTTGTTGCCCCAAGCGAGAGAGTTCAAGTTTCATGGGGTCTTGTTCACGAGTGAGGGTAGAAGGGAGCGTGACATGGACAGGCGGTTTGGTGCAGCATCTGCAGTAATGTGGGGCTGGACCATTGTGGAGAACAGGGAGTTGAGCTCTGGGTAGTGACCAAAAGAATGAGATCACGGATACAAGCAGCTGAAATGAGTTTCCTCCAAAGGGTGGCTTGGCTCAGCCTTAGAGATAGGGTGAGGAGCTGGGATATCCAGGAGGAGCTTGGAGTAGAGCTGCTGCTCCTACGCGTCGAAGGGACCAGTTGAGGTGATTCGGCATCTGATCAGGATGTCTCCTGGGCGCCTCCTGTTGGAAGTGTTCCAGGCACATCCTACTGATAGGAGGCCCTGGGGCAGACCCAGAATGCGCTGGAGAGATTACATATGTGTGGCCTGGGAATGCTAAAACTGGCATTTAAAGGGTTAAAAATTCAGAAAATTAATGAATATTTGTTATCTATGGTGAGGACTGAAGTTATTGGCATTCATAAAAAAAACATTTTGGAAAAATATACTGGTACATAATAATTCTATGGTAATCCTTAAAACAGCATGGATATGGGATGGAAAAAAAAAATTAAAAATCAACTTTTTGTGTTTTTTTCTTCAATTGCTAAAACTGGCATTTAAGGGGTTAAAAATTCAGAAAATTAATGAAAATGTGTTCTATACAGTGAGGACTAAAGTTAATAATGGCATGCATAAAAAAATGGAAAAAAATTGGCAATCTTTAAAAGAGCATTTTTTGTGTCCAAGGGACACAGGTGGAGCACTAAATGTAGGAACCCCTAAGGGTTAATATACTAATTTTAGTATCTTTTATGTATGTGTAAAAATTTTACATTTGAATATATCTGAGATTATATGACACTTTGTTGCTGTTTACTGTCATCTGTGTGCTCCCTGTGATTTATGTGTTAACACCTATTGGCAAACCCAATTTCCTATGGAACAGTTATAAATTTAAGGTTGAAGATGATAAATATCAGAGTTCATGTAGAACACATTAGAATTTATACTTTATTTCTGCTGTAAAATGTTCCAAATATCTATAACAGCATTAGTCTAAAAAAGTAGTAGTAGTAAAATCATCAGTAGTTCGAGGTCTGTTAGCAGGGCACAGTATTTACTTTGTAGTTTTAGAACAAGTATAGAATTAGGTCACAGCCTAATACTGATGAATGTTACTGAATATCATGGAGGAGGTTGAGCATGTGGACGTCTCACTGTGCACAATTACATTTTAGCCATTTCCATCATTTCAAGAGATGTATGTTCAAATAGTTCATTTGTAATACTGCAACCAAAAAAACTAACACGATGCAATATGATATGTTGATATTTGAAAACTAGGAGAATGTGTTCAGTGTTTATCATAAAGACTGCAACACAGTGAGCTGAAAAGTCCTCCTGTCCTGGGCCAGCTGATGTAAACAACCTCCATTATGTGTGTGTTTGATTCTACATCTGCTTGAAGGCTGGATGGGAGTAAATACTCTGCTCTCTTCTCTCCATGCCAACATAGGATCAGCATGAGACATTTGATGATGATAATCCATCCTGAGTCAGAGACCACCTGTTCATCCATTTGTGCTGTGCTGCTCTCTGCTGCAGTCTGCTGGACACACTGATAGACTGCTCTGTGGAGGAGCACCGTCCAAAACAGATCACTGCACTAAATATAGATAGGGAGGAGCAAGAGACACTGTGAGGAACAAAAGCTCTCAGAACTGCAAAGCTGATTTATATAATTATACACATAATACAAATGGAACACCATAGCAGCATTAAGCAGTACTCCAGATGGAACCAGTTTGAACTACTTGGATACAGCTGGGTTGTTTATTTACAAACACTTCATCAAATAATATTAATTGATTGTATATTTTGTATGTGAAATCTTAATATATAATGTAATTAAACAAACTACAGTCTACTGAGCACTTCATGACACAGAACACAAATCACAAATCACTAAACTTTGTGAGGGTGCTTAGAAACAACTTCACAACAGCTGTAAAGAAAGCAACTTCAAGAACAATTTGCATGTTAAATTTCTTTTTACCAAATGTATTATTACCATTTCCTGGAAAAGTATCAGGCTATTTGAAAAGTTAATGTAGGATCTAATATATTTTGAAAGATATAAGGGCAGAATTTCTGAGGAAAAACTAAGAAAAAGTAAAGGTTTTTCAGAAGTAATTTTTCCACACATCATGTCAAATACCATCACAGAAGGGGATCTGGTTCCCTGAACGTGCCTCAATACACTGTGCAGTTGTAGGTAGTCATGAGTCATGAGCCCGAGCATTTGTTAATTAATGAGTTTATCTTTTTTCAATAGTTTATATTGCATGTCACTATTTGACATCATGGTGAGTTACTGTGTCTATGCAGCCTGTCAGGATGTTGATTTCACAGTTTTCCTAACAGGAAAAGGACAGGAGCTACCTTTCATGCCCGGGTTTTGTTCTGTGCAAGTGAAGAGACAGGACTTCACTGCTGCATGTCTAACGAAAAACCTAGTTTGTTTAGTCGAGAGGATTTCATTTGTGACGAAACGAGGAGTCCAGGATGGGATGTCTCCGCCAGAGGCATGTGAGACTGATAGCTGGTGCAGTTCCTTCAGTACACAACTGCTTCATCAGTTCCACAGTCATCGGCAGCTTCTGGTACTGCCTTCAACAAGAGTAACAAATTGAAGACTCTACTTGTAAAAAAAGTGACCTGTGCACTGTAAGTCGTGTTTTCTAACGCTTGCTAAATCCCAAATTAGGCAGAATCTTTAAATAAGTTGAATATTTGGTTAATGTAAATAAAGCATTGTGGTAACCATTAATGAGGCAATCAATTCATCACTTATATGTTAATTATACAGGTTATAACTCCAATGAAATGTGATGCCAAAAGCTTCTTTAACTTGAGCAGAGGAAATAAGTATTGTTTTGTGTATCACTTGCAGCTGCTTTATAATAATGTCTGGATGCAGAATGATTAAAGTGTCCACACATCCCGACTCCAACAAGACGGCCCCTTGGTCACTCTACCTGAACACATCTGCTGTCACAAGCAGAGTTCCACAGCAGGACAAGGTGGGACAGCACACCACATTTCCACTGACACACCAGTCTTCCAGCCTCCTCCTCTTCTCTCACCAGAGTCCTCTGCTCTGGCAGATCAGCAAATAGAAAATGAATCACTTGGCTGAATGGTGCTGTCCAGGTTTCAGCCAATTTTTGGCAAATCACAGGACATCTGATGTTGCTCAGAGGTCGCCCAGTTTATCATCCAACACCTGTACAATGGCTAGCAGGATAAATGTTCAGATGGTATCCATTCTTCTGTGTCTTTCCTCAGTGTTTGCTAATGTTTACATTTGAAAACCTCCACCTGGCTGGGTAACAGTAAGCTATCTAGAAGTCGGCAGGAGGAGTTTATGGATTGGTGAGTTTACTTTCTGATCCTGATAATGACCAGCAGCCACATGCCACCACCGTCCAACGCCAGTCACAAAAAGCAACACTTAATTTATAAACATGAACTTAAATTTAGCACAAATTTAGCGGAGCTGACAAAGAGGCGGATAGAAGCTTCTACACCTCATCGGAACATAGTGGCAACCTCCAGAAGTGAGGCTGAATTCATCAGACATTTTTTCCTCAATGACTGGCTGTAGCCAATTTCTAAGAGCTCTTCAACTCCCACCTCTGCAAGAACTTTTCATCTTCACTGGGGGAGGTTGGGGACATGAAATCAGTGTAGTCCATGTTCAAAACCTCTCATGGAGGCGCCTGCTGAAAGTTATAATCCGAACATCATCGGTGCCTGTCGTAGTGACAACTGAAGAATCCGCTGGTGGACAGCAGTGGAGGAGGCCATCAGGCTGAAGAAGCAGGGCCTTTTGGGATGTGGACCCAAGAGTCTCCCGAAGCAGTGGACACAATCCCAGTTGGCCAGAAGGGCTGTAACTGAGGCGGTCCATCCATCCATCCATTTTCTTCCGCTTATCCGGGGTCGGGTCGCGGGGGCAGCAGCCTAAGCAGGGAAACCCAGACTTCCCTCTCCACGGCCACTTCGACCAGCTCTTCCCGGGGGACCCCGAGGCGTTCCCAGGCCAGCTGTGAGACGTAGTCTCTCCAGCGTGTCCTGGGTCTTCCCCGGGGCCTCCTACCGGTGGGACGTGCCCTGAACACCTCACCAGGGAGGCGTCCTGGAGGCATCCTAATTAGATGCCCGAGCCACCTCATCTGGCTCTTCTCAATGCGGAGGAGCAGCGGCTCTACTCCGAGCTCCTCCCGGATGACCGAGCTTCTCACCCTATCTCTAAGGGAGAGCCCAGCCACCCTACGGAGGAAACTCATTTCGGCCGCTTGTACCCGCGATCTTGTTCTTTCGGTCACTACCCAAAGCTCATGACCATAGGTGAGGGTAGGAACGAAGATCGACTGGTAAATCGAGAGCTTTGCCTTTCGGCTCAGCTCCCTCTTCACCAAGACAGACCGGTGCAGAGTCCGCATTACTGCAGACGCCGCACCGATCCGCCTGTCGATCTCCCGTTCCATCCTTCCCTCACTCGTGAACAAGACCCCGAGGTACTTAAACTCCTCCACTTGGGGCAGGACTTCATCCCCGATCCGGAGGGGGCATGCCACCCTTTTCCGGCTGAGAACCATGGTCTCGGATTTGGAGGTGCTGATTCTCATTCCAGCCGCTTCACACTCGGCTGCGAACCGATCCAGTGAGAGCTGAAGGTCGCGGCCCGATGAAGCCAACAGGACCACATCATCTGCAAAGAGCAGAGACCTAATCCTGAGGTCACCAAACCAGACTCCCTCAACACCCTGGCTGCGCCTAGAAATTCTGTCCATAAAAGTTATGAACAGAATCGGCAACAAAGGGCAGCCCTGACGGAGTCCAACCCTCACCGGAAACGAGTTCGACTTACTGCCGGCAATGCGGACCAAGCTCCGGCACCGGTCATACAGAGAACGGACAGCCCGTATCAGGGAGTCCGAAACCCCATATTCGGAGAACCCCACAGGACTCCCCGAGGGACACGGTCGAATGCCTTCTCCAAGTCCACAAAGCACATGTGGACTGGTTGGGCAAACTCCCAAGCACCCTCAAGGATCCTGCCAAGGGTCCAGAGCTGGTCCACAGTTCCACGACCGGGGCGAAAACCGCATTGCTCCTCCTGAATCCGGGGTTCGACTATCCGGCGGACCCTCCTCTCTAGTACCCCCGTATAGGCCTTACCAGGGAGGCTGAGGAGTGTGATCACCCTGTAGTTGGAACACACCCTCCGGTCCCCTTCTTGAAAAGAGGGACCACCACCCCAGTCTGCCAGTCCAAGGGCACTGCCCCCGATGTCCACGCAATGTTGCAGAGTCATGTCAGCCACGACAGCCCCACAACATCCAGGGCCTTGAGGAACTCCGGGCGGACCTCGTCCACCCCCGGGGCCCTGCCACCGAGGAGCTTTTTGACCACCTCGGTAACCTCAGCCCCAGAGATAGAGGAGCCCACCCCGGGTCCCCAGGCCCTGCTTCCCCAACGGAAGGCGTGTCGGTGGGATTGAGGAGGTCTTCGAAGTATTCCTTCCACCGATCCACAACGTCCCGAGTCGAGGTCAGCAGCGCCCCGTCGCCACCATACACAGTGTTGACGGAGTACTGTTTCCCCCTCCTGAGACGCAGGATGGTGGTCCAGAACCTCTTCGAAGCCGTCCGGAAGTCGTTTTCCATGGCCTTGCCGAACTCCTCCCATGCCCGGGTTTTCGCCTCGGCGACCGCTGCCGCCGCACTCCGCTTGGCCTGTCGGTACCTGTCTGCTGCCTCCGGAGTCCCACAGGCCAAGAAGGCCCGATAGGACTCCTTCTTCAGCTTGACGGCACCCCTTACCGCCGGTGTCCACCAGCGGGTTCAGGTGTTGCCGCCCCGACAGGCACCAACCACCTTACGGCCACAGCACCGGTCGGCCGCCTCAGCAATGGAGGCACGGAACACGGCCCACTCGGACTCAATGTCCCCAGCCTCCCCCGGGACATGGTCGAAGCTCTTCCGGAGGTGGGAGTTGAAGCTCCTTCTGACGGGAGACTCTGCCAGACGTTCCCAGCAGACCCTCACAATGCGTTTGGGTCTGCCAGGTCTGACCGGCGTCCTCCCCCACCATCGGAGCCAACTCACCACCAGGTGGTGATCGGTTGACAGCTCCGCCCCTCTCTTCACCCGAGTGTCCAAGACATACGGCCGCAAGTCCAACGATACAGCTACAAAGTCGATCATTGAACTGCGGCCGAGGGTGTCCTGATGCCAAGTGCGCATATGGACACCCTTATGCTTGAACATGGTGTGCGTTATGGACAATCTGTGGCGAGCACAGAAGTCCAATAACAAAACACCACTCAAGTTCAGATCGGGGGGGCCATTCCTCCCGATCACGCCCCTCCAGGTCTCACTGTCGTTGCCAACGTGAGCGTTGAAGTCCCCCAGCAGAATGAGGGAGTCCCCAGAAGGAGCACTCTCCAGCACCCCCTCTAAGGACTCCAAAAAGGGTGGATACTCTGAACTGCTGTTTGGACCATAGGCACAAACAACAGTCAGGATCCGTCCCCCAACCCGAAGGTGGAGGGAGGCTACCCTCTCATTCACCGGCGTAAACTCCAACGTACAGGCACTGAGCTGGGGGGCAATAAGTATTGCCACCCCTGCCCGGCGCCTCTTACCAGTGGCAACTCCAGAGTGGAAGAGAGTCCATCTCCTCTCAAGAAGACTGGTTCCGGAGCCCAAGCCATGCGTCGAGGTGAGGCCGACTATATCTAGTCGGAACTTCTCAACCTCGCGCACCAGCTCAGGCTCCTTCCCCACCAGAGAGGTGACATTCCACGTCCCCAGAGCTAGCTTCTGCAGCCGAGGATCGGACCGCCAAGGTCCCCGCCTTCGGCTGCCGCCCAGCTCACATTGCACCCGACCCCTACGGCCCCTCCTACGGGTGGTGAGCCCACGGGAAGGAGGTCCCATGTCACCTCTTCGGGCTGTGCCCGGCCGGGCCCCATGGGTAAAGACCCGGCCACCAGGCGCTCGCCATCGAGCCCCACCCCCAGGCCTGGCTCCAGGGGGGGGGCCCCGGTGACCCGCGTCCGGGCGAGGGGAACTCTGAACCATTGACTGACATCATCATAAGTGTCTTGTGAGCTACACTTTGTCTGGTCCCTCCCCTAGGACCTGTTTGCCATGGGTGACCCTACCAGGGGCATGAAGCCCCCGACAACTGAGCTCCTAGGATCACTGGGACACACAAACCCCTCCACCACGATAAGGTGGTAGCTCAGGGAGGGGAACTGAGGCGGTCACCAAAGCAAAATTGTCCTGGGTCTGAAGGGAGTTTGGGGAAGCTACAGAGAAGGACTGTTAGTCAGCCTCAAGAAAGAAAATCCTTCCAAACAATGGATGATGATGGTGATGATTTTGGTCCTGCCATCTGATGTCACAGCATTCAGGAACATATCCCAGTAGACCATGTTCATTTAACCAGTGGAAGCAAATATCATGATCTCGATACAATTTGATAAATCGTGCATTGGGGGGACATGAACTCAAAGACATCAATATAAAAAGACCCTATTAAGGACACAACACAACCAACTCTTGCAGAGTATAATACAATCCAACACAGTAGCCCCGCAATAAGCACAAGCTTTGCAATGGTAAAATAATCCAACACAACACTTTACCTCCTGAAATCAACAAAAGGCAACAAACTATAGTGCAACCTGAACCCTGACCACAGAACAGAATCAACATGTCTCAACAAAAATAGTTAGCATGAGGTTGGCATTTGTTTAAGGGTATTGCACTACACTGCAATATGTTGCTTACATGTTGCCTTCATGTAAAGAGAAGAGTCCCTACGCACCTGCAACCTTTGAAACCCCACTCTGCTTAAAATATTGACCTAGTTACAAGTGAATCTATGATGCAAGCTCCTTGATGTTTCAAGAGCTTGTTCAAGTGTACCCTCAGGCTATTCACACCAACAGGAAATAGGAAAATGCAGTAACTGCATGCAGAGTTCAGTCACGTTAGGTATAAAGAACATACTAACAATTCCATTCAGCTATGAAAACCTGATTCAGATTGCCATCACTCTCTCTCTCTCTCTCTCTCTCTCTCTCTGTTGTTCATTTAATTTAAATGTAATGTTACTCACCATTTTATCAGAGGCAGAAGTTCAGAAGACATCCATCATGGGTCCAGGAGTGTAAAAATTTGATCAGAAACAAAGGAAACAAAAGGTTAGCACAGTTTCAGCAATGACAGACAGGATTCAACTCTCTAGGGCACAGCTCTGTTTTCTGACCGTCATTAAATCATTGTTCAGTTTCCCAGCCATCAAGGCAGCGTAACTCGTTCTGCAGCCATGTTAGGTGTCCACACCATTCAGTCATTTTATACCTGCTATTGTCATTCACTGTGATTTCCATACTGTTATCCCTGTCCAGGAGGAAGAATTGCATCTCTGTTTTTCTTACTGAAGATTCTTTTCCCCTGGTAAACATTTCTTAGGGGCAGGGTGTTTTGGTTGTTTTCACTTTTCTAGAGGGTTTCACATGACTTAAACATAGTAAAGCCAAAACAGTTTTGAACTTTGGCTTTGTACAGCCAGATGGCAGCAGCTGCATTCACTTACAACAGCCACAGGCTGCGTCACTTAAAATGATGTATTCTCATGATATTGAAGACGTTAAGACCTAAGTTAGTTCAAAGTAAGATAATGAGCAGAATATATTCTAAAGATACCCCTCGTAACTGGCTGTCTGGTGATTTATCCAAAAATAACAGCAGTCATTTAGAAACAGGTATAAAAATTATGCCAATGCCAATGTGGCTCATGTTAAGCCTTGCTTTTCAGACCCACTTTGAATCGAAATGGGAGCTTTGTTCCTCTAAAATATGAACTGATTTGTTCATAAAACTCCTTCAAAAATTATTATGAACTGGCTTCAGGAGTAGCTGCATTGTCTGAAAGGACAGTTAGAGTAGCCATGCATTTGCTGTGTCAAAATCTGCTCCCCTGTCAAATAGTGTGTTCACACACACTGACCGTAATAATGTACTTAGTGTCATAAACTGTAGCTATATTCTGTAGTTCCATTCAAAAATGCTAATGCTTAATAATTTAACTGGCTCACTCAGATACGGTATATCAGTCATATCATCAATATAAGATGTTAATTCATGAGCCAATGAACAGAATTTGGTGTGACTGTTTCTTTTTATACTTTTAATTGAACTTCCATATTTGAGCTCAGTATATTGTATAGACTAATATAAATCCTCACTCGAGGACCGAATCTCGAGAAACTCAAGGAAAAAATAATAATAATAATCCCGATCTTAACTAGGGCACCAAAATGGCTGTAGCCAGCCCTTAACGACAGTACATATCAAATGCATCAAACACCCTGATGCTGAACAAAGCTGCAGACATCTCCAGTAAGAGAAACTTCTTCCTGTGCCTGCAATCTTGTTTATTTGTTCCTAATCATGATTGGAAGGTGAGCTAGCACAAATGTTCAGCTTCAAATATTTGGAGCCCTGACTTTACACAAGTCGCGACCATAATATGTGTTGGTGGATAATGAGATTATGCTGACAGTACATCCCAAGTGAAGTCTGTCAGTTGATTCCTGTGAAACAATCTCTTATCTGTCAACAGCCAGGATAGAGGACACCCAGGGAAGTCTGATATCCGTCCTCTGAGGAAGGGACTGCTGGGGATCTGTTGTTAAAATAGGGCAAACTGATGTCTTTCAAGTCCAGCGATCATAAATAAATCTATTTGCAGGATTTAATTCATCCAACGGTAAAATATAAAAACGCAGTGTGTTGAAAAGCTCAGACAGGCCACTGATGTTAGTTCCAGCTCTTGTGTTGGAAGATTTAAATAGTTAATGAGGTCATCCAAGCTCTGCCAGCTGTGTACCAACAACAGAGGTAACAACATAATTTCCTGTGGCCATTAAGGGTGTTCTTACCCTCAGTCTGCACCATCCGTGTGTGTTCTTTTTGCGGCATGACCCAGCTCCGAGCCTATATTTAATTATGTCAGGTCTGATAATAACAAGCCCAGTGGGTCCACAAATGATTTTTAGATAATTGCAGGTAAAAGAATAGTTCATGCTGAGCTTTGCTGGTGCATTAGCAGCCTTGACCTGTGCAGAACTCTGCTCTGGAGAAAAACAAGAAAATACAAATTGACCTCACATGTTTGAACTCTATTTGAAGTCTTCACTAACACGTTCATTTGTTCATGGCACATAAGATGGATCATTTTGTGGTGTTACTGATTATATGGATAATTTCCATGTGTATAAACCACAACTGCAAATATTTAGAAACACAGCTGAAAGTGGCAAAACAGAAAACTCACTATAAGATATTGAGATATCACCTTCACAATAATCGGACATATTGACAGACAGAGTGACGGATGTACAGACAACCCTAAAACATAATGCCTCCAGCCTCTGCTATTGACAGCACGGAGGTATAAAAATTGACCAGTACTTGAAGAAACTGCATAAAAATCACAGAGGAAATTGAAGCCCTGAGGTCCTGTTTAGACTGAAATCATTTTGCTGAAAAAAATGCAACCCTCTTATTAGATGAAGCCATTCCATCAGCATCATGGGCCTTCCAGTGCAGCAGGGTTTGGCAAAACACAACAGGATCATTCAGCAAAAAAGTTTAACCAGGCTCAACCTGTGCTCCAACATGACACCATCTGGCGTGGTGCTGCATTTGCCAATCACAAGCAGGTGGAATAACTTAGTTCTACTAACTTAGTTCAACTGTTTAGCTCATCATCTTTGTGACAAAAGTTGAAATACTGGTATATTAGAATACAAGTATTTTTTTAGTATTTGCATTAATCTGTTAGTTAAACTATATCATGTAAATCTTCCACTGTCTTAGCAGGGCCTTAAACAACACACCCTCTTTAGCTGTGCTAACAGCTCTGTGACACCCCTTTCCCACCAAAAGTAGCGCATGCACGCAGGTTTTTCAAACACAAGTAAACCCGCTAAAAACATGCTATAGTCTGCTTTCCCACTGTCAGAAGCAGATCTGTGTGCAGGCTGCTGAAACGGATGAGACTGCCTGTCTGTGTGTGTGTGCTTCTGGTTTGTGTTGTTGTGTAGGTGTGATGTCATGGACACGTTGGAGAACAGGTAAACAGTATAAAGCAACATAGACAGTGGTCTGTGAAAACATAACGGTGGTTTACAGCATGTTGATGCAATGAAGTTTACCATGTTCACTATATTGGTTTAGCAGAGGCTAAGTCGCCCGCTCTCACTGCCTGCGATGTGAAGTCTGTGAAGTCCAGGATCCATTTGCACAAACTGAGGTTAAGTCCTGGGTTCATAAGTTTAGTATTGAGCCTGATGGGGATTATTATTTTTTTAAAAATCCTCCTTCTGTTGTGTGATGGGTAAGGGCTGTGTGCAGGATGAAAGTTATGACATCATCATTTGATCTGATCTGGTTTAGAAGGAGTTGAGCAGCACTGGACTGCAATCATTCAAAGGCTAGGCAGGCAATCTCAGGCAGGCACAGGGACAATGATGGACTTGTTTAAGCACATGGGGATAAGAGACTAGGTCAGGGGAAAAATGCAAAAGGTGCAGGCCTTGAGTACACGGGGGATGCTGTCTGATCCTGTTGGCTTCCGAATGTTAATCCTGGCCCTATCCTATCTCTGTCGGGGGTGCTCACTTCTGTTGCGTAGGGCTGTAGGCTAGTGTTTAGTCTCTGAGTGCGCATAAAAGTGATGAAGTTCATCAGTTAAGCTGTGAAGGGGTTTTCCCTTTGTAATCTGTTATTTTTCCTCAGTCCCTACATGCTTTTAGCTTCTCACTGCTGGGATGGGAATACTCTTTGTCTCTGTATTGCTTCTTAGTGGCCTTCACCATTTTACACCGGACATAAGACCTCCTCTACGTCCGGTCTACGTCACCTCTAGTCCTCCATATCCTCAGAGTCCAGTCCCAGAATTGTATGTAGCGGTGTACCTCTGCTGGTGAATGGTTTCACCCAGAGCCCTTTAAGAGACAGTCGCGTCATTTCCGTTCACTCTAATGGACCGTTTTTTCACAGCAATGGCAGAACTTGGAGCATCTCAATAGTTTCTGGAAGTAGCATTACTTGCTAGCAGCGCAATGGAGTTGCAGCAGAGAAGACCGTTTGTGATGGGCTTTAACAGTGTAAGATGTCTAAAGAATCGTTCTTTATATTATCAGCATATCTTAGATAAATTAACATGTGCATTAAAACATGATATTAGATTATCTGCCACTAAATTAGTAGATTTACGAAGCAACAACAGATATGCTAACAGAGTAAGTTAACGTTAGTACAATGTACTGTATAAACTGAACACATTTTGTTAGCCCCTAACAGTCTGTTAATTTAAAATGTCCTGCTCCTGAGTAATTTCATCGAACATTAAGGAGTTAACGGGGAGAAAAGGCTTGTGTGATTTATTTTACAGGTCAGTGTGAGTTACATGACAGCTTTGTTAAAGATAACATGGTGCTTGATAGCAGAGTGCTATTTTATGATACATAAGTATTGATATGGATTAAAAGTGCATATTTGAGAGATCTCAACAGAATGTAAAAAAAAAAACATTACTGTAAACAGAAGCGTAATTTAAGGGTGAATGTTTTTAGCTTTGTGATTCTGTTGGTTCCATTTGTCTTTATTATGTTTCAGCTCAGCTGATTTTCCATTGATGGCAAAGGGAGGGAAGCTGAAAGACCTGAATGAGATCTCAGGATAAATCATTTAGAAAATGAAACACACTAGGCTTAATGGGAAATTATTCTAAATACTGAAATTGTTACACTACTGTATTATATTATATTTTATTATGTTGTTATATATGTAATCTTGTTATTGTATATTGGTAACTAACAACAGGAGAACTGGGTGCTGGGGGAACTATTTCGAAGCGGGTTATAAAAACGCAGAAGGCTCTAGTTTAATGCAGTCCATTAATGTATATATCCAGTAGAGAGCAATATTACACAGCCTAATGAAGGCTCTCCTCTGGAGCACAGATCTGATTAATTCATGCATTCACATGCAGTGGTTTACACTTTGTATTTAAAAAACACTCTTATATTCACGGTAGTGTGACGACATAGAACAGTGAAGCAGCCTAGACCTTTTTAAACAAAGGAAAAAGCTTGGACATAGGGACGGGCAAGCACAAAGGATCAAAGTCTGATAAATTATTAAAAAAGGATCAAAATTTGTAGGCTTTTCATATGAAACACACTATAGATAAATGCTGAGGTTAGCAAAGCAAAAGCTAATTTCCAAGCGAGTTATTCACTATGATGTGAACAAACTTAACATAACTAACAAAGTTCCATAACTGAAGTTGGGGAACAAACACGCCTCATCTCCCAAAGTGGTTTCCCACCCAGGCCTATAAAGGTATGTCTGACCCTCTCTCCTGTCCTTTTCTCCCTCCCTCTTTCAGCAAAAGAGCTACACACAATGAAGCCTGGAGACTCCCTGCACTGAGACCACACCCACATCCTAGGTGTCAGCTCCCTGTCCTCTGCAAGCCTTTCCCTGTTTCTTATTTTTATTAAATTATATACAAGGCTTCCCAATGGTGTGCTCTTTGTTTGGGTAAAATGTTCTTATGCAGTTTTTGAAAATGATAACCTCACATATTTTTTGTAGTTGTAATCTGTGGTGAGTGCAAGACTACTTCTGCTGGCATTACTCAACAACATTTTCCTCATATGCATGTCAGCGTGCCTTTCTCTACACACCTGGATCGTCCCCATGCAGCACACCAAAGCATGGTGGAGACTATCTGAGAGGACACCACAAGAGAAGGACATATACCAACAGCTTGATGTGCTATTTATGTTTCTGAGTTTATTAGATATTAATTAAATTATTTTATTGCAGTAAGTCAGTAGAAAGACAAAGATAAATAAAATACACGTTTGTATATATAAGCAATAAACAGAAACCTGCTCGTTTACCATGGTAAGGTAAGTCTAAAATATGTCAGTATAACCATATATGTCATATAAATGTGTGAATCTCTCAAGTGTGAGTTTAATCAATCAAATCTATTCCAAGCTATTAACATTAATCTTCAAATATAAGCATGTTTTACTTTAAAAAAAACAATATAATAATGAAACTAAAGACAATGCGCTCCGTGTATATTGTAAATCAATGCGCTTATTGATTGCTATTTAGCGAAAATAGTTTTGTCTCTCCGTATAATGTATTCAAATGGCCCGCTAGACACTTCTGGGAACTATTCGAAGCCTCCACGAGTCACTTGATGCCCGAGCATTTTGAACTTCCATTGTCATTACTCTGTTTATTCTAGTGCATTCGCCAACCCACAGTTTTTGACTTGGGAAGGTCTTTACTGTGACTGTTGACATGGAATTGTACACTGGTTTGCAGATGATAGCCAGTGTAACAAACATATTGACATCATCAGAGCTGTATCTATTACTGTAGCCAGCACTGCCACCATGGGCATGCACCTCAGGCACTGTGTGTGAGGCAACAGTGCCCAGGGGGCCTCAAACAGCCCAATATGATAATCTTAAAAGTTTTCACAAGAAAGCAATTAGGCTTAGGACACTCAAATGGTCAGCAACAGCCCTGACTGTAGCTGCTTTCAATGCTGTGCCCGGGGCATTTTTAATGAGGTTTGGTAGTGAGTTCTATAGAGAGGGAGCAGCGACTGAGAAGGCCTGGTCACCCGACGTTCAGGAGGTTGGCACCAGCACAGCAGGGACTTGAGGAGGGGGTTATGCTGGTGGAGGAGGTCAGAGAGATAAGGGAGGAGCCAGGTTATTAAAGGCCTTGTAGGTGTTATAAGTTCAGGACGTGTTTAACCATGAACTAGTGGAGGTCATGGAGTGGGCTGATGTGGTCACATGACCAGGTTGTTGTAAGTTGTATGTTACAAGTGTGGGAATGAGTGTTTCTGCAGCAGTAGGTGACAGTGAGGGACAGAGGCAGGCAGTGTTGCAGAGGTGAAAGAAGGCTGTTTTGGTGATGAGGTTAACATGGGGCAGAAAGTGGAGGATAAGGTCACAGATGACTCCAAAGTTGCAGACAATGCGATCAATGTTCAGTGTGAAATCTTGGGTGTGCAATAGCGACTGAGCCAATGATTAAGATTTCCAACTTAATCAGTTGACTTTCAGCAAACTGATTTTTTTTTAAGTTTTAATGTCAGTTAGGCAGGTAGAGAGGGTGGAGCAAGTGGCAGCAGTAATAGTCTTGGAGGAGAGGTAGAGCTGAGTGTCATCTGCATAGCAGTGAAACTAGAGGCTGTGGTGGCGGAGGATCTGTCTAAGTGCTAGCATGTAAAGGATGGGTGACACAATGGGTGACAGGAACTCTGGATGATTTGCATTTGTTGGTTGAATAGATGTCTGACAGAGAGGTAGGACTGGAACCAGTAGAGGGCAGTGCCAGTAAAAGCAAGAGTGGATTTATGGTGTGTGCTGAGTATGGAGTCGTTATCAAAAGCAGCTCTGAGGTCAAGTAGGATGAGGATGGTGATGAATTCCAGAATTTTAGGATGACAGTAGGTCGTTAGTGACTTTAATCAGGGCAGTCTCAGCGCAGGCTCATAGAGGTTATTGGATTTAAGGTGGGATTTGAGCTGAACAGCAACAACTTTTGACAGGAAGGACAGGCTGGAAATGTGTTGTAGTTTCTGAGGGAGTATCTGGGTTACTGTCGCAAGTTTTAAGGTGGAAGGGGTGTTGTCAGAAGACAAGGAGCAGTTTACTGAGTTTCTTGGTTGGCTAAATCAGAGCCGCAAATGCTGTGCTGCTTAAATATTTATGCTAGATGATTAAAGGATTTGCACTTCTATAACACATTTTTAGTCTTATGATCACTCAAAGGAACTTTTAAACTGCTTGGCATAAAATGACTAAGCAAATTTACTAAAGCTGAATGAGTGTTTGGGTAAGCTTAGCATTAGCTGACTACCCAGCAGGATTGAAATGGTCGGTGGTCTCTCTGTCATGATTTGTTTTGGGTTTTTTTGTTTGTGTCCCATGTTTCTTGCTTTCCTTGTTTCATGTTACTCTTTTTGTGTTTCCTGTTTTATTTTGTATTTTCACTCATGTGTAATGTCTGGTTTAACCTCCTCTCCTTGTGTGTTTCCCTGATTAGTTTCACCTGTCTTGTACCAGTCTTGTCTGTCCCTCCTCGTTAGAGATCCCTACACACCTGTTTCTGTTTTAGTATCATTTGCTCCACGTCTGTGTTCCCAGCCACACCTTCATTTATAAGCCAATCCCTGTGTGTCCCTCCTGTTCCCTGTCTACCTATCCGAGCTCTGTGTCATTGTCTTGATTAGTTCTCTGTGAGTATGTTTATACCTGTGTGTTCCCCTTTGACCCTTGTTAGTCATCTACATGGCTGGGAAGCGCAACACAAAATAAGATTCTTTGTAAATTTGCTTAGGGAACTGGTAAAAGTATTCTGCCACTTGTAAATTTGTATCAAGGTTTGTCAAAGTGTTTCAGACTTAGTAAATTTGTCTTGCATCTTGTAAATTTGTTTTCAGCATTGTAAATATGTTTTGTCTTTGGTAAAGTGTTTCACACTCTGTAATTTTGTGTTGCACTTCCCAGCCACCATACTTTCCCTCTCACCTAGCCCTTTCTGCCCATTTCCTCACCTGCGGCTCATTCCTACATTAACCCCCAGAATTAAATTGCCATTTGGAAAAGTGTCTAGTTTTATTCCACCTAGCTATCCAGTGTACTTCTGTGTACTTTTGCCTGATCAATTACCAACAAGGTTCTGAGGGAAAAAAAACTCCAAAAAGCCACTGTATAACTGTTAGTGGTGGTAGTGCTTCTCCAGGGCTGGACTGGCGATTCTGCACACTGGGCACTTTTACGGTGGGCCGACAGACCTTTAGGGTGGACAACTGTCTTTTTTTTTTTTTTTGGTCTGACAAGCCCCTAAAACAGGTAACTTGGCCAAATGTTAAGGAGAAGTTAGAGAAAAAAACAGGCCCTTCAGGCCACTCACTGACATCATTAGGCCTGGGCGTCCCAGGCTACAGCCCCAAATATTTTATAATTAGTCCTGGACTTTTCAGACCATTTTAGCAACTTGCTGCTCAGAGCACTCTCAGTTAACAGCTCTTATGATACCAGCACAGCATCTCTCCCTCTCTTCTTTTGCCATATGCAGGCAGGAGAGAGTTACTATGGTTACTAAAATTGGTGTTGCCAGGTCATTTTGTGGTTAGCATGTTGTAAAGTAAGCCTATGTGAAGCTCAACAAAACTGGGCAGTAGTATTTGTAATTCAACAGCCTGACAAAATAAATGCAGGTCACTCGTGGCGCAATGGCAGAGTGTATGGTAAAATACAACACAATCTTTTCGGACATACAGATAGATATTCTATATATATACTCCTGCTTCTTCTTAATAATACTATCTGAAGCAGCAATATTAGTAGCCTATAAGTAGCAACTGTAGACCATTATGGAGGTCACGATCCTTTACTCAAGTTACTCACTGACTAAACATTGTAAAGCATAAAAAAAAATTGTAAAGTCACCTATAAATGCTGGACAAGTGAGAAGTAAGAGAACGCATGTCCTTAAAGACTCAGAACCACGCATGTTCAGAACCAGGTGAACTTTTGACTTATTTTAATATGATTCCTCACCATATTTCTTTTCCTACACCTCTGTAACTCTACACAACTCTACGTTAAGGACATAATGTCATTTGTGGGGTGCTAGTTTGTATGATCTCATACGAACCTTTCTATTATAATACGTTGAAATAGTAAAGGCCGTAGTAGTAGTGATGTCAGAGAACCTCCACCTCAAAAAACCATAGAGAACCAATCAGACACTATTGCAAGTGTAATCAATAATCCCATTGACCAAGCTGATTGAAAATGGCCTCTAATGCATTGGTGTGCTAGTATTTATACGTATAATAGTCAAATAAAACTCATAATGTTAGCAAGGAAATTCGACCCTGTCTAAGCCCTATGCGAATGTGCCAGTCTGGTTTAGAGTGACACCTTTTTCTCAAGGAAAGGCTGAGTTTGGATTTGAAGCCTTGTCATTATTTTTCCCAAAATACAAATTGACTTCTTGCATGTGTTGTACCCACTGAACTTCCTGAACACTACATGAGAAAATGATAGGAATGAGGAATTTCATGAATAATCACTATTACCTAGTTGTTGTTAAGCCTTTGAAACCTGAGCAAATTGGCTCAATTTCTTTTAGAAACATGGAAAGAAGGCAATGAGCAATTTAAGAAGAAATGTACAAAAAGTAGTAGTGGTAAAAAGTACAAGAAAATTTGACAGAAAAATAACATACAAATAAATAAAATTAAAAATAAGGAACAGACTTGGGCATAATTTTAATATATAATTATGATAATTATATAAATATAGTGTATTTACCCCTATTTCTTTCAATTTGCTCTTTTGCAATGTTTTTAAAAGAAATCAAACCACTTTGCTTGGGGTTCAAAGGTTTAAATACTGCATAACTTCAATGAACAGCCCAGCTATTATTTGCTTAAATCACTGATCTCAGCTTTGTGCTGGGCTGCTATTTCCTTTCACATGAAACTGTTGCTCAGCAAAAGTGGGAAATACAGTCATACTGTTTATTTCAACCCCTTTTTTGCATCTCTCTCTTTACTGTATTACTGTCGTCTTTGGTGCTCATGGTTTTGGTAAAATAAACTGAATGACTGAATCACAGAGAATCTTACCAAGCTAACCGTGTGTAGCATGTCCATACTGACAAAAGGGTTAGGTTAGCTCCAGCCAACGAACTTCTATAGAAAATGAAAGCATGGTAAAAGGGCCTCTAACTGAGACAGGTGTTTATTTGTTAAAATGTGCAGCCACACTGGGCTAGGGAACCGGGTGTTTAATTGGGACAGGCTTTTATCTGAAGTTTTACAGTATTAGTAGAGGTGTCTGAACGCAGCACAAGAAAAGCTATGTCAACCCAGGTGTCAAAGGGTTAAATACATCTTAAAACCAATCATGTACAGCCGCGATCAATGATCTAATCAACCATGTGAGGTTTAAGACGATTATTATTTTTGTCAGCACCATCGGGCACGGTTAATCATCAGTTCCACAAAGGCTGACAACTGGCATGCACTGAATCTGACGACAAGGATGGGAATGACCAAGCATTTGAGAGGTTGGAAGTGAGAGCGGGCTGAAAAGAAAAAGCCGTTGGCAGCTCTCACACTAATAACATTGAGCACAACAAGGGGGAACAGCAGATCAGGCTGGCCTATAAATATCAGCAGCTGTATGCTTTATACATTGGTTTGTTCATGTGCTGAACACCTCTGCTGTAAACTCACCATCATCATCTCGGGCAGCAACATAAACTTCCCAAAACTGGACATTTTGGGCCTCTCCAGATAATCTATAAGCAGGGTCCTCATGGTAGTGTCAGATCTAGCTCATGTTCTTCACTTACAGTTCCAACTTCTACCATTTGGCAGGAGATAGAAAGTGTCTTATGAACCTGTTCTGATTGTTAATTTCAGAAGCATAGAACCAGGCTGCCCTCAGGTTGGTGTAATGACCATGTACAGTTATGTGGAGTACTCTATGTACTTTGTCTCAGTGTTGTCTTTTTTGACTGTATTTGAAACTGCAGCATGAGTCCAAGAAAACCCTCTCTAAGTGGACATCAATGTATAGTGGTATTATTTTTTACTCTGTTGTATTCTGCATAACCAGTTCATGAAGAGCATCTCAGTGCGGCATCAGCTTTAATTTGATGGAAGCTCCACCAATCCTCCAATATGGGAGGAGGGAATTGAGTGTGGCCACTGAGTCCTCCTTCTCATGGTAAAGGATCTATCCTCTGATGTGTGACACATCAGATATAAATGACTGTACAGTGTTTACCTTATGGCAGGAAAGTAACGGGAGCTCTGCCCTCTGCCTCAGTGGTGGATCACCATCAGCACTGGCCCTGATCATAACCATCAACAACAAGTAACATTTCTGCTCAGTCAGACTCCCAGGATCCTCGTTCTGATGTCTGCAGTGCTTACGTTTGCACAAACAGCGAGAAGCTTCGGCTCTGTCTCTATGCAGACATTTCTCCGAGATGTGTTATGGAAGCGTGGACACACACAGGAGGGAGATCTGCTGTCCTGGCCTGTCAGAACTGTGTGGGTGATGGGCCACAGCCCGCATATATTCTGCTGTCTGTTCTCAGAAAATAACTTGAGGCATTTATAATCTGCTGGGGGTTACGGTTCAGCTCCTCATACAACTCACATCCACACCAGCTAATTTCAATCCCAAAATCACATAGCTAAGAATAATCGGAAATGTTGACAAAAAAATAAACCTGACAATTTACTTCATATTATTCTATTTTACTAACAAGGAATTTACCAGAACAAACATTATTTGGATCATCATGAGTATTTCAAACTGTATCATTATGCAATATTTGCTGATGGACAAACTGTGATTTTGGCTTTGTCAGTTTAAAGCTTTTTGAGACCAAATGTTACCTTATCAGTTCCACCTGGCAGGTCATCGAATTATGCATCACTGCATGTGTATGCTTAAACTCAAAAACAAAAACACACTAAAGGGATGACTAAAAAAGAGACGTTAAAATACATATAGTAAAAACCACAGCAATGTTAGGCTGAGATCTAGATCATTCTCACTGCCTCCTCATAACAATCCAATTTCGGGTCTGGCTGACATCAAACTACTGCAGCAGTTGGTTATTTACAGTGAGATCTGTTCGAATGTGAGCCAGCAGCACATCATGTCCACCGTGGTGACAGTCACACACCTGAGAGCTGTTCAGCGGCCCTGCTCCTCTTCTCCGCTCACAGATGTCGATCTTTTCCATCCGCCTCAGCTGCTTCTATTTCTGCTAATATCTCACCAGGATCACCGGCGGAAGCTCATCACACGGACACTGGTCCGCCGAGCACCGCGGAGCCGCGGAGGAGTGGCCGCCTCGGGCTCCAGGAATGCTGCGTCAAGCTGCCTCGCACACACCGGAAACATGAAGACAGCCTTCACATGCCTTCAAATCCTAAAAACCGGAGGCACTGCTGTGGAAGTGACGGTGGGCAGTGAGAGAAAGCTGTTGTAGCTTTCTCTCACTTCTTGCAGAAAAGTAGAAAATAATAATGAAAGGGAAATAATTAGACATTAGGCCTACTATTAAAAAACAATATCCAATAATATATGAGATGATTAGCAGTAATTTAATTTACAACAAAATAATGCCTGAATAAAATCAAAACAAAAACATCATTAACTTTAAAAGTCTGTCATTTTAGTTTCCTTATTATTATTATATTATTATTCTTGTATTATTGTGAGAAAAATGATGAATTATGATTCAAAAATATCCATTACTACGGCCGTGATGAAGCCTGTGTTGTGTCAGAGAGAGTTTCACGCGCACTCAGTCCGCGGGTCCCGCGGGTCCTATGCGCGTTCACTTTATGTCTGGAGAAGTACCGAATTCCAAATCTTTATTCGGAAAATGGCGCATTTTACGTCTTTAGAACTTAATGTTTTTAATAATGGCTATTAAAAATTTGTTCTGGAAAGTCAACATGTATCAAAAAAAATTATCCAGTGATTTAAGGAGGTTTCTTTCCCAATGTTAAGCAAATGGGTAAAAGTCTTTCTGGGCCAGTGTGCATCACGTGACGCTGTAGTTCCACTTTCGGCCACTATGTAAATTTTGCTTCAGAGGGTGGCGCTCTTCCTGGGGGCCTGGGGTGGAACCTTTTACAGACAGTCATTATTACCCTTTATGTTAGGTTCTAGGTAGATCTCCTGAAAGGGTTCCAGTTGGAAACTTAATAAAAAAAAGTGGCTATGAGGAACAAAAAAGGGCTCTCTTACATTGACAAGCCAAAGAATCCTATATGGTTCTAATTAGTACCTTTATTATTAAGAGTGCAAATGTCCATTTCATTTTTTTGTGTTAATTGTTTTGTTTGTTTGAATGTTACTGGCCTAAGTTGTGTGTGGGGTCACTATCCAAGGCATGCCCCTGTGTCAACATGTGAATATAAAGTAACACAGCTTTTCATCAGACGAAGAAGATGAAGAGCTGTGCTGCCTGGAACATAACAATGACTTTTTGCCTTTTGACTTAGGACTAACCTTTGGTTCAGCACCTGCTTCAAGTTTGGTATGGATTTGTGTGCATACTTTGCTTCAACATGTACAGCATAGCATATAATACAAATACTAAGTGTTATGGTAAAACATTAGTGACCATCTGGCTTATGTCACGGCCCGACACACTCACCAGGCTGGCTGCTGAGCACCAGTCAGACATCCACATATTCTTTAGATGATGTGGCCGCCTGCCAGTCTGTACACAAGCAGCATCCACCCGCCCTCACACAGCCACAGCTGAAAGACAGACACTGGACACACCTGCATGGATATGCATAAGCAACATTCTCTGGTTAGTCAGATTAAATTCTTTGAAATAAGCCATGTTTGACCATGAGGACCCATGCACTCTGCCATCAGTGTAATCTGAAAAAAAACATAAACATAACACTTTTGGTTACTTTGATTTTTGATGAGTTATAATTTGAGATCTTTTTCACATACACATTAGAGATATTTCTCTGATATTTTTGCTACAAATTAGTTAAAATGTGTGTTTGCAAGAAACTCTGCTTTTCCAAGATAATCCATCCACCTGACATGTGGCTGATAGAACAGCATCATTACTACAAAGTAATGCCTTGGGATGGTCACAATAAAAGGACACTCTAAAATGTGATATTTGATCACACAACACAATGCTACAGATGCTGTGTGTCATTGGCTGCTGATTGCAGGAATGTCCACCAAAGCTGTTGCCTAAGGAATGACAGTTCATTTCACTACTATAAGCCATCCCAAATGTTGTTTCTGTGAATTTGGCAGTATGTCCATTGGCATCTTCACCTGGAAAAATTGTCTGGGAACAGCCATCAGGACAGCTGATGCAATAACTTCTTTGCACAACCGAAGAATCTCTGCTCAAACTTTTAAAAGCCACCTCAGTTAAGCTCATTGCATTATTATCTGCTTCTGCAGGGTCTGAGCTGACAGAACTTCATCTTGGTAAATGACTTGAGTGGACAACTCAGACTCTCAAGCAGGAGTGCTTGTTTTTATCCACGATGAGTTAAGTGTTCAGGATTCAGTGGCATCTAGTGGTGAGGATTATTGCAATCAGCTGAAACTCCCCCCATGTGCCAAACTTGAATTCCTCACTATAATTTCCTCAGTGTTCTTTGTTCAGGAGGATTTTAGCTGAAGCTAAATTATCATCAGAGGTCTCCTCCTCTTGAATCTGACCAGATGATTAAAAACAGTGCAAACACTGAATAAAGATGTGTCACGTTACAGATCAGTGTTTCTATGATGCCATTTGGCATGTTGCAGACGACCATTAGCCCACCAGCAGCTAGTCTTTTTTCTCTAATAACTTAAGATCCAGACCTTCAGGATGTTTTTAAAAGCAGCTGAATTATCCACGAGGGCTCCTCCTCTTCAAAAGAAATGTATTTGGTGATTTAAACTGATAAAAACACTAAATGAAACATTTCAAAGTTAACAATCAGTGTTTTTCTGGTAATGTTTGGCGCATTGAGGAGGGGCTGCTAGCTATAGTGGCTGCTGCAAAAATGCAAATGGCCCTACAGAGAGCCAGTGACTGGTTTGTCCATTTTGAGCTACTGTAGAACGATGGCGGTGCAACATGATGGACACCATTAACAAGGACCTGCTCCCTACTCACTGGACCTTTGAGACAAAAAAACATTAATTGCTTATTTAAAAAAGGATGAAGTTAAAACACATCTTTACTGAGGACTATATGAGCACAGTATGAACTAAAATAGTGACGGCATTAAAATTTGATTTTAGCACATCATGCAATTCCCCATCCTCAGTTTTCTTCCAGTGCATAAAGTGCTGTGATGCATGAGTCCATTGTTTCAGTTGGCTGCAGCACTCTCTTGTTGAACTTAGCCCACCCGTACATCATGCTTTTCTTTGGGACAAAATATGCGTCTGATTCTCTTTACATCATCATACCACTGACGCTGCTTGCTGGCTTGTTTGTGGAGGGCTGCAGCTTTCTGCCCGAAACTGCAGGTGGCAGAGAGGCCTATAGGTTTCTAACAGAGGCTGTAGTTGTAGGTTTAGTGGCAGCTGTCTGACACATGGTATATGGTTTTTCAGCACTGTGAGCTGGTGGAATATAGCTGGCTGTGGCTGTAGTTTGAGTATTGGCCAAGATGTCAGCCAGAATCTGCAGGTGGAGTTGTTAGTGCAGGTTGCCGACAGGGCCTGGAGATGGAGGTTGAAAGAGGTTTCAGACGGCACCTGGTTCTTCAGCATTCTGAGGTGATGCAGCTGATGGAATCGTAGTTAGACGGTTTGGTCAAGCTCTTTGTCATCGTCTGCAGGTCATGTTGCAGTTTGCTGACAGAGACTGAAGGCTTGAAATCGGTAGCAGCTGTCTGCAAAAATCTGCAGGTGGAAGGGATAGCTGCAGATTGCTGACATTGACTGTAGTTGGAGATTTGGCAGAAGTTTTCTCCTACGATGTGCATGTTGAGATGGCAGCTCTAGATTACTGATAGAGGCTGTAGGGGTAAGTTGACAAAGATTTCAGATGTCACGTGATTCATTAGGACTTTGAGGTGATGGAGCTGAAGAAATGATGCAGTGGTTGGAGGTTTGGTGCCAGCTACGTGCCATAACCTGCAGGTGAAGGGAAGAAGCTGCAGGTTGCTGACAGATGCTGATAGGAGGAGGTTCACAGCAGATTTCTGCCAGAATGTGCAGCTGGGCACTGCGGAATGCTGAATGAAGTCTGCAGAAATCTGCAGGTGGAGGCAGCAGCTGCAGGTTAATGATAGAGGCTGTAGTTTGAAGTCTGGTTGCAGTCTGGAGGTTCTTCAGCACTTTCAGGTGATGGAGCCGATATTGTATAGCTGGCTGTAGTTATATATTTAGCATTTGGCTGCAGCTTTTTGCAACAATCTTCAGGTGAAGGGGGGCAGCTGCAGGTTACTGATATCGGCTATTGATGGACAATACTCTGACATAATCTTTGGCCAAGCTTTCTGCCAGATTATGCAGGTGGAGGAGGCCTGTAGGTGGAGTTTTGGCAGGACCAGTCTGCCAGAATGTGCAGGTGGATACACAAGCTGCAGGTTTCTGACAGAAGCCATAGGTGGAGTTTTGCTTTCTCCAGAATCAGCAATTGGAGGAAGCAACTGCATGTTGATATCAGAGGCTTTAGGTGAGGGTTTGGCCAAGATGTCCTCCAGAATCTGCAGGTGAAGGCAGCAGCTGCAGTTTGCTGACAGATGTTGGAGTTGGAGGCTTGCCGCCAGCTTTGTGCCAGAATCTGCAGGTGTATGTGTGTGTTTGGAAGCAGTTGACTGCCAGAATATCCAGGTACAGGCAGTGAATGCAGTCTGCTGTCAGTCAGAGGCTTTAGGTGGAGGTTTGACTAGCCATCTGCCAAAATCTGCAGTTTGAGGGGGCAGCTTCAGGTTTCCTACAAAAGCTTTAGTAGTAGTCTTGGTGATAGTAGTTCACTAGAATCCACAGGTGTAGGCCCCAGCTACAGGTTCTTGTCATAGGCAATAGATGTTGGTTTGGCCACTGCTGTTTGCAAGAATCCTCACGTGGACCATGCTTTCACTAAAGTTGCAGCATGCAGGTGGTGGTCAAAAGGGTTTCAGATGGAAAGTCTTACTTCAGCACTTTGAAGTGAGGGAGCCCATGTACTGTGGCTGGTTTTGGTTTTTGTCTGGGCCAATCTGACTACCAGAATCTGCATGTGGAGACATTGCAGATACTGACAGGTTGGGGCTGCAGGCTGCATGGCTGTTGGTATTACTTGTCTGCCAGAATGTGAAATTGAAGGTAGCAGGTGAAGGGTGCTTGCAGAGCCTTAAGATGGAGGTCAAAATAGGTTACAGATGGCAGTTGGATCTTAAGCATTTTAGTTGATAAAGCAGATGAAATGCTGCTGGTTGTGTTTGTAGTTTGACAGTGTGGCCAAGATGTTTGCCAGAAACTGAACATGGCAGTGCAGTGCATAGGCTTTTGATGGAAGTTAGGTGAAGCCATCTGCCTGAATCTGCACATGGAGGCAAAAGCTGCAGGCTCTGGAAAGAGGGTGAAGTTGGCAGTTTTCCCACAGTCACCTGCTAGAATGTTCAGGTTGAGTTGAAAGCTCAATGAGATGACTCCATGAGACAGTTTCTGATGACACATGGTTCTTCAGCACTTTGAGGTGAAGGAGCTGATGACATTTTCTGGTTGCAGTTTTAGTTTGAGCATTTGGCCAAGATTTCTGCCACAGTCTTTCACTGGAGGCAGGCGTGAAGTTTGCTGACAGAAGCTGCATTTGGAGGTTTGGTGGCATCTGTTTAAAATAATCTGCAGGTGGAGGCATAATCTGCAGATTGGGATTTAGGATTTTGGTGGAGCTTTGTTGCCAGTATCTGCCAGAATCTTCAGGTGGACAGGGCAGTTGCAGGTTGCTGACAGAGACTGCAGGTGGAGGTCAAAGAAGGTTTCCTATGGCACATATTTCAACAGCATTTTGAGCTGATGGAGCCGATGGAATGTTGTGGTCTTAGTTTGAGCATTTTGCCAAGTTGTCTCCCAGAATCTGTCGGTGCAGGCATCGATAAAGGTTGCTTATAGAGGCTTTGATTGGAGGTTCCTCAGCACTTTGAGGTAATATAATATAGCTGTATGTGGTTATAGTTTTAGCATTTGGTTGCAGCTTTTTGCAAGAATCTGCAAGTGAAGAAGGACAGCTGCTGGTTACTGATACAGGCTGTAGATGGATGTTTGGACACAACAGTCTGCCAGATTCTACAGGTGAAGAAAGCAGGTTTCTGACAGAGGCTTTTGGTGGAGGTTTGGCCAAGCTGTCTGCCAGAGTCTGCAGGTGGATGTGGCAGCTGTAGATTGCTGACAGAGGCTGTAAATAGACATTTGGAGGCAGCTGACTGCCAGAATATTAAGGTAGAGGCAGCAATGCAGGTCGCTGCCTGAAGCTGCAGGTGGAGGTTTGATCACATCCATCTTCCAACATCTGGAGTTTCAGGCAGTAGCTGCAGGTTGCTGACAAAAGCTTTAGGTGAAGCTGTGTTGGTAGTAGTTCACTAGAATCCACAGGTGTAGGCCTCAGCTGCAATTTTTTGTCATAGATGGAGGTTTGTCATAGATGGACAGGTGTTTGCAAGAATCCTTAGGTAGAGGTCCCAGTGCAAATTCCTGGCATTGGACGTAGATGAAGGTTTGGCCATGCTTTCACTCGGAATCTGCAGGTAAAAGCTGCAGATGCAGGTTGCTGATCGAGGCTTTATGTTGAGGTTTGGTGGCAGCGCTGTGCCAGATTCTGTAGTTGGAAGCAGCAGCTGCAGGTTGCTGAAAGATGATGTAGGTAAAGGTTTGGCCACAGTGGTCTACGAGAATCCTCACATGGAGGTCCCAGTGCACTTTCCTGGCAAAGGTTGTAGATGGAGGTTTGGCCTCAGCCATCTGCCAATATCTGCAGTTTGAGGAAGCAGCAGCAGGTGGTTGATAAAGGCTGTATGCAGAGGTTTGGCTATGCTTTCCCCCAGAATCTACAGTGATTTTAGTAGGAGGTATGGACAAGCTGCCTGCCCGATCTGTCGGACTTGGTGGAGTTTTGGTTGCAGTGATCTGCCAGAAACTGCCTTTGGAGACAGCAGCTGCAGATTGCTGAAAGATACTGTAATCAATAAATTCAGGTGGAGGCACCACCTGCAGGTTGCCTGCAGAGGCTATAGGTAGATGTTTGGCTGAATCCATTTTCCAAAATCTGCACTTTGAGGCAGCATCTTCAGGTTGCTGGCAGAAGCTGTAGATTGAGGTAGAAAGAGGTTTCAGATGACACATGGTTTCTCTGCACTTTGAGGGTATGGAGCCAATGGAATATTGCTGATTGTGTTAATAGTTTTATCTTTTGGCTGCAGCTATTTGCAAGAACCGGCAGGCAAAGGGAGGTAGCTGCAGGTCACTGACAGAGCCTGTAGTTTGAGGTTTTGGGACAGTTGTCTGTTAGAATTTACATGTGGAGCTGGCAGCTGCATTTGGATTTTGCATCGGCTTCAGGTTACTGACATAGCCTGAAGGTGGAGGTTGAAAAAGGTTTCAGAATGCTAATGGCTTTGCAGCATGTTTAAGTTATGGAGCTAATGAAGTGTTCCTGGTTGTGGTTGTAATTGTGCAATTTGCTCAATCTGTTTTCCAGAGTCTGCAGGTGGTGATGTAGGAGTTTGTCAGCAGCTGTTAAAATGTGCATGTGGTGTTGACAACTGCAGATTGCTGACATAGACTTTTGATTGAGGTTAGGTGAAGCAATCTGCTGGAATCAGCAGGTGAAGGCAAATATTGCAGACTGCCTACAGAAGCTGTAGTTCAGGGTTTTCCGCAGTTTTCTCAGCAACCTAGACCTGCAATCTCTGAGATTGCAGGTCTAGGTTGCTGACAGAGGCTGAAGGTGGAAATAGAGAGAGTTTTCTGATTGCATGTGGTTCTTAAGAACTTTGAGGAGATGGAGCCCAGGGAATGGTGCTGGTTGTGGTTGTAATTTGAGCATTTGGCCAAACCATCTACCTAAATCTGCAGGTGGAGTTGCAGTTTCCAGGCAGAGGCTGTAGTTGGAGGTTTCGCAGTAGGTGTTTGCCAAAACCTGTGGGTGAAATTTGTAGCTCCAAGGTTTAGACCATAGAAAATGATATGATAGGAAATATTTCTTCAGCACTTTGCAGTGTTCAAGCATATGGAACACTGTAGTTATGATTGTAGTTTGATTATTTGGCCATGCTGTGTCTCAGAATGTGAAAGTGGAGGCAGTGGTGAAGGTTGCTGCCAGAGGTTGTTGTTGGAGATTTTGTAGCAGCTTACTGCCAAAATATGCAGGTGGAAATAGGATTGGTACATATGCTTTTGGTGGAGATTTGGTGCCAGAATCTGCAAATGGAGAGAAAGCTGAAGTTTGCTGATAGAGGCACCAATTTGAGGTCGAAATAGGTTTCAGGTGATACATGGTTCTTGCCATGCTGGAATATTGCCAGTTGTGGTTATTTTCAGCATTTTGCCAAGCAGTTTCCCAGAATCTACAGGTTGAGGTGGAAGTTGAAAATTGTGGATTTAGGCTTTTGGTGGAGGTTTAGTGCAGCTCTCTGCCAGAGTATGCAGGTGCACGTGATGGCTGTAAGTTTCATGACAGATGCTGTAGTTTGAAGTCTGGGGAAGATGGGGGCTGAATGAGGTTTAAGATGATACGTGGTTCCTTAGTTCTTAGAGGTGATGGAGCTTAATGAATGTTGCTGGCTGTGGTTTTAGATTAGCAGCATCAGCATTAGTTGGTGGCAGCTTTTTGCAAGAACGTGCAGGTAAAGGGTGGAAGCTGCAGGTTGCTGACAGAGGCTGTAGTTGGAGGTTTCACAGCAGCTGTCTGCCAGAAACTGCAGGTGGATGAGAGAGGCGCAGGTTACTGACAGAGGCTTCAGGTTGAGGCCAAAAAGGTTTCAGATTGCATGTTTCTTCAGCATCTTGAAGTGATTGAGCCATTGGAATAAGGCTGGTTGGGTTGTAATTCAAATCTACAGGTGGAGGACGCAGCTTCAGGTTTCTAACAGAAGCTGCAGTTGGAGGTTTGCTGGCCACTCTTTGTCAGAATCTGCAGTTGAAGGAAGCAAAGCAGGTACTGACAGTGATGCCGCTGCAGCTGTCTACAAGTAGTTGGAGGTTTGGCAGCTGTTGTCTGCTAAAATGTGCAGATGGATGCTGCAGGTTACTGACAGAGGCTGTAGTTGAAGGTTTTGCTGGAGCTGCGTGCAAGAATGTATAGTATGAGACTGCAGGTGCAGGTTTCTGACAGGGGCTTTAGGTGGATGTTTTGTGGCAGCAGTTTGGTAGAATCTGCAAAAGGATGCGGCAACTGCAGGTGTCAGATGGCACATGTTACTTCAGTACTTTTAGGTGATGGAGCCAATAATATATGGCTGTTTGTGGCTGTAGATCAAGCATTGGGCCAAGCCGTCTCCCAGAATCTGCAGTTGGAGGCGACAATGCAGATATTGACTGACTGTTGTGGCTGCAGCTGTCTACCAGCAGTTTGATCTTTGCAGCAGTTGTCAACTTTCTTCCAGAATCTGCAGGTGGAGGAAGGAGCTGCACATGGCTAACATAAGTATTTGATGGAGATTTGAAGGCTGATGACAGAGGCTGTAGTTTGATGTTTTTTTGGCAGTTGCAGGTTGAGACAGAATCTTAGTTTTTTGACAAAGGTTGTGGTTGGAGTTTTTGCGGCCACTGTGTGCTAAATATTTTAGGCAGAGGCAGAAGCTACAGATTGGTTACAGAGGCTGTAGGTGAAGGTTTGGTAAAGCTTTCTGCCAGAATCTGCTGCGAGATGCTGCAGCTTGTTGTGAATGGAGATTTGATGGCAGTTCCCTTCTCCACTCTCTAAGTTGAGGCATCAGCGCTGATATCTTTTTTTTTTTTTTTTTTAACCTGTCCTGTTCGGCAGCTTAGGCATGCAGTATGAGAGGTCTGGATGCCTTGAAGTGCCATAACAGATTTGCTCTGCAAAGGAGGAGTCTGACATACTTCTTCCTGTTGCAGTCTGTACTGACATTTATTGGCAAGGCTACCGGACAGCACAACGTTAGGGTGGATAGGGAGGGAGAAAAGAGAGAGGTTGGGGGACACAGAGGGGAGAGGAAGACACAAGAGACAACAAAAACAACAGCAACAACAACAATGACAATGAAAACGATGACAATGCAAACAATGCTAACTACAATAATGACAGCTGCAAGTATTTACAACAGTATTAATGGTGGAAGCAGGCAGGAAATAAGTAAAAAAGAGGAAAAGAAAAAATAAATAAGTAAGTAATTAGAGAAAAAATGATTGTAATGATTGTATTGTATGATTGTATAACAGTTGTGTGCTGTGTGTGTGTGTGTGTGTGAGGGTTTGTCATTGGATGTGGTTTGTAGTTGACGGGGGGGGGGGTGTAACATCACCCCCCAAACTCCCAGGGGCAAGCAGGCTAAGACCCAAGCCACCAGAGCACCCAACAGCCCCCCAGAACAGGACAGACCCAACACCACGTGCCCCAGAGACAGCCACGTGCCCCACCCAAGGGAGAGCAAGCAAGGGAACACAGAGGCAACACCCCCCCATCCAGGGGAAGCCCACAGGCCCAAGGCCACCAACCCCGGCACGACCTGAGCCCACAGCCACAGGGCCCCACCAACCCGAGACCCGCCCCGCCCCCCGGCGGGGAGCCCGCCATGCACCAGAGAGGCCAGAGCCCCCCCAACCCTCGGCCCCAACGGGGCGGGCCACGGCCCACCATGACGACCCAGCCCACCGCCCCCGGGCCAACCCATACACCCCGTGGGGAAGACGGCGGGGGGCCACAGCAGCCCCCCACCCCCACACCAGCCAGGGGCAAAACCCCAGGGAGACCGGGGAGAGCAGGCCCCCAGCCCAGCCAGAAGCCAAACCCTTCACAGGCGCAGACAGTGTCCAGACCATCCCAGAGCTACCCAAACCACCGGCAGGGCGACCACCACACAGCAGCAGGGTCCAAGCAACCACCCAGCCCAGTCCCGCACGGAGAGGCCGACCACCAACCCAGAGCCACCGGCGACACCCCCGCAGCAGAACTGTCAGCGCTGATTTCTGACAGAAACTGTTGGTCGCGGTTTTGTGACGTCTGTCTGTCAGAATCTAAAGGTGGAGGCAGCGCAGGTTGCTAACAAAGGCTTCAGGTTGAGGTTTATTTTGCAGTGGTCTGACAGATTCTGAAGATGGAAGTGGTAGCTACAGGTTGCTGACAGATGCTGTAGATGGACATACGGATGGAGCTGCAAGAAAGGTCAGGTGGAGGCACTTTAGTGAGGTTATAGGTGGAGTTTTGCTGCAGTAGTCTGCCAGAATCTGAAGAGTTAATGACAGAGGCTGTAGGCTGAGGCTTTGTTGCAGCGGTCTGCCAGAATCTGCAGTTGGAGGAAACAGCTGCATGTTCATGACAAATGCTTTAGATGGAGGTTGCAGTCTGCCAGAATCTGCAGGTGGAGACACAGCTGCAGTTTGCTGACAGACGCTTGAGATCGAGGCTGTTTTGAAGCAGTCTGCCAGAATCTCCGGGGGGAGGCAGAAGCTGCAGGTCACTGACAGAGGCTGGAGGTGGAGTTTTGTAGCAGCATTCTTCAAGAACTTGCAGGTGGAGGCTGCAGCTGCAGGTTGCTGACACATGCTTTAAATGGTGGTTACTGAAAGAGGCTGTAGGTGAGGTTTTGTAAATGCGGTCTGCCACATTTTGAAGTTGGAGATGACAGCTACAGGTTAATGACAGACACTTTAGATGGAGGTTGTTTTTAAGCGGCCTGAAAGAATCTGCAGGTGGAGGTGGCAGCTGCAGGTCACTGACAGAGACTCTAGGTGGAGGTTTTGAGGCAGCAGTCTGTCACAATCTGCAGCTGGAGACGACAGCAGCAGGTTAATGACAGAGGCTGTGGATGGAGTTTTTTTGCAGCTGTCTGCCAGAATCAGAAAGTGGAAGCAGCAGCTGCAGATTACTGACAGAAGCTGCAGGTGAAGATTTTGAGGCAGCAGTCTGCCAGAATCTACAGTTGGAGGCGGAAGCTGAAGGTTACTGACAGAGGCTGTAGGTGAGGTTTTGTAAAAGCGGTCTGCCACAATCTGCAGTTCGAGGCAACAGCTGCGGGTTAATGACAGATGCTTTAGATGGAGGTTGTTTTTAAGCAGTCTACCAGGATCTGCAGGTGGAGGTGGCAGCTGCAGGTCACTAACAGAGGCTGGAGGTGGAGGTTTTGAGGCAACAGACTGCCAGAATCTGCAGGTGGTGGCGGGAGCTGCAGGTTAGTAACAGAGTCTTTATGTGGAGTTTTTTGGCAGCAATCTGCAGTTGGAGTTGGAAGCTGAAGGTTACTGACAGAGGCTGTAGGTGAGGTTTTGTAAAAGCAGTCAGCCACAATCTGCAGTTGGAGGCGACAGCTGCAGTTAATGACTGACGCTTTAGATCAAGATTGTTTTTAAGCGGTCTGCCAGAATCTGCAGGTGGAGTTGGCAGCTGCAACTCACTGACAGAGACTGTAGGTTGAGTTTTTTGGTAGCGGTCTGCCAGAATCTGCAGGTGGAGTTGGAAGCTGGAGGTTACTGACAGAAGCTGTGGGTAGAGTTTTTTTCAGCAGTCTGCCAGAAACTGCAGCTGGAGTTGGTAGCCGGAGGTTACGGACAGAGGCTGAAGGTGAGGTTTTGTAAAAGCGGTCAGCCACAACCTGCAGTTGGAGGCAATAGCAGTTTGATGACAGAGGCTGTAGGTGAAGATTTATGGCAGCGGTCTGTCAGCACCTACAGGTGGAGGCGGAAGCTGCAGGTTAATGACAGACGTCTTAGTTGGAGGTTGTTTTTAAGAGGTCTGCCAGGATCTGCAGGTGGAGGCAGCAGCTGCAGGTCACTGACAGAGGCTGGAGGTGGAGGGTTTGAGACAACAGACTGCCAGAACCAACAGGTGGAGGCGGAAGCTGCAGGTTACTGACAGAGGCTGTAGGTAGAGGTTTTTGGGAGCGGTCTGCCAGAATCTGCAGGTGGAGGCAACAGCTGCGGGTTAATGACAGATGCTTTAGATGGAGGTTGCTTTTAAGCAGTCTACCAGGATCTGCAGGTGGAGGTGGCAGCTGCAGGTCACTAACAGAGGCTGGAGGTGGAGGTTTTGAGGCAACAGACTGCCAGGATCTGCAGGTGGTGGCGGGAGCTGCAGGTTAGTAACAGAGTCTTTATGTGGAGTTTTTTGGCAGCAATCTGCAGTTGGAGTTGGAAGCTGAAGGTTACTGACAGAGGCTGTAGGTGAGGTTTTGTAAAAGCAGTCAGCCACAATCTGCAGTTGGAGGCGACAGCTGCAGTTAATGACTGACGCTTTAGATCAAGGTTGTTTTTAAGCGGTCTGCCAGAATCTGCAGGTGGAGTTGGCAGCTGCAACTCACTGACAGAGACTGTAGGTTGAGTTTTTTGGTAGCGGTCTGCCAGAATCTGCAGGTGGAGTTGGAAGCTGGAGGTTACTGACAGAAGCTGTGGGTGGAGTTTTTTTCAGCAGTCTGCCAGAAACTGCAGCTGGAGTTGGTAGCCGGAGGTTACGGACAGAGGCTGAAGGTGAGGTTTTGTAAAAGCGGTCAGCCACAACCTGCAGTTGGAGGCAATAGCAGTTTGATGACAGAGGCTGTAGGTGAAGATTTATGGCAGCGGTCTGTCAGCACCTACAGGTGGAGGCGGAAGCTGCAGGTTAATGACAGACGTCTTAGTTGGAGGTTGGTTTTAAGAGGTCTGCCAGGATCTGCAGGTGGAGGCAGCAGCTGCAGGTCACTGACAGAGGCTGGAGGTGGAGGGTTTGAGACAACAGACTGCCAGAACCTACAGGTGGAGGCGGAAGCTGCAGGTTACTGACAGAGGCTGTAGGTAGAGGTTTTTGGGAGCGGTCTGCCAGAATCTGCAGGTGGAGGCGGCAGCTGCAGGTTGCTGACAGACATTTTAGAGGGACGTTGTTTTGAAGCTGTCTGCTGGAATCTGCAGGTGGAGGCGTTAGCTGCAGGTTAATGACAAAGGCTGTAGGTGGAGTTTTTTGGTAGTGGTCTGCCAGAATCTGCAGGTGAAGGCGGCAGCTGCAGGTTGATAGCAGAGGCTGTGCATCGCAGAGTTTACATCTGAAGGCGGCTGTATCTAGAAACTTAGAATTATACCACTATAAAAACTTTTACCACTACAATTATTTTTTTGCCCAGTTGAAATAATCGATCCTGAAAACTTGCAAATCAATTAAATCTAACCTAAGAACATGCACATAAAATAAATCTTACTTTAAACTTGCAATGCAAATAAAACTTACCTAAAAACATTTCATTCAAAGAAAACTTACCTAAAAACATTTAATTCAAAGAAAACTTACCTAGAAATGTGTAATTCAAAGGAAACTTACCCAAAAACATGCAATTCAAAGAAACCTTACCTAATAATATACTCTAAAAATGAAACATCCTTAAAAACATACGGTCCAAATATATGTGATATAAAATCGTTTATTATGTTTTATGAGAAAAACCTGAATTCAAAATCAGTTGACAGGACAAAAGCGCTTACCTGCAGACTCACCTGCAGGTTCAGCAGTTCCTTACCCACCTTGGCTCAGGGCCACTGCACAACGGCTGAGACTTACTGGGTGCTGCAGGTCCTTGAGGGGGGCTTGCTACCAAAGACTTACTTGGTGACGGAGGTGAGTCAGAGGAGCTTGGCTCAGGGTCACAGCCACGGGGGCGGTCTGATGCAGGGACCCAGCAGAGGATGAGCCGTGGAAGGCTGCACTTGTCGGGTTTGGGATGAGCACGCTGGTCCACGTAGCACACTGGTCCACCTGAGGGTTAAAACAAATACAACCGTCAGACCACTGCTCCGTATTTTGTTTACACAACATGGGTTGTTCTAACGTAATCATTCATTCATTCATTCATTTTCCGTAACCGCTTGTCCTCATAAGGGTCGTGAGGGGGCTGGACATTAACATGAAAAAGACAAATGACTCCAACAACAGAAATTCACGTGACCGAAAAAATACAAAAAATTAACTCTGAGAGAAAACATTTTCTTTAAGAGACAAAACGCTACCAAAAAAGTTACACAATTACTTCAAAGAAACACAAAGACTGACCAACAGAAAAAGACACAAAATAACCTAAATTACCCTAAAGGTATTCAAGATTGATTGTCAATATTACCAATTAGTCATTCAGTTTTCAAGTCAAATTTGTACTCCATCTGCCCGTAAAATTATTATAGACAAATGACATTGTTATGTTAAGTAAGGTTATGTAAAATAACCTTAACCTTAAAATAACCTTAATAAAAAACTGCTAAAATGTTTTAGCTCTCTCAGCTGTGCTCTATCATGTTGCATCCTGGGTCACTCTGCTCAGGTGTGCTGCTGCTCACAGGTGAAGGGGGCGTGGTCTTTGTGAACAGAGAGCAGGGAATTGTTTAGGATCTTTCTCCAATCTTTTTTATGTTGTTTCCTCAACAGGCTGCAGGAGAAAGAGCAACCGGTGTGTGCAGTGGACCATGAACACAGAGCAGAGGTTCTTTCCTTCACTCCCAGGTGAGTTAGATTCTTTTTTGTGGATGTTTTCCCCTTTTTTTTGCATCACATTTTATGGTTTTCTATTTTTGGATTTTGAAAGGGTGGACTATGAACATTTCTGTTCTCAGGTGTTTTAACCCTTTGAAACCTGGAGCGACATCACTTTTCTTGTGCTGCTTTTTGACACTTTTCACAAGTAGTTAACCCTTTGAACCTCAAGCAAAATGGTGCAATTTCTTTTCATAACATGAAGAAAAAGTCAATGAGCAACTTGGTAAGAAATGTTCCACAAATTGCAGGAAATTAGCAGATTCTTTTACACAAATTTTTAAACTTTTTTCTCATGTGAAAGCAAGGAAAATTGTCTAGGGAACAAAAGAACAAAGTATTATATTTAAAATATTATATTTTTTATATTTATGTGTTTAAATTATGTTACAGAATTTTAATAGATTTTTTTCTATTATTTTAAACTAAATTCCAGGTAATTTTCTTCTTTTACTTATTTCTGACAATTTTGGGGGGCCTTTCATCATTTCTCATTGGCCTCTTTTAAAAGAAGTCAAAACAATTTTTCTCAGGAGAGAGCAGTAGCATCTCTGCATGGAGAGGTAGAATAAGGATCTCTGGTACAGATCTTGTAGATGGACTTGTCCTTGCAGCCTTAAATCAGCTCCTGTTGGATCTGGAAGCCTGTGAAGTCCATGAGGGGATGCAGAAAACCAAAAAGAGTTTCCAACTTCAGTACTATTCTTAGATATTGTATTAGATATTATTCTGGTGTTTACTCGATGATTACTACAGACTTGATTGTTTCTAACATGCATTCAAAAAATCAAATAAACTGAAAATACATGGCTACACACTGAGACACTCCCAAATATCTTATAGTGCTATACACCAGCCCGATCTACACTACCTTAAGTTTGATTTATCATTGCAGATATGCTGTTATTACACTGGTATTGTCTCTTTCATCTAAAAGGTTATATTTACTCGTGTATCTCTGGTCTCTGCTGTTCCTCGAAGGTCTTCACATAGCAGGACAGAAATCAGCGATGCAGGTTGCTGGAAGAAGCTCTGGGGTGGAGGTTTGGCAGCAGCTGTCTGCAAGAAATTTCAGGTGGCAAGCAGCAGCTGCAGATTGCTGTCATAGCCTATAGATGGGGGTTTGGCTGAGTCCTGCCAGAATCTACAGGTGGAGGTGACAGTGCAGGTTGCTGGCAGAGGCTGTTGGTGGAGGTTTGGCTGCAGGTGTTTGCTAGAATCTTTAGGTGGAGGCAATGGCTTTACGTTGCTGACAGAGGCTGGAGGTGGAGGTCTAGTGGCAGCTCTCTGCTCTCTCTTGCAGGTTGAGGTGGATACTGCAGGTCGCTGTTAGAGGCTTTTGATTGAGGTTTGGTTCAGACATCTGCCAGAATCTGCAGGTGGAGGCAACGGCTACAGGCTGGTGACAGAGGCTGTTTGGTGGATGTGTGGTTGCAGCTGTCTACCAGAAACTACAGGTTCAGGCAGTGGTGGTGCTGTTGTGTTAGTTTTGCTCTCATACAGTAACGGCTACTTTCAGTTTAAAGTTCGAGGCATTTACTCATGCAACTGGCAGGTAAATATCATATACATGAGTAACCCCCAATGACCCCCAACCAAAACAGAGCCCACCCTGTGACATCATCAAATGATCTTTTTCATTTCCTGTACTGTTGTGGGTTTTTTTTTTTGGATCTGGCGTCATGTTGTCATCTGAAATGATGTAGCCGAGAAACTTGACCTGTCTTTTCCCAAACTCGCACTTTGACATCTTCAGTGTGACACTTCCCTTTTCCACTCGCTCCAGAGCATCATTCACCCTCACGTCATGCTGCTTTTTTGCTGTCCCCCAATTGAGGATGTCGTCCATGTGGGGCAAGCGGTTAAAGTGATAGCGCCCAGATGGTGTGATGAAGGTCGTGTGAAGAGCTGATTCATCAAGACAGGGGTATCTGCCAAAAGACCGTGTTTGTGTCCAGCTTGGTGAAATATGCTCTTGTGAGCATGCCAAGGGTTTGGTCTACAGAGGGGAGGATGAACTTTTCCTGACACACTGACTCATTTAGGGCTGTCATGCTGACTACTTCTTCATTTTTTAGGGGCTACCATCATACCACAACACCAGTCTGCTGGTCCCTCAACGTAGCTGATGATCCCTAAATTCTCCATCCTCTCCAACTCTTTTTTCACTTTACTCATGCGAAGTAATGAGACCTGCTGTGGCACTTTAAAAGAAAATGGCTTGGCATCAGGTCTGCGATTCATGATGTTAAGTGTCTGAACCAGCCTGAGTACATCACAGAGTTTCGGATATGACTGTCTGACTGTGGCCCGGTCTATTGCTGAAACTATGGTTATTAGCTTGAGTCTGACTGAAGCTGTTCTGCTCAGTAGCGCCACCCGTAGATCTCTCCCTACATAGATTTTATCTGTGGTGCTACTCTCTCCATATGAGATTGTCTCTCTAGCTGATCCCCAAACAATGAGTTTCAAGTCCACAGAGCAGTTTTTTTTGTTTGGTTTTTTTTTTTACTTTTTCTGATTTTTCTTTTGTGTGCATAATTCCTTTAAACGTCCGCTCAGGAGTGGCTTTTACAACGTCCCCGGAATCCTGTTTGAATGTTACTTACTACCTCTTGAGTTGATGTCAGCCTTACATCATTCCTCTTCTGAAGCCACCTCTCCACGACACAGTTCATCCATGTCCTCAGCGACCTCATTCACTGTGCTGTTGGACCTGCAGACTTTTTCATAATGTTCTTTCTTACCACAGTTGTGGCACAAATGCTGAGTGAGATGGTGATTTACCAAATTACCAAATTTTGTTTGGAGCATGCTTTCTGTTCAGCTTTGTTTTGTTCTGTTTTCTTAGCTTTTTGTTGACCCTGTGTCTGTTTCTTGTATTCATGTTTGTGCTGCTTTCCTCGTTTAAAATGCAGTGTTCATAGCGGGTTTACCAGCACTCATCTCTCATCTCAAATCAGTCTGTTGTTGCTTTATTTCCACTGACTGTCGAGCCATTGTGATAGCTTTTGTAGGTGTGAGGTCTTTGTCAAGCTGCATCTTCTCTGACAGTGATGAATCTTTAAGATTCACTAAAATTCCGTCTCTCAAAAGTCTGCTATGCAATTCTCAATCCTCACAATTTTGTGCTGTGATGAATGAGTCCACTGTGATGAATGAGTCCACTGTTTCACTTGGCTGCTGCACTCTCCTGTTGAACTTAGCCCATTCATATGTCATGTTTATCTTTGGAAGAATATATGGGTCAAATTTTCTTTAAACTGCATTGTATCAGTGGCGCTGCATGCTGGCTTGTTTGTGGAGGGCTGCAGCTTTCTGTCAGAAACTGAAGGTGAAGGAGAAACTTACAGGTTTCTCACAGAGGTTGTAGTAGGAGGTTTGGCGGCAGCTATCCTCCAGAATCTGTAGGTGGAGGCAGATGCAGATTGCTATAACAGGCTTTTGTTGGAGGTTTGGTGCAGCCATATACTAGAATTTGCAGGTGGAGGCAGAAGCTGCAGGTTGCTGACAGAGGCTGTAGTTGGAGTTTTGGTGGAAGTTGTTTGCTAAAATATGAAGGTGGAGGTGGAAGGAGAGGCTGAAGGAGGAGATCACATGGTTTCATGGTTACATACACATGGTTCTTCAGCAGTTTGAGGTGATGGAGCTGAAGGAATGTTGCTGATTGTGTTTGTAGTTTGACCAAGGTGTTTGTTAGAATCTAAACGTGGTATTACAAGTAGCTTAGCAAGTTGCTAACAAAGATTGTAGGTTGAGGACAAAGAAGGTTTCAGATGGCACATGTTTCTTAAGCACTTTGAGTTGATTGAGCTGATTGAATATTGCTAGTTGTCATTGTATTTTCAACATTTAGCCCAGCAGTCTACAAGAATCTGCAGCTGGAGGCAGCAGTTGCAAGTTGCTGATAGGGGCTGTTGTTGAAGGTAGAAAGAGGTTTCAGATGAATAATGGTTCCTCAGCACTTTGAGGTGATGGATGTTATGGCATGTTGCTGGTTGTACCTTGAGCAGAGCTGTCGCTAGAATCTTCAGATGAAGGAGGAAGCTGCATGTTGTTGGCACACACTTCACGTGAAGGTCGAAAGGAGTTTCACATGGCACTTTGTTTTTTTAGCACTTAGATGATCTGTTGCTTTGTTTTTTAGCACTTAAATGATGTGCTAAAATTATGGAATGCTGGTTGTGGTTGTAGTTTGAGCATTTGATGCATTCTGTCTGCCAGAATCTGCAGTTGGATGCTTTGGTTCAGGTAGCTGACAGAGGCTGTATTTGGAGTTTTGGCTTGAGCTGTCTGCCAGAATCTGCAGGTGAAGGTGAAAGCTGCATCGTGCAGAGAGATGCTGTAGTATGGGGTTTGGCCGCTGCTATCTGCCAGAATCAGTGGGGTAGTGTCAGTGCAGGTTGCTGACAGAGGCTGTAGTTAGAAGTTTAGTGGCAGTTTTTGAAGAAGAATCCTCAGAGTCATGCAGGTTTCAGTCTTTTTGGAGGGTTGGCTGCAGCTGTTTGCTCGATTCTGCAGGTGGAGGCAAGAGCTTCAGCACTTTAACATGATGGAGCTGAAGGGATGTTACTGATTATGGTTGTTGTTTCAGCATGTCTCTAATTTCTCTTCAAGGATCTGCAGGTGGAGTCCATGGTGAAGGCTGATGACAGTAGCTTTTGTTGGCAGTGTGATGCAGCTGTATCCCATCTTATCTATCTACAAGTGGAGGCAGCAGCTGCAGATTGAGACAAAGGCTTTTGCTGGAGTTTTGGTGCCTGTATCTGCCAGAATATGCAGGTGGAGGTGACAACTGTACTATAATTTGCTGACAATCTGAGACTGAGGCAGGAGGTTTGGCGGCAGTTTTTCTTATTTAGTTGTGTGCCATATTAATATGTAGGTCGAGGCGGCAACTGCAGGTTGCTGACAGAGGCTGTGGTTGGAGGTTGAAAGAGGCATTAGATGACATATGGTTCTTGAGCCTTTAGAAGTGATGGAGCCAAAGTAATATTGCTGGTTGTAGTTTTAGTTTGAACATTTGGCCAGGCTGTTTCCAAAGATCTGCAGGTGAAGCCAACATCTGCCAACAGAGGCAGATTAAGGGTTAAAGGCTTTTGCCTGCTAGAATGTGCAGGTGAAGATGGCACCTTTAGTTTGGCGATAGAGGCCGTCGTTGGAGGTTCAAAATTACCTTCAGGTGATGGAGCCAGTATAGTATAGCTGGTTGTAGTTGTAGTTTTAGCAATTGGTTGCAGCTATTTGCAACAACATGCAGGTGAAGGGAAGCAGCTGCAGATTACTGATATTGGCTGTTGATGGACATTTTGACACAATAGTCTGACATGATCTTTGGCCAAGCTTTCTGCCAGATTGCACAGGTGTAGGCAGCAGCCACATGTTTCTGAATGAGCCTGTAGGTGGAGTTTTGGTGGAAGCAGTCTGCCAGAATCTGCAAGTTGAGATACTAGCGGCAGGTTTCTGACAGAAGCCATAGGTGGAGTTTTGCTTTCTCCAGAATCAGCAATTGGAGGAAGCAACTGCATGTTGATATCAGAGGCTTTAGGTGAGGGTTTGGCCAAGCTGTCTTCCAGAATCTGCAGGTGAAGGCAGCAGCCGCAGTTTGCTGACAGATGTTGGAGTTGGAGGCTTGCTGCCAGCTTTGTGCCAGAATCTGCAGGTGTATGTGTGTGTTTGGAAGCAGTTGACTGCCAGAATATCCAGGTACAGGCAGGGAATGCAGTCTGCTGTCAGAGGCGGAGGTTAGGTGGAGGTTTGACTAGCCATCTGCCAAAATCTGCAGTTTGAGGGAGTAGCTGCAGGTTCCCTACAAAAGCTTTAGTTGTAGTCTTGGTGATAGGAGTTCACTAGAATCCACAGGTGTAGGCCCCAGCTACAGGTTCTTGTCATAGGTAGTGAGGTGTATTATGCTCAGTTTCTTAAGGTTCTTATTTCGGTTAGGCAAGGAGGCCTCGAGGTCATCCCGTCTAGGGATGGTTAGGCCTGGGAGCCAAGTGTGCAGAATACTGGCGCCAGGCTAAAAGTAACATGGAATGAGGCTCCTTTCAAAAAAGGAGATATTTGTGGGGTCTTGTGATTGATCACAGCAGGTGAAGAGTTGCTTTACTGACAAATGTATTGATGCTTGTACCTATATAAGAGACTTGCATGAGCTGTAAGATAGAGAGATTTGCATTGATCCTGAATCCTCTCCCAGGCAGACCATGGCGCCTGGTGGATGCTGAACTTTGTTGTAATAAATTGATTCTTATGCAACCAAGTCGGTGTCAGCGGAGGTTTCTTCATTTTCTACACATCTTTGCTACTTAAGAAACAACTACAGCAGTAGATGGAGGTTTGGTCACAGCTGTTTGCAAGAATCCTCACGTACCTCACGTCATGCAGATGGAGGTCAAAAGTGTTTCAGATGGAAAGTCTTACTTCAGCACTTTAAAGTGAGGAAGCCCATGTACTGTGGCTGGTTTTGGTTTTCGTCTGGGCCAATCTGACTGTGTACTTTTGTAGTGCAAATTCCCAAAAAGAAATCTGCAATTATTCAAATTAAAGAATTCAAACAACCTTCAGTGTGCCAGGGCACTGGGGATGCCAGTTGGTAATCCAGCTGCTTTACTGCCAGTTTTGTCTTGTAAATATCTGTATACAATCTGAATAGTTTAACTTGGAAGCACGAAATCCACCAATTCCAATTCAATTTCCTTGTTTGTTTTTTTTAAGTCCTGCTCTCTGTATGACCACCTGCAGCTCTGATCTGCAGCTGTTTTTACATAACCTATGCCACTGCTGCTGTGCTGTTTCATCTTTAATTCATAGCTTCTGTTTTTAGACAGATAACTGACAACACCAGCACAGCCAACTCCACACTTTCTATTTTCAGCTACAGGAACAAGACAAACGTGGTGTATCTATAAAAATAGACCTTGTTTATTGGAACAGAGGCAAAGTGCATCAGAGAACATCTCACTTGGATCTTAGTCAGGTAGTTACAGTGAAAAACAAAACAATATGATACAGTTACACAACCGTAGCGCTGTGCTAAACTAGCTGTATTAATATAGTACAAAACTGTACACAGTCTTTAGGAATTTCTATGAGCTACATTTGCCAAATATCAAATTTGTGCATACATCTTCTTTAAAATATACAGTAAGTATACTTACTGTATATTTTAAAGAAGATATCTCCAAATAGGCTCTGCCAAAAGAAGGCGTTCCTGCAAATACTGATAATGAGAATATAATAAAGATAATGACATCCATAATGTCAACACTGAGTGTTGTCATTCCTCATTGGTGTGTCAACAACATTATGTCAAGCCTTATTTCTTTCATATCTGCCAAGACAGAAAAAAAATACATTTTGAAAACCATTATCTCAAGATTACAGACAAAATCAATAAAATCAAGCTTTTGGCTTTCATTATATTCATGAAAATTTTAGTATCAATAACTGCAGCCATGTCTACTCACTTAACATGCTGAATCCTGTGAAGTAAGACACAGACAAAATGCCTGTATTGCCTGTATGCCTGTATATATATCTGCACTGTTTTTAGTGAAAACATTTATTTTTTGATTTTTGGAAATATAACAATGTAACAAAAAAATCTCAGCTCAAAGGACCATTTAAGAGCTTTTAAGAAGTCTGAACGGCTTTTACGGCCCTCCTCAGTGACTGGAGCTGACTTGGTTGTCAACATGTTATCTGAGTGTGGGACTTAGGTCACATGATAACAGCTGGTTGCAAACGTTTGAGAATGTTAACCACTGCCAGTAATCAAAGATGATCTCTGGCATCAGATGTGAATGTCTACCTCCATCTCTCCGCAGGTGTCTGTTGGTGTCAGACACCAGCTGTGAATACAAGTCTCTTGGATCTCCCAAATATACAGCCAGCTATCGTGTGAAATGTTACGGATAATTACACAACAGTTAGTTCTGACAAAGCACTTTGATTGGACAGGAAGTATTCCATTATAACAATAATATAACGGCTTAACTCTGCATGTATCACACTGCTTCACTGGTGTTCTTTAATTACGTTAACCATTAATTAGCCCAAATTAATGGTCGTCTTAACAAACTTTACACTGCAAAGAGTACATACTTCCACAAATAACATTTGAGTTGAATAATGGATGGTCATCAGAGGTCATCAAGAGGACAAAGGGATGGAGAGAAGCCTGGAGACTTCACTGCAAACCTCCAGTTTGTCATCAACAGACTCTCTTATCAACTGTTAACTCATCAGCATCACATGTTGCCACCAAAGTGACTGTCAGCAGACTCATATTTGACTGTTACACAATAAATAGAAACATGCAGATAAACGTCCATGATACAAAGCAGCTGGTCTGTGATAACGATTAGAGCTACACAGCATTATAATCTCATGTGCAGGAATTTTCGTGTTGCTCGGCAACAGTCCAGTCCCAGTCCAGTCCCAGTCCAGTTGTGGAACTATTTGTGTTGGCCAAAAAAAAATTAAATAAACAAACGAATCATATGCTGTCGTCATTTTTTACTGGCAACTATTAAATTGTGTTTGTAGAACTGTTGTCTAAAAGCAATATCACACGAGGTCTTGCTGTTGTTCTGAATATCAGCACAGCTGTGAATATCTTTAACCAAATCACAGCTGTGCTGATATACAGCACATTTCTGCTGCTCTGTGATATTGCCGTACAGACAAGTAAATATGTTATTTTTGAGGTAGTAGAAGGCTGATTTAGAGATGGATTTGATGTGTGACTGGCATGAGACACATATTTATCATTGCCTCTTTGGGATAGATTTCATGTATACTTATGAAAGGGATGTGGCAGCTTTTCTTTGACTCTGGGGTATGAACACTAAACCCTGGGTACCCGGGCTCACCACCAGCAGCTGCTCTTTGGTGGGACAATATTCTGACGCAGAGAAAAACAAACTGTAACATCTGATAGATGCCCTTACATTTCTTAGTCAGTTAATCTGTCCACCAGATTGCATGTGTACCTTAACTAGCAGACTGGACTCAAAGTGATCAGTTAATCCACATTTCCACAACTTTTCTATGACTTTGAGGCAAAATTTCATGACCATACATTCTTAGAAACAACTACTACTCTTATTGACACTCCTTATGGTTATGTTCTTTACCAACACTCTTTTCCCTTGATTAAGAATGCTGTTTTTCATTACTGTGTTAGCTATTTTTTTTAATCTATTATTTGCAAAAAAATAATGACTTCAGAACAAGATTAGAACTAGATATTTTAAACATAACTAAATGAAGCAGCATAAATGTTTACAACAGTAAAGTCTCTCTATAACCTCATAATATTTCACTGGAAACAAATCTAAAATATCAATTAAATAAATCTAATTACTGACCTCACTATTCTCTGCTCTCCCTCTCCTGCTGATGTGACTGACTGTATGCAGGACCCGCTGAAACATTTTATGATATGTGGAAAACTAAGCTAAACAGACTACACACAGTCCTTTTAGACCGTTTCTAACGAGCTCACACACTGTGCTTGTGTGAGACACAGTGACTGACAGACTGATGACAGAGCAGATTCAAATATTGCCTACAACATGTTTATGTTTGTTGAACAGGTGTTCTGATAAAGGATTGGCTTCTTCTCAATAAGGTTTTATTTCACTTATTTACATTAGCGAGTGCTGCTCGTGTTTTCATGGGGCCCATTTTATACCGGGTTTCAGTACCCACCCTTGATGCAATTAGGGCTTTGTTTCTGGACACAGCACCTGAAATGGTCCCTGGTCTGGTGAGGGCAGCGCTGCAGCTGGCAGCGGGAGTCCCGTTGGTCACTCGGGTGAAGGGAGTAGATACAGCACTTAACATCTGCTTCTTTAGCATGGCTATCTAGCCCTGCCTCTCCCATGGTTCAATTGATGAACGTTTTACTTCACAATCCACTTTTTGCAGGTCACAGGTCCTGGTCTTTCTCTAGCCATGCCTGACACTTGTCCAGATTAAGCAAGACTCTTTATATTGGCATTTTCCTTTTCTGACCTTACATCTCATCAAACAGCAAGGTGCAACTTGGGTTGGAGTCTAACGTTTCTCACAAAGAGAGCAACACAATGTCAAGAGACATGACTGATCTACCTGAACATTAAAATGTTGTTCAACCAATAGGTTTTCTCAGTGATTTTAACTGTCCCAAGACTCCAAAACTTTCTAGGTATATTTAATTTCCCATCATTTAAGTTTTAGTTTGCAGACTTAGATTATGTATTATATTGTGTTTGTTTGTGTGAATATTGTTTTGCTAAGAATGCACGTCTTCCACACTCTTATTTGGGTAGATCTTGGCTCGGTTGGTGTTAGTAAATTGAAATTAATCTTCCGATTGAATGGTCTCTCAGTAGATGTTTTCCAGACAAACAACTCTTAGCAAAATTGGTTTGATGACTACTCAAAACAGCCTACTTTTCAACAGCCTCGAAACTTACAAAGTTTCAGCAACAAAATGCTGCCACTTTACTCTCAGTCTGGATGACACTGAAGGTTAGTCGTGTAGTTGTTAGGGTTGAACTCTCCCCTTACAAATCGTTATCATAGTCTCCGATCATCCTCCGAGTGTTGGACGCCAGGAAGATGTCATTATCCTGTGGACAGTAATGATGGCAGGAACAGGTCTTGATGAACATCATCTTCTTCATGAAGACCTCTCCCTCTGGACACTGGAACTCCACCTCAGCTGTGAAGGTGGTGTGCGGCGTGCAGCAGCGATTGTCTGTGCAGACGCCGCAGAACTTTGGTTTGTACAGCCTGGTGCTGGAGCAGCCCGACAGCTTGAAGCGCATCCCCTGCTGGACCTTCGGTGTCCGGATACATTTCTTACCACTCTGTGGGACAGAAACAACAATCAGGCCCAGTCTAAAATACATAATTTCAGACTAATAAATATGTTAAAATGGCATTTCAGATTGACAAATGTTTACAAAAAATAAGATAAATATGTTCATAAAAACAGATAAAATGTTGCATTCAAATGGGTTCATATAAATGTTAAAAACAGTTCATTATGGATTAAAAAACAGAGCTGTAGCAGACTAATAAGTATTTGTCAATGTGTTAATAAAGTTATGTGAAATTCAAACAGGGTTGCTTACAGTGCACAGAAGAGTATTGTGATCAACTCAAGGGTGTTAAGTATCCATCTTTAAGTTTTATTAATTGCATTGGTTGTAATGATCTTGTAGCCCTATTGAGAAGGTAGAGGGGCAGAATTTAGATTGACGCCCAAGACCTCACAACTACTCATAGATGAGCCATAAGTGTAAAGCTGCAGAGTAATTAAGTCCAATACTTTGGTGGATGCAGAGTTTACTGACAAGTAACGGACATTAAGAAGCATGCATAAAGTAAATGCTTTTGTGTGTATGTTTTGTACTGCTTTGGCAAGATGTAGTGTGATAAAATTGAGATGCTAAGTGTGATTAGTTCATTAGCACGCTAGAGGAATTAGCATTTATTGCAATGTAGTAGCAGCGAATGTTACTTATGTGGTTAGTATGTGTTAATGTTACCAGCTTGTTTAAAGCTCACAGACTCGGCATGAGAAGTAAATTGGAAAGGAAACACTCTTCGGAGCCTGTAACCTCAGTAACTGACTGTTCGCCCTGCTTTTCATCCGTCGCCCATGCTGCAGATAAGAACTGAAGGATTTGTGAGTAAAAACTAACCAGTGCACATGCATTTTATGTTTTTTTGCTTGTAGCAAGTGAACTGGCCGTTTGTTTTTGGTCACAACGCTCCCAAGCCACAACTCAGGCCTGCAATGTTTTATTTTGGGTTTAAAGGACACTTTTTTATTTTGGTTGCAAAATGAGTGAGTGAGTGTGTGTGTGTGTGTGTGTGTGTGTGTGTGTGTGTGTGTGTGTGTGTGAGGACATGAAAATCAATAAAAAGGTCATAACGCTCAACTGAACTTAAAGGGTACCTATTGGTGAAAGATTGACTTGACTGAAAAAACTTTGAAAAGTGTTTATAGTGTAAAGGAAAGCATTTTTAAGTGTTTTGGTACACAATTTAAGTGTGTTTTATGTGTTTAAATCATTTTTATACCTCCTAAGGGGAAAGATACAGTGTAGTTTGCCGTCTGCTAACGTTTAGGCCTGACAGGGGGTCTCTAGTCTCATTAACATTGTAGGGAAACACTGCAGATTTGCAGCGAGTCGCTGGCCTGTCATACAGGACACAGCAGGAAAATGCTTTCACTAATGTCAGCTGCTTTTTACCAGCCGTTTGTGGGCTAAGGTGGTCTTGTGCATCTCAGAGTGAGACACATTGTCCCCCTCAGCTGCTGCCTCTGTTGAGATGTTGAAACACAGTGGTTGTGTTGCTTCCTTTAGTTGTAACAGTCTTTAAATAAACTTTGCAGGACGGTGGTTTGTTCCAGATCTGACGCCGCAAAACCAAAACCAGTCTTTTTTGGGAAAGTATGGCGGAGGCAAAAAATCGCGATTTTCATTTTAAAAATCGCCCTGAACCAGAAATTCGAATTAATCGATAAAATTGATTCATCGCCCAGCCCTACGTTCGAAAGACCAAAGAACTTGGTCTAATGCTGCAGACTCCAGTCTTTTTATAGAGCTGCTTGGAAATCGTTTGTACTGGTGCAACATGATTTGAGGCTGAGGAGCCCATGTGCCTGCAAATTAAGACTGCCTCTCGCAAACCTGCTTCTCCATCATCTTTTTTGTGTTTGCCTGTCCCAAACCCTATTGTTTTTGTCTTTTAAAGGCCCATGTGGGTCAGGCATTGCAAATTTGCATATACTTCAAACGCTGCAGTGTGTGGCATAGCTTAATGGTACATGGACTGATAAATAAATACTGTTATACACTCTTTAAAGATCACTCTTTAAGTTTCACTCTTGACTTGAGTAAAAAGCCTCTCCATAGTTGCGCTAGTCTCTTATGTACAGTTTCCACCTTGTCGACAGCATGGTGCCTCTGAAACCTAGAGAACACTCGGTTTGATTCAAGTTAAGAATTTAGATCTAAATGACACTCCGAATGGCACCCAGAATAATACAAAGGTACAGTATAATATCAAGCACGCCCCTTAGAAAGGGTCTTCAGTTCTTCAATCAACAGTTGAAATACCCATCTCTCTTTCAGCCCGACAACTAATTTTGTTAAATTGGAAGTTAGCTCTTTCTTACCACCAATAGGTGAATGTTTTATAAAACACTGAACACAAAAATGAATACATTAATTTTGCCACTGGATATAAGCCTGTGCTTTTCAATAAAGTTTTGAGCCCTTTTAAATGGAGACATATATTCAATAAGTACTGTATATTAAAGTCATCTTCCATTGCTTTATTTATTTCACTTTTTTCTTTCTATTATAATTTATTTTCATTATGTTATTGCCCTTCTAAATTGCTCAAGTGGCAATCTGTTCTCCTCTCTCATGTAATACTTTATATACTGCATGTGTACCACAATTTTGTTTGTGTTTACACTGATGTATCATGAGACTTCAATCTGTAAAAAGATTTATTAAGAAAAAGAAAAAAGAATTAAAGGACCAAACATTCCAGCACACTAAGATTTACTTCAAGAAGAGAAATAAACCATCATAAATACAATGAGTGTATTTTAAATAAAATATTATGGGTTCTATTAACACGGGAAAGAAATCAGAACATGTATGAGAAGATGAATAAAATTTCTTCTGCACAGTGGCTGTACTTGTCTCTTGTCTATTTGTTGAAGGGAAACACACTGACCTTGATGAGTGTTTCCTGCTGGTTGTTGCAGGGTCGAACCATGCACATCCTGGTCTGCCTCTCCAGCTGGCAGTGCTGGTTGTCGTTGGTGATGCGAGATGAGATAGCCATACCACAGGTGGCCGAGCACTCACTCCACTCTGTGGTCTGGACCACACAGTTATCTCTGGGACTCTCTGCTGGAGACACCTGTCTGAAGACTGAGACAGGGCTTGAGGAGGGAAAGGGCTGAATCTGAGTGGCTCCTACAGGAAGAGAAGGGAGGGTGGACAAAGAGATGAGGGGAGAGAGAAATGATGAAATAAGTCAAGTGGTTCTTTTTGCAAAAAGATGATTGTGAGAAACTGAAGCAGTAGGCATGAAGAGTAATAGGTGTATTAAAAAAATGTTCCCAATCGAAAACAGTAGGAAATATTTTAAACATACACAACTTCTGGGCCCACAGATGGTGAACATATACTAAATGGGGTTGCTGCTTAGCTTAGTTTAGTTTAACTTAGCTTAGCTTAGCTTAGCTTAGCTTAGCTTAGCTTTCCATTTCATTTTTTTACCTTATACCTTATTCTACCTTCTTAGCTTCATTTAGTTTAGTTTACCTGAGCTGCAGGTTTAACATGGGTTCATACCTGTGTTGTCTGGGTCAAAGTCAAATAATCGCTTTCAGCCCCTGATGTGTCCTCTGAGGTTACACTTTAAACTGCCCCTGTGGTTTAGTCTAAACCTGGCTGCTGTGTCCTGCAGACATCTAAACTCCTGTACAGCTCCCTGTCCCTGAAGTTCAAAGTACTGTAAATCTGCTGCAGATGAGGTTTAAGAGAGATTTGAAATACATTTAAGTGAGATCTCTACAGCTTCATTTGATTCATTTTAAAAAATAAATTCATAGCTCTTACAATTTATGCTCTTTTGAAGGCAACACTATAATGTTTTCAATGTTACAGTTAAAGGTGTCAGCCCTTCAGTTTTTGAAGCCCAAAGCAGAGTTACTGACTGGAAACATAAAGAGCTGGCATGGTTCGTGCACAGCCTCTACAGCAGGTGATTAAAACTGCCCAGAACATTGCTGGTTCCCATCTACAGAGCATCAGTGACCTCGGTGAAGTGAGGTGTCTGCACAGAGCCCAAAGGATACTGAAAGACAGCAGCCAGCCCAGTCACAGTCTGTTCACCCTGCTGCCATCTGGAAAAAGATACAGAAGTATCTGCTGCAGAACCACCAGACTACAGAGCAGCTTCTCCCCCCAGGCTGTGAGGCTCCTCAATTCCTCCTTCAATGCCAAAAGGATGTAGCAGGATTTAGGATGAACTTCAATTTAATTTCTTCAAGTTACCTTGTACCTTGTCTAACAACCAGTTGTCAAATAATATGTGCAGAGTGCAGACATTATCTCAGTTGTAGAGCCTGCAGGGGGGACATTTGGTCAGTTTTCGGTCATGTATATTTCCAATAAATAGTCATTTATGTCAGACAGATTCCTGTCGCAGCACAGCAGTGGACTGAAAGAAATCAGAGACAATGTCCCGCAATACAACAGAATTCACAATAGATGTTGCATTGAGTCAAAAAAACAGTTACATTTCATTCACTTATGGTGGCTAATTGTTGTGTGGAAAATTTAAAAAACTGGAAACACTGCAGGACACCATAATGCAGTACAAGTGCAGCAGCACAAGTAAAATGATGATAGTCAGGGGTGGACTGGGACAAAAATTCAGCCCTGGCATTTTTGACCCAAACTGGCCCACTACCATTCGGTTGGACACCACCTACAAGTACACCATTCTAGCACCCCCCTTAATCATGCACAACTTCTCTACTATTGCCTCAAACCACTACAAAGCAGAGTCGCATTTCAAGCCCAGTCTGTCCCTCTCACTCTCCTCCCAGTTCACGTCCGCAGCCCCTGCACCAAATAAGTCTGTTAATATGAGTTGTTTGACAGCCTCCACTTGTAGTGAGTTTAACTTTTTCACGCACTGCTTCTCAGCACCACCAGTACTACCAGAGGACTGAAACAGACAAAATCAAAAATAAGTATGTAAGTAAGAAAGTAAGTAAATAAAAATGGCAATATTTATTTAACTTCCCATTTAATTTGACATTTTATCTATCAATTTATTTATTTTCATATTTATTTGCTTATTCATTTCTGTATTATTTTCCACTTTGCATATAAAATACCCTATTTCATTTAATTTCCATTTTATTTTCCATCTTACACATTTATTTATTCATTTTCAAATATATTTATTTATTTGTGTAATTATTTATGCATTTACTTATGTATTAGAAAAATAAATAAATATTGGTGTTTTTGGCATTTATTAATTTTTATTATTTCTTCTTCTTTTTTTTCGGTTTCAGTTCTCCATACACTGGGACATTTTCTCAGCGGTTGACTCGCCATCTCACCTGGCTCATTAGCTTTGCTGACTTGAGTATCACCAACCAAGACCAGCCAGTAATCGAGTGATTGACAGCTAATGAGTGAATGAAATGAATTGAATTAATTAAACAATTTCCCTCATTAGATTAATAAAGTATTTCTATTCTATTCTATGACAACTGTATAAACCAATTGGATGTGCCAATGGGCCAGTTAGCCAACGCGGGGCCAGCCAGTCAGTTCTGTGGAGAAAAAAAAAGTCCACCAGCTGACCGGCCCACCAGGACAGTGCTCGGTATGCCACGATTGCCAGTCTATCCATGATGATAATGATGATAATTCTAGCATATGCCAATGCAAAATGTATGAATGAAGCACAGTTGAAACGTGTCATGAGTAATTTTTATCCCTCAACAGCCATTTGAGGAGTTTAAGTTTCATTATGACATGGATAAGTGATCAGGTGATCTGGTCAGATCTGATCAAATCTTGATCGTGAAAGTTTAGACCCAGTATAATGAACAGTTAAGTTGCCCTTTCACTGCAACTAGCATTTTGCTGCTCAGTCTGTGGCCTCCAACCTGCCAAATATATGGCAGGCTGCCAAAAATAAATGAATATATGGGAAACACTTAATGTGCTATGAGCTAGAGGTTAGGGTTTTTTTGTGATTGTTTTTTTTTAATTTGTGGCATATCTCATCTATCTTACTTGAATACGTTTAAATGTCAAATGTCAGTGCTTAGAATCTCCCCCTTCAGGAATGTGAAAATAGCACTCCAGTGACAAACAGATTCAACTCAGTAGTATATAGTCAAGGTCAGACATTATAGGGGACAAAAACATAAGAAAAACACCATTTTAATTACTTAATTGAGGAAACTAATTATTTGTATTAAAAGCACAAATTGCCAGAAGAAAACTACTTATCAAAGTTATTAGTGAATTATCTCAAGCACTCAGTCAGTGCATAGCACCAGCTGAATCATAATTCTTGGTAACAGAAAGAATAAAAAACTGAGCAGTTGAGGTGACACTGACTGGCTATGGCTGACTGGTAGTTGTGGTAGTTGTGATCCTGCGGCGACTGGTCACACACCCATTCTTCACAGCATTTCCCAGGGATGTGGATGCGACTTGGGTATGGGCAGTCAGGGGAGGGCAGTCTGACATCACTGGCACACATTGGCACGCAGCCAATCTCTCCGTTCATACACACACAGTGGTGCTTACAGCTGGGCTGGAAGGACTCCCCACTGCGGTACATTACGCCCCCCAGGTCACACATCTGACCCTCCTGAGCTGTAGACCCACAGAAAACATGCAGCACTGTCATTCATACATACAAGATATACACAGCACATTTCCTTAATACATCCATGACATAGGCTCCACTAACTTTATGATAAATTTGTGTTAAATTTAGGATATTATGTCTTGCAAGTTTTGATAGTGTTTGTTGGACAGTGGTGGTGTGTGGCTGAGTCACTCATCAGGATGAGGAAATCAACTCAGTAGTCTGTAAACTCTCCTCCTTCAGATTTCTGCTAGCTAGCTGTTAGCTAGCCAGGTCGAGGTTTTCAAATGTAAACATCAGTAAATATTAAGGAAAGATGAAGAAGATGGACTCCAGCGAAACTAGCAGCCTGCTAGCAATTGTAAAGGTGTTGGAAAATTAATTGGCCAACCTCTTAGCAGTGTCAGTTTCTATCAAAATATCAGGAACTGTAATATCCTTTGATTCACTGATACTCAGCTAAATCTTGGACAGCGCCATTTAACCAGAGGGCTCTTTTTCTATTTGCTGATCTGACAGAGAAGAGGACTCTCTGAGAAAGGGGGAGGAGCCTTGTGCTTTAAGGTGAATAAGGACTGGTGTAACAGTGGGAATGTCAGATACTGTCCCGTTCCTGCTGTGGATTACTGCTAACAGCTGCTGCAGTGTGGTGCTCCCATGTTCAGGAAGCGTGACTGTACAGCTGTCTTGTTTAGGCTGGGATGTGTGGACAGTTACATTGATCAGTAAAAACAGGAAAAAACCCCTGACAAGTGAAGAGAAAAACATTGATCATCTTGTTCCAATTCAATGTTCTTCTGGGAAACTTTGGGTCCTGACATTCATGTGGATGCCACCGAACATGCTCCGACCACCCACGATGGCAGTGTCCCTTGAGAAGGACAGTGACACATCTAAAAACTGCTCAAGATTGGCCTGAGGAATCTGACAAAAAGTTGAAGGTGTCAACCTGGCCTCTACTTTCCCAAGATCCCAATCTGATTGAGCATTTGTGGGATGTGCTGGTGCCCCAAATGTCCCCAATCAACGGTAGGGCCTCCCTGGATGCAGCTTTTGGCTCTGATATTTTGAAGCATGAACACAGGACCTTTAGGAATGTCGTGTGATGACTGTCACCAGGGTGTTGGCAGCAGATCTTTTTTGTCCTGTAGGTTTTGAGTTGGGGTACCAACACGTCCCACAGATACTCGATCAAATAGTAAACATGGGGAATTTGGAGGCCAGGTTGAAGCTTTCAGGATTTTGTCATGCTCCTTTGGCCATTTCTGAGGTTTTGCAGTGTGACCTGGTGCATATTATTGCTAAGCAAATGGAAAATGTTGCAGGAAAAATGAAGAATAAATAACAGTTCAATGATGTGCTAGGATATTTCTTTGTTTTAAAATTAATCATTAATGCTAATAGGACAGCAATATCCACATTAACAAAAAGCTGGTTTTGTTACAGCTCTTCTCACAGTTATGAGAAAAACATTAAATATCACCCATTATCTTAACAACTTACATGTTTATAAAAACAAAGCTGTAACACAGTGTGCCATAAGGATATTGTAAGTTATACAAATAACTGCAATAAACAGTTTATGAAAAGTAAGAAAATATATACAATGTGGTGATTACGCATGGGAAAACTTGATCTGGTTAAAGCTAAAAAAAATTGTGGTAAAAAATCTTTTGGGGTCATCTTTCAAAAGTTGTCACAGTGAGGGGACACAGTTTTCATATAGTTCTATGGTACTTGAGGGAGCTGATAGCACAGTTAGCTTGTTTTTTAAAGGCAATTGATAAGGCGAGGGGCAGGCTGAGATGGACAACGGGCACTTACGTAGATTCTTTTTTTTCTTAGTGCACTCCAATGTTCTTAAGTTTATGATAATCTAAAGCACGCATTCAGTACTCTTAATGACATTGTTGATATAACAAGAGATCATGTTCCTGGGGGGCAAATAAAGACATAATATGGTGGTGTGTTTAAGGAGGATGTGTTACCCATGCAGATGCCAGTCTCAGTGTCACTCAGCAGAGTGTAGTCACAGTAGAGCTCCTTGTGATGGTCGCAGGGTTCCAGCAGGGAGCAGGGCTCCCCCAGCTGCCTGGCACACACCTTACAGCAGCCACACCCATCCAGCACCAGGCTGGTCCCCAGCGGGCAGGGCGGGGGGGGCGCAGAGCAGGCACAGGGCTGGGAACAGTCCTGTGCCACCGTCTGCAGCATACACATAAAGCAACAGTTAGGATCATGTCAAACAAGTCGCTGCAGGAAACAGCAGAGGGAAAGTATGCATGAAATAAAGCACAAAGCTTGTCAGTGTTTTGACATCAGATAGTTAATGAGTGCCCTCAGTGCAGCAGATGTTCAGCTAGGAAGGAAAAACCTGAGGAGATATTGTTTATCAGGAAGACCTTCATCAACATCCTTTTATTTTAGTTCATTTCAAATTTTTGGCTCATTGTGACCACAGTTGTGGAAAAATGATTTCATGTAAGTATGTGAATGTCCTCATGGATAATAATAACAACGTGTGTTAAAATGTATGATTTATGCATAGTGATGGTCAGAGTCCTACACTGTCTGCAGGCAGGAGATTCCAGGGTGTCTGAACGTCAACAGACTGAATATGAGGACCGCATGTTCAGACGCCAGTTGTTCACAGACTAGACACAGGGTTACACACCATAGTTTTGATTCCTCTAAGGTGATCATCATGGAAGATGCACTGTATAAGAATTATATAACTTAAATATTCAAGTACGAACAACTCAGACTGATTGAGTTTATTGTATAGTTTATCAAAATGAAGACTGCAAGAGTTCAAGTTCTGCTACATCAACCACAAATCCACCTGACTGTCCTCAGCAGAAAAATAAGATGAGTGATCTCTTGTGGCTGCAGTAAGTGCTGTCTCTGTAAAGCAATAACAGAAGTACTGCAACCAATTAAAGCACTTTACACAATAGTGGCCAAGGCTACCAAGCTGCCACCTGCTACTCAGTCTTTAAATAATCACACACATTAACACACTGATGGAACAGCCAGTGGGAGCAATTTGGGGTTTATTATCTTGCCCAAATGTATTTTGACATGTTGACTGGAAAAGCCGGGGATCAAACTGCCAACCTTCTGATTAGTGGCAAACCCGCTCTATCTCCTGAACCATATCAGCCTCCATATTGTGGTGTTTCAAAAGTGCTTAGAAGTCAATTGTGTCTGACTTTGACAGTTCACTTCCCATCTCCTACAACCCCCATGACCTGGAGACATGTATAACAAAGAACTGACCAAATAGTTCTACAGACTAAAGAGATTGTCAGAAGAGGTTCTGCTCCTGAGGAGGTTCCCATGTACTCTGAACAGTAATGAGGACTCTCCAGAACCAAATTGCCTTTTTTTACAGAAAGAAACTGTATTACATTTTACAGATTCATATGTTTTGCTTTACAGATAAACATGTAGTCAACAAATGGACTTTAAAACTTCTGAGTGTTACATTTAAAATGCTCCTCAAAAATGTAACTTTACTTTGTCTAAAATGAACAGCAAAATGTTTTTGGCATGAATATTAGGACACTGACAGAAAAAAAGTTATTTTACCTGCTACAAACTGAAAGAAAAATAATTATGATTTTCCAATGTGTAGATTTTTAATAGATTTTTAATTATTAATTTAGATGCATGAGGTTTTTATACATAATGTGATTTATGATGGAATTTCAGATTTTTTTCCTGTCTTCCAAATGGACATAGTAAATTTACAGTTTAAAAAATATTATACTTACAACAGTTTTAAATTGAGAAATTTACATGTTGTTTACATCTTCACTGTATTTTTTGCAGAAATATTCTGGCAACCACAGCTGCCAGTTTTTTACCGTAAAAACAATGGAATTTTTATTACAGTGTATATTTGTAAAAATGACAATACCATAAAGCATAAGGAGGATATTGGGGAGGTGGAGGGATCTGAGGCAGTGTTGACATGATTATATCAGTAGTCATGGGCACTACAGTTGTGGGATTATAACTGGTGTTTTTCATCAGCTGATGAATGAAGCACTAACTGTGAAGCATAAATGAAGCAGCAGATGCCAATCAGCATATGCAACTGCACTTCAGTGTTCTGCTGGAACTAACGCCATGCTCTCCGCTTTTTAAAACCATGAAACCAACGACCAAAATAACTTTATATCATGTAAAATGTGTCACCTGGAGTGATTAAGCAAAGTTCTTCTTAAAGTTAGGATAACATTCTCCATAAACATCAAAAAGTGTTTAAGATGCTGTTTTGTTTTGGTTTTTGTTACATATCACATTACATCACATTTTCATTAAAAAAAAGTTCCATAATCTCAGGCCTCAATAACATGTTCTGAAAGTTGCCTTGAAAATATTCTCCCTTTGTTTTTATGTAACATTGTGGGAATGTTTTATAAAAAGAACATTCTATGATCTGTCACCTCTCAACATCACCAAAACATCCTCAGAATATTGCAATTAAAATGTTACGACTTATTCAGCATTTAACTTTATAGGGACATTTTTTTAAATGATAAACATCCTTAAAATGCTGACATTTGATGTGAACATTAGATTCAAATGTTTTCTTTAAAACATCACTGCAACTCCTCTCAGCTATATGAAGTTTTTTAGTTTCTTTCAGCTCACTGTTTCACAGCCCGCAGCTTTCGTGTTTGGGTTCTATCTCAACACTCTCATCCAGCAGCAGGCAGCTGTTTCCAGTGAGAACACTTTAAACCCTCTGTATGAGACCCATCCAGCAGCAGGCAGCAGACACACACAGTTAGAGCAGCTGGTGAACACAGTGGAGCATTGAGGAGCTTAAGAGACAAAGATTTCTATCAGGAGTTGACCAAAGACAGAGCCAAAGAACAGAGAGAATTTTGAACTTACATCCATCAGGTGGACACAAACATTATTGTACATGAATGTTAATGTGGCTCTGTGTCTGTGTAAATAGGCAGCTGTTTTCAGCTGTTTTTTTTTATGCTAGCATATATTTTGTTTACTTTATATGATAAGGCAGATGTGTTAAAATTTGTTGCGCTGTGCCCAACTGGCCACCTAAATTAGTGTGAGCATGCAGGTATTTTTAAACACAGGTAAACCTGCTAAAAATAGGCTATAGACTGCTATATCATTATCAGCAGAGCAGAGCTGTGTACACGGCTCTGCAGGAGACAAGTATGCCTTTCTCTCTCTCTCTGTGTGTGTGTGTGTGTGTGTGTGTGTGTGTGTGTGTGTGTGTGTGTGTGTGCACGTAGGTGGGTGGGTGGGTGTTTGGTTTTGTTTGTTTTGGCTTTTGCTTGTTCGGTTTTTGGTGTATCAGGTTAGCCACTGATTGGCTGATGGAGGAGCAGATACAGAGGTTGCAAAGCCGGGAACCATGGCCATGCAGATCAGTGCTCACAATGCTTCAGACAGACAACAAGAATGCTGCCAGCTGAGATTCAGCAGTCCAGAGGCAGTTGGCTGCTGAATGAGAAACACCAGTGTATCATGAAACCCTCATGAGGATTGTTGTAGATGAGGAGCACGACACACAAAAATGATAAATATGAATACATTGATTTTTTATAAAACTCCTGTTCCTCTCTAATTGACGGTGTGTTTGTGTAGCAGAGACAAGTGCTAACGTCAGGATTGGCTGAAGGAGTTTGTCTGTCAAAGCAACTAACTCCCGCCTACTCAAATTGTTTGTGAGTCCAGACTGAGACAGAGAGACAAACACAGTGTGGAGCTTACACCAACAGGATGCTCTCACCAGGATAGAAATATTCCATAAAAAAGAAATAAGCATGACCATATTAACCCTTTGAAACCTGGGCAAAATGGCTGGTTTCTTTCAGAAACATGGGAAGAAGGCAATGAACAACAAAAGAAGAAATGATCCAAAAATCAGCAAGAATTTGGTAAAAAAAAAAAAAGTACAGAAAACTTACAAAAGAAAGCAAGAAAAAGAAAAAGATGAAAAAAGAAAGAAAATGAAAAAAAAAGTTCTTAAAGATTATGGCAATTTTGTCACATAACTTTAAATATGTAATTATCGAAATTGTAAATATAGATTTTTCCTAGCTTTTTTCTTTTGTCCCTAAACATTTTTCCCTCGCTAATTAAAACTAATTTCTAAATCTAGTATTTTTTTGAGATTTGTGGAACACTTATTACCAAGTTGCTTATTGCCTTTTTTCCCCTGTTTTTGAAAGAAATCAAATTAATGTGATTTTAGGGTTAAAATGTGAAAGGCGTCAGAAAGCAGCACAAGAAAACTGATGTGGCTCAAGGTTTTAAAGGGTTAGTATACCTGCTACAAATAATATGAGGAGTCAAGCGAGAAAGCACTCTTTATGCAGAGCAGATTCCTTGTTCTAGTGAATGTAGAACAGGCTTGTGGAGTGAGGCTTACTGTTTTGGTCTGATCTGATGACTGCACAGACTGCCACAAGATGGAGACACCATGCTGAGCTCACACAAGCCAGCAAATAGTTTCCATGTTGTGTTTCCTTCCCAGTGTTGAGCATCAGCCCAGCAGAGAGGCAAACAAAACATGACAGCATCGACTGAGTAATGGTGAATACAAATACTTGTGTAAGCATTTACGGTGGTGTCGGAAACAGCACGAGCTCCCTGCAGTTTCACGCAACACAACAATCCTGCCACAGGATTATCACAGCTTCAGCTGTTTCTGATGTGTGGCTACACTCTGATCTAATGACTCACATGCTCATGCTCATGAACAACACTTCAAAGCAGCACTTTTATCTTAGTATAAATATGATCTCATTCTCTGATGACTTTTTATTTCAGCAAAGAAAGCTTGCTTAAGAGAACTCACCGCTGAGATGATGAGCAGGAAAACAGACAGTGCGGCTGAAGTTTCAACAGACATGTTGGTGAGCAGGCTGCAGTGAACTAACAGTCCTGGTTCCTGTGGCAGGAGGCTCACTCTGTTATTTTCCCTGCAAAGGGCTGGTGAAGCCTGGGAGGAGGAAGTGACTTAAATACCAGAGCTGTGGGTGTAGCTAGAGAAACCAGAGCCATGCTTTGCTCTGAGAGCTTGTAATGAGGAAAACATGTCATGTCCAAATGTAATTCAAAATGAAGACATTTGCTTATTCACTCCTTTCATTACAGTGGTTGCAAAAATAAAACAAAACAATTTTTTTTTTTTTTTTTTTGATAAGTTAGTTAGAAATAAGTTTCCTGCATATAGCTTACCCCCGGCTTCCCCCAAATACGCAAAATAGTTTATTTTTCCCATATTTATGATCTGATGTTTTCATCCATAACCTTTCGAAACCTGGGGCGACATCACTTTTCTTGCATTGCATTTATATGCCTTTTTACAAAAATTTGAACCTGTCAACCATGAGCACATTCGTGTGATTTCTGTCAAAAAAATGGGAAAAAAGGCAATGAGATACTTGGTGGAAAAAGTTGAACAAATTCCAAGAAATATTAGATTTAGAAAGTTTTTGTTTTTTTAAAGCTTGGGAAAAACTATATAAATAGTTACACATTTAAATTTAGTTATTTTTTATTTATGTTACAGAATTGTAACAAAATTTAAAGCACCTCTTAACGTTGTTTTTTTTTCTTTCTTTTTTCTTTACTAATTTTGGGTAATTTTTGTATACTTTTTACAAATTCCTTGTTGATTTTTTGACTTATTTCTTATTTCATTGCTTATTGTTTTTTTTCCCCATGTTTTTAAAAGAAATCAAGCCAACTTGTTCAGGTTTCAAGTTTACTCTAACTGACTTGTTAGACCCACAATATTTGCACACAATATAGCATGCTATCATATAGTGCATTAGGTAATTTTATAACTATCTTTATTGTAATTTGACATGCCTTTGTTACCATTATTGTTGTGCATCTCTTCTCCTCTCTCTTTCTCTTTTCTTTTTGTCATTATTGTAATTCAACTGTTATTTACGACATCTATTGCATGTTTGTCCGTCCTGGAAGAGTGATCCCTTGTCATCTTTAGCCCCTCTTCCTGAGGTTTCTTTCATTTTTTGTCCCCCATTTCAGGGGTTGTTTTTGGGGAGTTTTTCCTTAAGCAATGTGAGGGTCTAATGGCAGAGGGATGTCGTATGCTGTAAAGCCCTCTGAGGCAAACCGTGTTTTGTGATAATGGGCTATATAAATAAAATTGACTTGACTTGACTTGACTTGACTTTACTTGTTATCTCACTTTCATTCATGTTAAAAGTAGAAGAGGACTTTGAAAATGATGCATACAAAATTCACCACCATGCAAAATGCTGCCATGCATGTACAGCAGACCCCCAGATTTTTTAATTTTTGCAGAAAATAAGCTCTGTATTAAACAAATGGTCATGATACTTGCCCGTTTTGTACAGCAAAATAATCTTCAAAAATCAACATTACGTTAGGATTTGTTGAGCCTAAATGAAATTGCCAGAAGTAAAAAGCTAACATTAGGCTATAAACAAACTACACTACAGTACCATGACTTGACGTCACCAACACAATGAGGCTGTAAAACCGTGTCCAGTGTGATGATGCTCTGCAGTCTCATTTAGCAAATGCCTTTATAAGACACATAAAAGCATCAAAGTTCACAGTTTGGGTATTTACTGACATATTTTATGTCACTGAATAAAACGTGAAAGTCTCCTCAGCTTAACTGCAGACCTTATTTCACACATCTAAAAACACGTTTAAAAAAACCCACTGACTTTGAGACGAGGGAACCGGAGATGCTGGAATGCTATCTGATCTCCGGGCTTATATTTCTCCCTGGCAACGCTTACATCAGCGATTCGCACATTCACAGCAGATTTTGAAGCTGCCCCCAGGGACACAGAGAACACTACAAAAGCATGTTATCTTTCGTCACACTATACCCCAAATTTGGATATATGAAGTTCATGTTGAAGTTATCTTTAAAACCTCGCAGAGAAGTGTCACTAGTAACAAGGATGTTGTGAAAGTGCCATACATATCAATTACATAATGGCATCATGGAGTACTTTGGTTACTGTGCTGAGTGATCAGCAATGGTTTGAGCCCAGCCCCGCTGGTCTTCATTTTCACTCAGAGTGAAAACAAACCACCTGACTCCTCAACGCGTCAGTCGCAGCAGGATATGCAGAGTTAATTACATCCTGTGACACAGAGCTGAAGTGAGTGAAGCCATTTGACTGGAATGAGAGCTCAGCTTGGTGCTTTTGGCTGCAGCTGAAGCTGAATGACTCAGTCCACCCGAAACCCCTGAACCTCTGCTCAAACACTCAGCTCACTTCATTTGATCCATTTTTACAGAAACTCTTCTCCAGGTGAAAGTGAGTCAGACATGTTTGTTCAGATATATTGTACGACTGTTCCTCATAAATAACATTTATTGGATGTTGGGCACCACATACAGCCAGGGTGGGTCCTGTCTTTAAATGTGGCTACAGCAGTCTGAGTGTTAAGGCCCTGACACACCAAGCCAACCCATCTTTGACTGTAAGCTGATACACCAAGTGCTTGGTGTGTCAGCTGACAGTCAAAGTTGGGCCATTTGTGATCATTCGTGGCCCTCAGTGTCCGCGGCCCTCAGTGTCCGTGGCCCTCAGTGGCCCTCGTCACTACGGTGTCAGACTTCACAGCAGAAATAAGCATGTTTACAGCCCGGTGCAATAAATGGTTTTGGTCTCCATAGCTAATTTTTAGATTCATGACATGACATAACTGCATAGGGATGAACTTTTTTAACACTCACTCACTTAAAGTTACGCAGAAGTAAATGGTAAATGGACTGTGCTTGTATAGCGCTTTTCTAGTCTTATCGACCACTCAAAGTGCTGTCACACTACATTGCTACATTCACCCATTCACACACACATTCACACACTGGTGGCCGAGGCTACCGTACAAGATGCCAGCTGTTACTTAGTAATCATTCACATGTACTCACACTCCGATGTCGTGGCATCGGGAGCAATTCGGGGTTCTGTATCTTGCCCAAGGATATTTTGACTTGTTGCTCGGCTCTGAGCCACAACCATCTGCTTTGAGTGACACGCTGTCTGCCTGGGTTTGTCAGTCAGATCCACACCTCACTCCTCCACTATGCCAGCATTTCACCCAATTATGGTCACTTCTGGATCCAAATAACCAAGATGATGATGGCCAAGATGCCAAACTCAAGGCTTTAAGCCAGTGGGTGACATCACTGTAGTTCAGTACATTATTTTTACAGTCTGTGGTCCCAAATATATTTCCCTAAATTTAAATAAATTAGTCAACCAATTAATTAACCAATTTGAAGAGAAAAAGACTATTTCCAAATGTGTTAGATAAGATAAGAGTTTTAGGGTTAGGTTAGAGTAAGAGAGCTCTAGCATTGCTCTCTTCAAACAGGTTAAGAGAGGAAAGTTGTTCGGGTCGACTCTCGTCTGCTTTTTTTCCACTGATTCAGCATGTTGAATCAGCAGCGTCGGTGGTGGCGCCAGTCAGTGAATGAATTCACTCCGATTGTCAGTTTAGCTCAGTGCACCAGAAGAGAAATGGAAGTGAAAAATGTTAACAAAGAGCTAAAGTCAAGAGGGAGTGAGGTCTAAACAACCTTTTTCTATAAGGTCAGATAGTTTTTCTGTAATGATTGAGCTCTTTAGCAGAAATGTTTCCTGATGGTTTGTGTTGTTGGTAAAAAAAAAATGCTTTTTTTCAACATAAGATTGTGTTGTTAATGCACTAACCAGTGTAAAAAACAGCTTCTGGTTTACCATTTTGAATAATAATTACAGACGACCACCATCTGCTGCTTGGAGGGCTATTTCCTCTAAAACAGGCACAGAACATGTGTGCTGGTTGGCTGTCGGTTTGGTTTGTTCATGTGAAACTTTTTGGCCAAAACACGGCAATGTGAGGTGACACAGCAGGAGGCTTTCCTCACCACTAGTTCTGTAATGTCAGTTTGGTGGGTCTGGTCAGACCAGCAGTGATGCTGGTGCATGATTGGTGAGTTTCTCCTGCACATGCAAAAGACAGTAAAGTGATCATCTCAAGACCATTAGAATAAGTAATTACATCAACAGATTACATCATCTAAAAGTTTAATATATAATACCAACACTTTTTCATTGTGAAGAAAAAAAAGAAAGAAAGACATCAAGCTATTTGTGTCTGAAAATGACATCATGGAAGGGCTTTACCATGAAGTTGTTGCTCTAACAGACAGTTCTGAATGAATTTTAAAATCAGCTTCAAAGAAACAAAAAAACAATCCAGCCTTGAGTGAAATGGTCAACATTCTGATGAGGAGAACAGGCTCATCCACATCCAAAGATCAAGCACCTGAGCACAAGTATAAAAAGACTTAAACACTCCCCTCGAGTTTTTCTGACAGAAATCATTCCACTCGGATGTTCCCATACACAGTGCCCCCCTCCCCTCCTTCCTCACATGGTGAGGAAGGAGGGAGGGGGGGGCACTGTGTGTGAGGGCAGACAGGCTTAATATCAACTTCCTGAACATCCTGCTCAGCAGAGACTCAGTCCAGGTCACGACCTTACATCATTCTTTTATCTCAGCTGACTCATATTTCCTGCTGTCATGAGCTCACCTGTGAAAGTGCTTACTGGTGTTATGTAAGCAAGAATAAGTGCAGCCCAGGAGGGTGGAGTGTTGCTTTGCAGTGTGATTGGGCACGACACACTGATTACATTGGGTAACTCTGCTGCTGAACTATCAGAAAATGAAGGCAGGTCCTTGACTGTGGCTTTTCTTAATGCCCGAGTGAGACGAAAACTTCAAATATTTAGAGTTTGCCTGAATCAAGGATTAAGATTGGTTCATTATCATCTGGTCTTTAATCAAAACACCATCCTACCAAGAGTACCACTGAACATACATCACTGTGCTCCGCTCGCTGCAGTCAGGTCCTACCAAGTGCACCATCAGGCTGCAAACAGCAGAATTATCTCCGCGTTTATTTGACTCTGGGGTCTAATGATTATTGCAACCTGTGGGGAATACTGAAGAGAGTTTCAGATGCAGTCTGAACATTTTCTGTATATTTGTACATTACACACACACATATATATTTATATATACGTATATATATATAAAGAAAAAGAAAAGGATTACATAACAAATAATAGAATAAAGAAATAATTAAATAATAGCATCCAGTAAAACAAACTAAAATGTATAAATAAATAGTCAATTAAAAGCCAAATGAAAAAGGTAGGTATTGAGCTTTCTTTTAAAAAATATTAACACCCTCTCCTGCCGGGTGGCACGATGGCTTTGTGGTTAGCATTGTTGCCTCACAGCAAGAGGGTCAGAGTTTGCATGTTCTCCTCGTGTCTGCGTGGGTTCCCTCCACAGTCCTCCCACAGTCCAAAGACATGCAGCTCAGGTTGATTGGTGACTCTAATTGCCCTTAGGTGTGACTGTGCACGTGTATGGTTGTCTGTCTATATGTCAGCCCTGCGAGCCCTACGAGGGCAAGCAGTTACAGAAAATGACTGACTGACTGACCCTCTCCTGCCCAACAATATTTCCTCTGAAATTTAGTGATACAAAAATATAAAGTGGCGTGGAAAGAAAATACTCAAGTACAGTACAAGTACCTTAAATAAGTACATTATTTGGGTAAATGTAGGCTACATTCCACCATTGCCAATTTGATATATTACCTTATGCCTCAAACCAAATAGGCTGTGTGCAAAACCAGGACTTACTGTCAGTGCTCGCTGTGCTTGGCTTTATTCCTACTCCCTGCTATAGAGCTGAAGAAAACATCTTTAACTCAAAAACTGGACTCGAACAAACACTACGTATAAGGAAATTCCAGCAGCTGGCACATAGGGATTTAGGTTGTGCTGAGGTGATGTGGACTCGTCCCTCTCTCGCACTTGTTTCAACGCTGGAATCAGACATTATATCCGAATATTTATTATTGTCTCGCCTGCAACATGGGAAAGTTGGGCTGTTAACTCCTTGACTTCTGTTCTGATCTTGTATGGTCATGCGTCTGGCACTGGAACAAGGCTTTGCTGCTGTTTTTGTAGAACAAAATGTAATAATGAAAACAGGACTTCCAGAGGTGTGTCCTCAGTGAACTGATCCTCTGCTGGGAAAGTTTCTGGTGGTGCTGCTGATGGAAGCAACTGTTCCCAGAACACACTGATACTGGACCAGAAGCAGTCTGCCCTCTCATCTTTGTCAGACCTGCTTCCACTATTTCAAGGACAACTCCAGTTCATACCCTGGTTCTTATTATTATCTGATCTGTGGTACAGTCAATCAGTACAAGTTCACCTGCAATCAGCTCTTATACAGTCGTCCTCAAAATTATTCAGACCCTTGCTAATTCTTGTGATTTTTTCATTTAGTGATGAAATGCATGCATGTTTTCAGATGACCTCTACAAAAGGCCAGGCGAGCTACCAGATGTTTCTTACTGAGCAGTGGCGTCTTCTGAGGTTTACGTCCATGGAGACCTCCTCTGTGCAACACTCGCCCGATGGTGGACCGTGACACCTTTGTCCCTGCCTGGTCAAGCGTTTCAATTAGGGCCTTGGTTGTGGTCCGTGGGTTGGTGTTGACCTCTCGGCAGATTTCCTAGCAAGTTTGGGGGACACCTTACGCTTCCGGCCACACCCACTGAGGTTTTTAACAGTGTTGAACCTCTTGTGCTTGTTGATGATGCTCTGGACGGTTGAAACAGGGACATCATACTGCTTGGAAATGGCCTTGTAACCCTTTCCTTCACTGTGGGTATGAACAAGACGCTGACATAGGTCCTCGCTGAGCTCCTTCTTCTTGACCATGATGACCAGAAATTGAGAATGACCTCAACACTTTTCCCCTATTTATACTCTCTGGAAAGATGTCTTTTTTCGCTTTAACATTTGGCCAACAATGTTAAATAAAGGCTTTTATTCCATTGTGACATCTTGAAGTAACTACTGGACAAGAATTACCACATTTAGTACATTTTTGTTGAAATATTGTCAGGGGTATGAATAATTTTGAACATGGCATTTTTTGGGACTCTTTGTATTGTTGTCATTCTTTCAATTGTTGGTCACATATAACTGATACACAAATTTGAAAACATGCATTCATTTCATCACTAAATGAAAAAAATCACAAGAATTAGCAAGGGTATGAATAATTTTGAGGACAACTGTAAATGCATGTATGCGCATAAATTCTAATTCTATTTCTAAAGCTTTTTCCCCAAAATTTTCTAATTTTTATTTGTTTGTGTGAGATAGCAGGGACTGAAGCACAGTACTGCCTTCCTCTTTACTTTACTGGATTTTGTATGAACATTTTTGTATAGGGCGCAGATTGTAAAGTTGTGCAAAGGAACATTTCTCCACATTTAGCTGTAAAACATCATTTAAAAGAGGCAGGAATTTTTCAGTCACCTTATCAGATTTGTGATAATATATTAATGATAGTGACACAGTCAAAGAAAAGTTCACAACCTGAAAACATAATGCCTCCTTTATGGCTGTTGCTAGCACAGAGGTGTGAAATCAGCAGTGAGGAAAACAGCATGTTTTCTTCCAACCCTTTCACCATTTATTGTTGCTGATGTTGGGGGAATGCACAAAACTCCAGATATGACAACAGTTTTTACATTTTTTTCATTGTTAATATCTTTGCATGGACACTATGGATATGGTTATGGTTATATTGGTGGTTACGTTTGTACCACACACCCATCCAACACCAACTCCACACTCTCGCTATACATAAAGCTCACAATACCTCCTGCACAGACACTGGACATCTATTGCATATCTGTCCGTCCTGGAAGAGGGATCCACAGGGACTTTTTCCTTGTCTGCTGTTAGGGTCCAAGAACAGAGGGATGTTGTTAAAAAGTTGTGTGGGGTCTGGACTTAATGCAGCAGACCACGAGAGGATCTACACCAATGGCACACACCGAGCGCCCCGTCAGACCAGAGGGGAGAAACGAGCCAAAAGCACCGGACGAAGAGAGGGAGGGGAGCGGACATCAGGGCAAGGCTGACCCAACTTGGACTGAGAGCTGTTCCTCTACCAAGCCTTCTTCTGGCTAATGTCCGCTCACAGGAGAATAAAGTGGATGAGATTTGATTGAGGCTCACTCAGCAACAGGAAAAGACACAAGACTCTGATGAAAACTGAAAAAATGCACTGCGGGAATTGAATGATGCCATCAGCGGCAACTCCAAAGATATAGCAGGATCAAGGAGAAATGTAATTTTGTTTTTTAAACTTTGTTTATAAAATTATAAATAGATCTACCTACCTACCTATGTTATATGCTGTAAAGCCTCTGAGGTAATTTATGGTTTGTGATAATAGGCTTAATAAATAAAACTGAACTGAACCGAAAACTGAACTGAACTGAACTGAACTGAACATTAACCTGAGCTGAGTGTCATTCACAGGGCACTGGGCTGCTCTGTCAACATGCCTGCACACAATGAAGCGTCAGTGTTGTTTCAAAGACCAAGTTAGTAGCAGTAACATCAAGAAAAGCAGCAATGAAGCAGGACAATTCAACAAAGACAGACTTATAGAACACTATTAGCCAGTAAACATGGATGTAAAAAACACGAGTTCCAATATATTCTGCATGTTCTGCTTTTTAAATGAGGAACTACAAACATTGTTGAATGCATTGAGGGGAGTGTTCTGACCTAAATGAAAATTTAAAACTGAGGAATGATATGGATCATTACATTTCCATTGTCTCTCCTGTAATCCTACAATACATCCTCCATACATCCTTTCATTAGATTTTTTTCTATTCACATTACATGAGTCATTATAGTAAACAACACATTTATATTTACTTGGACACATTCTTTCAAATTCACAATTGTTATATTACACAGTGTGGCCAATATACTGTACTCTCCATCACAATGAGAGCATTTGATCATATTCATGCTAAAATTATGGTGGCTCGTGAAAAACACATGAAAAAAATAAAAATAAAATAAAATAAAATAGTCATGATTTTGTTTTCTCTTTGGCCCTCCTTTGGAGGGGCTGGAATCAATAAACTCAGTGTAGCATGCTGTCCCCTGCAATACCTGACAATGTACACTTTGGCAGGCATTTTCTCTTACATGTACATTACTAAGTTATCAAGTTACAAAAAAAGTTTCCAAAATATTTTTAGTTTTAGTTTACAGCCTGTGAGCCAGTGTTTCCAGATCTCAGCATTTACTTTGGCCAGTTCACTGTTGTGAGAACTGAGAGAAATGCTAGCCAAAATCAAGAATAGTCAAATCCAAACTGTAATATTGCAGTTTACCTTTACAGACAAGTTTTCAGTGTGAGCAGTGCCAAAAGTCCAGCCAGAAGCTGCTTAAAGAGAACTACTGAGCCCACATGAAGACACACAACATATAGCACGTCCACAAAAGCCAACTTGTTTCAGACATTTATTATGCATACTGTCATAGAAATCAATTTAAAAATGTTCTGTTTGAAGACTGGACTTTCATGTTGGAGATAGTGTCATTATTTTATGATCCATAATGTTCTGAGCAGAATATAATGCAGATTTGTAATATTTACAGACATGGGTTTGATCAGTATTGGTTATCTGTAAGAGCTCTCATTTTACAACATGTATATTTACAAGCATGGCTGCCGTCAGCAGCAGGAGTCACACAGGTCCCACAGGAGGTGACTGGGCAGGCCAGTCTCATTCAGATGATGCCACAGCAGGTCACAAAAAATTACAGCCCCCTAAAAACCACAGATTAGTTTACTTCAACAAGCCATGAGTTTCTTATTTCATTTTGCCGGTTCTGAAATCATTCCCGATGACATTTATACATTTGAAATACAGTGACAGCTAGTGTTAGTGCAGTAAATAAGACAAGAAATGAATAAGCACTCCCCTCAGCACCTTAGTCCTTTATCTCACTTTAAATAGGATGTTTTCAGCTATTTTACAAAGCAGGCTTGATCAGTTCACATGAGGATGTTTCCACACTGACCATCCCTCTGCATAGATCTCCTCTGCTGACCATGGTCATAGCCTCTCCTTGTTCTTCTGGTGATTCCAGGCAGGTACTTGTGGGTGGGAAGGGCAGAGTAAAATATGGAAGTGGCACATCGTTTGTGCAGAGTCAACTCACTTAGCAGCTTGCCAGATAATAATGCCAAGTATAACAAGCACAATGGAACAAACCATAGCAAGGATACACATCTTCTTCCTGGACTTTTGCTGTGATAAAGAGGCAGACACAGAAGGGTTAGCGGGAGGGACCTCACTGACTGGCAGCACTTAAAGGGACGGCTGCAGACTCACCTGGTAATAGGCGGCTCTCTGGAGCTGCTCTGTTCCCCGCTCTACATGAACATCAGCGTTCTCCACATTTGCCTCAATGCTATCTGTAGGGCAGAACATTCAGCAAGGTCAGCTAGGAACTCAGGAAGTCACAGGATTTTGACAGTGGAAACTGCTCATCTCTTTACTTATCACCTTCTTGCACAAGTCTAGGGCTGCCCCCTAAATGTTCAAAAGTCTAATCATCAGTCAGAGACCCTCAGTTGACTGAGATTGCTTCTAGTGAAGCAGTCCTTGTTTTGTTTGTTTGTTTTTTTTGTTAGTCAGCGTGCGCTGCAGTGTGCTTCTGGGGGCGATTTGGTCTCTGAATTTTTCTGCGGACCAAGTGCTCTTAAATGTCACGCTACACTTTCATAGAGGCACAGAGGAAGAGATACTCTGCACTGTAAATAACAATGTCTTCTCTCTTCTGCTGAAAAGTGGTGAATTCACAGCACAAAAAAGAGACAACACAGTCTCTGGCTATTGTTTGATATCTCATGTCTGTAAAAAAATCTGTTGCACATTTGGAATCTGGTGTTGGCCCCTATTAGCTTGTTTACTATATTATGTGAATGCAGCTGTCACACTGAACGTCCTGCTGAGCCCTGTCAAACTGTCAAACTTTTCTGACATAATTCTGAGTTGGGTAAAGCTCTACAAATGTCCTGTCTCTGAATTTGTGTCACCACTTTTCCCTCATTTCCTTGTTTAGTAATCAGGGAGCAGAATGGAGAGCATCAAGAAAACAACGGGAAAAGTCACCTTTTAAACACTAAAAACTTTGTTTACAGTTGTGTTTGTGTGAATGACTTTTGTCAAATGCTGAAGTAGGATGACGTAATGATAAAAGTACAAGTGTCAGACTGTGACAGCAGAGCCTATTCCTTAAAACCTTTCTCCTACCAACAGTCACTGTTGGTTTATCATTTTTACCTCGAACAAGAACTTTTGGTTTCCTGAACTCTGCCAAACTTTTGTCAGTGTTGGCAGGCACCATTCTGAAAGCCAGTGACTAACAACCTAACTTGTACTTTGAAATGTGCGCATGCTCCAAACTGTTGGTATCCAGAAACTAAACCATAAAACTAACAAATTTTTTTTAACTATTACTGCAATTAATTCCAGTTCACAAGAGGCCATATTCCATTTATAGCTAACTGAAAGGCATTCTCACACCACCACAATCATCATCATCATCATCATCATCATCAATCAGATCTTTTTATCAGTTATTTAATGCCTCTGTTCAAGCTTGATTTGCAAGACTGAGCTGTTGTTTTTTTGTAAGAAGTATCAATTGTGGTCCCAAAACAGTATCCTTCATCCTTTGAGGGTAACAATGATTGTGGCTGGGAAAAGTAGTCTGTGCCTGATGTCATTAAATTGGGCTCTTTTGAGTCTCCCTTATGAGCCTCTTGTCAGCTACAAGATAGCCTCTTTGGCCTGATATCTCTGCATTCTTATTATCACAGGGTTAAAAAAAAGTTATCAGACAGGATGTTACACAATCAGGACAGGCTTTTAAAGTGTGTTTCATGTACTCTTTTCACTCACTGGTACACTGGGGGATAAAATCCTGTGTCATTTGGGATAACTCCGAGAAAACATATAGAATGTTGATTTTATGCAAATGTATTTAGTATATATGAATTACATACTTGGAAGTTAAAGTTTAATATGGTAGATATCTGTTAGTAGTCCAAAAAATCTGCCGGATTAAGGTTCAAACTGAGTTTCGTCATACCAGATAACCCTTTTGTCATAAAGATTAACAGATATTTTCTGTTACCCCATAATGTCATCCATTATCCTGGATGACACATGTAAAGAATTATTTTGTCTTTATACAGTTTTTTTTAATCCTTTATTGTTATATTCCCATTCAAATTAGGAAATTAAAACATCTTTTTGAACACTGTTCATTTAAAATATCTTCAATAATAAAAAATATTATCACATATATATATATATATATATATATATATATATATATATATATATATATATATATATATATACACACACACACACACACACATACATATAAAGCACTTTTTGTTTAAAATTTTAAACTAATGTGTCAATGTTATCTATGATTTATTAAAAAAGAGAATGGGTTAAATGATGAATTTACAAACTCTTTTTTTTAAAGAATATAACAACATTACTTGCCTCTTCAGAGTCCATATTGGGGATCTAGTTTTTCCTCATAGAGGTGTTTGGACATCCAAGTTGCATGTCAAGTCATTGGCCCACATGCACGTGACTGGCCGGTCTTACCGCAACAAACCACGGAGAAGTTCAGATTACTCCACACACAGAGAGGGAGCGTGACTTCATGCTCTGCTCAGGATGTCATTACTCCACTGTATCTTTACACACCACAAGTAGTGGTTTGCTGCTATATTAATGCTCTGAATATTGTATAGAGAACCTTTAATATTATAAACAATTTAAAAAATATATTGGGTAATGTTAAATGTTTTCTTGAAAAAAATGCACTGACTTTTTTTCTTAACAGTGTAGTCTAATTAATTTTCTTGAAAAAAAATCCCATTGCACAACATAAATATTGATTATTTATGAATATCAATTGTGTTTGCTGTGTGTTTCTTAAATCCTTGAGAAAGTGGTTGCTTATCAACTCTGTGACTTTCTCCAAGATAATAGTTTATTCGAGGACTTTTGGTCAGGCTTTAGACTTCATCTTAGTACAGAGATGGCACTAGTAAAAATAAAAATCTGGTCTCTGTTTTAATCCTTTTAGATCTCAGTGCCGCTTTTGACACCATTGACCATCAAATCTTACTGCACAGACTGGAAAACCTAATTGGCCTTAAAGGAGTGTCACTAACCTGGTTTAAATCTTACTTATCAGATCGTTCTCAATTTGTTCACATCAATGATCAATCCCCTGCACATACTAAGGTCTGCTTCGGAGTGCCACAGGGTTCTGTGCTTGGACCAGTCCTTTATATATGTTTCCTCTAGGCAACATTATTAGAAAACACTCGATACAGTTTAATGGTTATGCTGATGATACGCAAATGTATCTATCTATGAAACCAGATGAAATTGATCAGCTATCTAGACTTCAAACATGTCTTAAGGACGTAAAAGCCTGGATGAGCCATAATTTCCTGATGTTGAATTCAGACAAAACTGAAGTTATTGTTCTTGGCCCCAAACACCTCAGAAACTCCCTTTCTAACAATGTAATTTCTCTAGATGACATTACCTTGGCTTCTAGCACATCTGTAAGGAACCTCAGAGTTTTATTTGATCAAGATTTATCTTTTGCCTCCCATATAAAACAAACTTCAAGGACTGCTTTCTTTCACTTGTGAAACATTGAAAAATTAGACATATCCTGTCCCAAACAGATGCTGAAAAATTAGTACATGCATTTGTCAACTCTAGGCTGGATTACTGTAACTCCCTATTATTCGGCTGCCCAAACAAATCTCTTCGGTCACTCCAACTGGTGCAGAACGCTGCTGCACCAGTTCTAATGGGAACCAAGAAAATTGTCAGGCTCAATTCTATCTGTGGCAGCTCATAGTTCCTTACCAACCCTCAGGATCACTGCGCTCTGAAAATGCAGGATTACTTGTGGTTCCCAAAAGTTTCCAAAAGTAGGATAGGAACCAGAGCCTTCAGCTACCACACTCCTCTCTTATGGAACCATCAACCAGTTTTGGTCAGCGAGGCAGACACCGTTTCAACTTTTAAGGGTAGACTTAAGACCTTCCCCTTTGATAAAGTTTATAAGGCTAACACAGGTTTAACCTGTCGGGTGACTTTCTATAGGGGTCAGAGAGCAGTGGGAACTAACACTGCTCTCTGACCTTTATATTTAAGCCATAATAGCTAAATTGGTGACCCTAGTTTCGTTAGTGTGTATATTCCTGGAGCATAAGTTTCTTGTGCTCAGTTGAAATCCCCGTCCTTGTGACGGGGAGAAGGGGGAGGTGGCAGAGCGTTCGGCCCGATCCACCGGGGGTGGTTTTGAGTCCGTTCAGACCTGCCACTCTGGCTCTGCTTCCTCTCTCTTTCTTTCTTTTCTATTACTGCTCTCTGGCATTCATATTTAGTCGTAATTGCTGATCAGTGACTCTAGGATTGTCACTGAGTGCTTATCCTGTTTACTGCTCACCACTTTTGGTCTGTTGAACCGCACTATGCTAATCCCATCCCCCTGCTCGCCCTGATCATGATCTGGTCCTGGTTACGTCGATGCCGTTATCATGCCTCCCTATCAATATATGCATGAGACTCTTATCAACACCCACAATATCACCATAGAGTGCATTTGATAATTTCACACCTGTCATTATTGTAATATGACATGCGTCTGTTTCCAATTGCTGTGCCCCCCCCCTTTCTCTTTCCTTTTGGCCACAATTGTATCTCATTTGTTATTTACGACATCTATTGCACGTCTGTCCGTCCTGGAAGAAGGCTCCCTCATCATCCTCTGCCGCTCTTCCTGAGGTTTCTTCCTTTTTTTCCCTGTTACAGGGGTTCTTTTTCGGGAGTTTTTCCTTGGGTAATGTGAGGGTCTAAGGGCAGAAGGATGTCGCACGCTGTAAAGCTCTCTGATGGAAACCATGTTTTGTGCTCTATAAATAAAATTGATTTGACTTTACTGACAATTTGTGTGGAAGCTCATCAGATGTCATGTCAAGTAACAATATCACACTGATTTTTTCCCTTAAAACTTTTTCAATTTCATTTTATGGAGTTGAGAAAACAATGACAGCACGATGCCCAGTGCTGTAAAAGATTTTCAGACATTTTGCATCTTAAATTACATTGTAACATTAAAATATGGGTAGGGAAACTGAACAGTTAGGGTCTCGTCTAAAGCCAACATATTAAAATCAGATTAAATGATTATGCAAGTTCTTGGTATAAGTTACAGTCTCACTTCATATATTTACTAAGTATTATTGATTTAAAAAGTTTTAATATGATAATATTTGGAGAATCTTTATGGTGTCGTCATACCTATTAAAAAACTTGAAATACATTATGAAAACAAGATTTTTGAAGCAAGCAAATGACATCTTAATAAAGACAACAAAAAAAAAATTCGTATGCAGTTTTAACCTAGTATATTTTCTGGTGAGCTTGAAAACCTTATCATTATTGGGCCATGGACAGAAGTAGTAGACATGAACATACCTCATCATATGTCTGCAAAGTTCCTGTACATTAGAAAATGCCATAGTAGACAGCATAGTTAAAATCTCTGACAGGTATGTATCACCTCACGCAATAAATGGTCGGAGAAAAACAACCCCAGTGCCACTCACCAATCATCTCTCCCTGATCGTGGATCATCACTGCCAGGTCCTTGAAGATCTGGTTTACATCCAAAATGTCAGACTGAAACACACAAACAAACAGGCAAACAAAGCTAGAATCAGCTGTGGCAGGTGTGTGTGATCTCACAATAGATGGCAGGAGGTTTTGGCAGAGGTCATCACCATGATGGAGGCTGATGGACAGTGTCCTGCTATATGTTAACATCAGAAACTGACCTCCAGCTGTCTGATGTTGATCTCTCTCTCCTTGATGAGCTCCAGGTCCTCCTCGGTGATGCCCACCTCCTCCGTCTGGGTGGTCATCTGACCCCAGTCCTCTTGGCTTTACACGCACAGGGCATTTGAAAGAAAAAAAACAACTTTGAAACAGCTCTGAAATATTATGTCCATAAACTAGAGCCCCTGCTGTGTTCACAGTATGATGCTGTGAGACTAATTTTCTCAAGTAAGAGCTGTATGAATGTATGATACTACTTCTAAAATGCTTTTAGCACATTTTTGTATGGAAGAGTGAAAATATGGAGATAGTGAATTACAGTGAAATACAATACAGATTGTTATCTGTGTATTTTTTAAGTGTGCATTAACTGTCATAATTTACTACTAAAAATCTTTGTTAAAAGGAAAATACTTGGCTTTTTTCCCTTTAATAACTGAATAAATTGTTTTTCATAGTGACGTGAACTTTCCATGCTACAGTGAAATCTAATCACAACAGAGAAACTAAGTGAAGAGGCGTTTAACATTTAAGAGGTGTCGAGCAGAGAGCAGTACAGACCTGCCAACGCTAAATGCAAAACACTGGCATTAGAGGTCATGAAGACGCACAGGGGAGCTTTTACTTTTAGAGCAGGAAGCACATGGTCAATCAATTGTCCAATCACAACTTTGTTTGATTTGATAATAATTTGGCATTTTAATTATTCCATATTTTTGGTTGTCAAGCTTTACTGGCAATAACGTGATTAGTGAGGGAAATTTCAACTACAATGGAAAATACTTGATTTTCTTCTTTATTTAATTCAGCTTAAAGAATTTGGGTCTCCTTCATACACCTTTCGGACAAGAGAAAACCCTGAATGATGGCAGTCACTTACTTGTCAAAAGAAACAAGTTTTTCATCCCGAGAACTGTCTTCAGCCTGAGGGAGAAATGAAAATCCACTATTACCAAAGTCAAGATAAGCCTGGCATACACTACAAGATTTTTAAAATCTAACCTAATTTAGAAAATGTGAGCGACCATACACCCGAGAAATAATGACAGATTTAACAGTTTTGTTCTTATAGTGTGTGGCGTGCAGCGAGATGACCAGCACAGCACACCACACACTAACATATTCCGTCCACTAACAACCAGACTCTCCACTCTCAAAACTTGAATTCTTGCGCAGTTAAACACGACTTAGAGTAAACAAACATAGCAAAACTGCCAGCAAGCCAACTTTATGATGGTCAAGCTAAATGCAGCTAGCTGTTAGCTGGCTGCTAAATCCGTTGCCTCTCCTTGTCGGTGCAATTGTGGTGTTTTACCGAACATATTGTACAAACACTCAGGTTGTTGCCACAAATCAACAAGTTGGACCTCCATTTCTGCAGTCCATCTCACTTTATGCTTCGTGTTCTTGTTAGTTGTGCTTCTGTCTTTAGTCAGCTTCTTCCTGATTGGCTATTGTTCCATTCAACGTAACAACCCACAGAGGTCGTGCCTATGTGTTCCCTTCACACAACAGCATTTCTGATCATAAACACTGAACTTGTTTAATATTTACAATGTCAGATTGGGACAGCCCTCATCGTCTTCTCAACAGATTGTGGAGGGTAAAATCACTCTTAACACACCTCTCACCACAGGAAAATCTGGCCAGATAATATTTAGAACAATCAGGGCCATTGCTGACTTTGGTCAGAAGGGGGGAATCGGGCAAAAAATCATTCCATTTATCTTGTAGTGTTTGCCCCGCTTTAACAAAACACACATTAAGACACAATTCCAATGAATCTGACGTCTGATCCCTACCCTCTTACCACTGTGGAAGTGAACTTGGAACTGAAGTGGACTCCTACTTACTGACAGGCGGGATCCAGCTCTCGCTCTGGCCACTGACTCCTTCTCCTTCTCTGCTGCGCGCCGCTGGACTGCTTGGAAATTGTTCAGAGCTGCTGAGAAATCATTCATCAGCCTATCCCTCTGGATTTTTTGCTGCCTCTGGACACACAGCAGAGGGACACAGACAGTATGAGACCAGTTAAAGGACAAAGTGGAACTCATAAAGATAAGACATTTGAGATTTTTACCACACAAAATATATTTAGATTTCTACAAATCAGACTTTTGTAGAAAATGTGTTGGAAAGAATTCAAAACACAGACACATTTTCATTTGTTAACAGTTTAATATGAATATAATTCAAGCTGTTAAACAGTTACAACTAAATGTGGTCTTTTAGGTATTACACCTCCCAAGGTAACACTACAAATGGACCAATAAGTGTAAAGGATCCTCAAAAGTGCAACAATGAAACTAATTCATTTTTAAAAGCTGGTGAAAATCAAACCACACTAATTTCAAAAATGTAAGTGTTACCTGCCCCCCATCTTCTGTTTATGATGTGTACATGCGTAAGACTCGAGGCGTATCTGAACAAGCCTGCTTAAGGGAAAACCAGTGACGACCAGGAAGAACCTTGGCGCTATCACGCTCGCTCTTTCCACCTTCTAGTTTCAGCAACAGCAGTTTGTGGTGGTGACTGATGTGATCTAGATTTGAGTCTTTGTTTTTTGATGGGTCTGGTAGTCCTGTTTTTTCAGGGAGAGCTCAGATCCTTCGATCCAGTGTGCACTGGTCTGAGTCTGAGTCCCTTGTTTTTGTTTATTTTGGTGAGCCCATCAGCCTTCTGTTAGCATACTTTGTTTGGTGTTCACTTATATTGTTTTCAAATAAATAATATTTTATATAAATACATTTTTATCCTGCTACTCCTTGGCTCTTTGGAATGTGTTGGACTTCTTCATGAGCATTTTTTTTCCTGACGCCTGTCTCTGGGAATGGCAACCTCATCCAGGGAGCAACTCAGTTTCTTTAAATGTGGAAATCCAGAGGCATTAAGGTTATCAGAGATCTTCATGAGGAGGGGTATTATATGTCTTTTGTGCAACTTCAGTGGCCATTTGACCTATGTAAAGGGCACCTTTTTGGGGTATTTGTTACTTTATTGATGTGCATGTTCTCACTTCACCTACTATTCCCTAACTCAGTGCCTTAGATTCTTTTCTTTTGAAACTGAAGGGTCCTTCCCATTTCATTTATTCTTTCTGGTCTCTTTAACCTTTCCCTTGTTCAGCCTGCTTGTACAATATCCAGAGTATATGGGAGATTATGAATACACTGGAGCAGCAGTCAGTCTGACTGGAGCTATACTGTCTTTTCCTGCAACAGGCTCACAAACAATTAACTTAGCAGTCAGACTTAAACTAGAATTACCACCCTGTGGCTGGATGCCTCCATGAAACAGTCAAGTTGCTACAACAGTTTACATCCATGTTTGTCCACAGACAAGTTCACAGTACATCATCCAGAAATGGAAGTGTTTATTGGTGCGGTGCAACACAGTGCATCCTGGTAGTTGTAGTTCTTTGTTTTTGTTTTAAATCTCTTGAGTCAACGCAAATGCCACCGCCACTTTTTCTCCAATATCTCTGGCCATATAGCACAAATGTCAAAAGTTTTTCCTCTTTATTCTTTCTGCAGAGACAGCCTAGATTTATTAAAAGACCACTGCTCGCTGCAACTGATGCCATAAGAATGATTTGAATGATGCTAAAATAATGTTAAAATTCTTCACACAGTGGCTTTGCACATGAATTCGACAGTCAGCATTATAAGTATACAGTAATAATAATAATAATAATTTATTATTATTATTATTAGTAGTAGTAGTAGTAGTAGTAGTAGTAGTAGTATTATCATTATTGTTGTTGTTATTGTTATTATTGTTACACTCTATGTTCACAGTCAAGAAATTGCAGGAAAGTTACTGTAATAACTATAGGTGTGGCAAAGACAAAGGTCAAAGGGTCAACTAAATCACTATGTTTCTTCTTCCTCAGGGCATGAATGTGTTGAGCAAATTTCGATGAAAGTTGGGCTTATTGTATTTTAGACACAAATAGAGCAATGGACGAAGACAGTGACATACCCACAACTCATTGCTGAATGATTAAAGGCAGCAGGGTGAGCCTGCTGATGAGCTAAGATTGACTTTATGAGCTGCTTTACTGGCTGTTTGTCATAACTACAGAGGGACTTTGCTCTGGGCTGATATTCATATGACATTTTATTATCTCTGCTGTTACTTTCTGCTGAGAGGTCATGAGGAGGAGCCATTAAGGATAGATTATATTGGTGACTTTAGAGTTTTGGTTATTTTATTACCCCATGTTAATTATTTATTCTTTTTACCTACCTTTGAGTGATAGCATTAAAGTCACACGCAAGGTAAAATGTACACTTCTAGTCCAAAACATCTAAACATTTTACTGTTGTGAAACTGAAACAACAGCATAACCAAAGCTGTTCATATTAAGTGCGATCTGAGTGTCTGACAAGATGCTATGCTGATGCCACATCCAGTTTATTAAGAGGTCTACCGTTATTAATGCTGAATGCAGAGGCTGGAGTGACCGCTGAAAGCCATAGTCACTTCCACTCCCACCATCACTCACCACTGTTTTCTAGCGATGTTTTATTAAGATGTATTGTAACAAGAAATGTAGACTGATACTTACTTGCTCAGAGGGGGATGTTGGCAAAGGAATGGATCCCAACTCTTTCAGGTGCTTGTTGGTTTCTTTTGCCAGTTGGTTGGTGTAGTGTTGTATCTGCTGCCTGTCAAAGAGCCAACAGTTCAGAAGAACCAAAAAATGCTGGTCAATCTGATGAATGAGTTGCTCTACAACAACAACAAGCTTCAGACTATCCAAGACCACCATGCTGCACAATAAGGTGCATCTTTTTAGTACAGCAGTGTTTCTGGTACATGACATTACATGACATGACATTAAAGCAACAACCAAAAACTTTTTTGATGTGCCATCTGGGTGACAGTGTTCTCTTACACTGCCTGTTCAAAGTGGGTATTTTGCACCAATATGCGGCCTTGCTGTTCTGCATAACATATGATCACGGAAAGGAAGGACGGAGTTGTCTTGCCTCTGAGCCGGGACAGGATGTAGTAACAGCACCGAGATGAGGTCTGCCTTTGTTATTGTTTAAAGAGTGCTGATGACGGGTATGTCATATGTCACACAATAGGGCGACGCTGTTGTGTTGGACATCATGCCCGTCACACCTCTTTCAGTCCTGAACTGCCAAAACAAATTTAAAACACTGGAGCGGAACGTTGCTGCTGTTGTTTGGTTCTGTTTAAAAATGCAAAGGAGACATAGAGAATACACTATACAGCGGCTCTATAGTGTGATCTCTGCTGGGGCTACAGAGTAACATGTTAATTTAGACAGCATACCAGAGATACTGGAGTATAGCATCTCATTTCTGAGGCAGTAGCAGCTGTATAAAACAGATCAAAAATGCGTGTGTGTGTGTGTGTGTGTGTGTGTGTGTGTGTGTGTGTGTGCGTGTGCTTGGCTAAGAAAAAAACAACATGGGAGTAAGGCAGGTAAGGTTGATACATACAGACGATCCTGATGTTCACTGGTGTCCTGACTGGTCCCCAGCTGGTTCACCATGCTCTTGATCTGAGCAGCTGTCATGAAAAGACACAATAATAAGTCTCAATCTTAGAGAGTGACACAGCAAAAAATGCTACCCCACACCACAGTAAAAGGGCAATAGTGTTTGTGTGCATATGAATATGGCTCAAAATACCTTGTTATTTACAAGCCTCTATAAGATGGCTTTACCAAAGGTTTACATCATCAAATTAAGCTTTTTGGCACAAGATTTTAACAGATGAGTAAAAACATTCAGTCATTGAATATAGTTAAGCATTTTAATGTTTCGTAGAAAAATACTAATTTAAAATCGGAGAAAATTTAGTTTCATCTAAATCATACTGGTTTAGCTAAATCATAATGCAACGGGGCAGCTGTGGCTCAGGATTTGGAGTGGGTCACCCACAAATCAGAAGATCAGAGGCTCATCCAGTCTGCATGTTGAAGTATCCTTGGACAAGATACTGAACCCCAAGTGCTCTGTATGTGAGTGCACCTTGTGTGTGAGCCTTGGCCACCAGTGTGTGAATGTGTGGGTGAATGTGACATGTAGTGTAAACGTGCTTCGAATGGACAGATGTTTCAGATCAGGGCAATGCATAACAAAATTGTAAGAGGGGACAACCCCATGTCACTAGGTATATTTCTTTTATAGTTAATGTTTTTGTTGTTGATATTATTATTATTGTGGTGGAAATGATATGTCAATGTTTATGTCTCTATGTAAATGTGTTTTTTTCCATAAAAATGTAAGTATAAAAAAATGAAAGAGGATTAATTCTTTGTCGCAATAGTGCAATAACTTTCAGTTAATCAATGCATTAATTTACTAATCATAACAACATGGACAAGCTTATACATTAAAGATGAAAAATTAAACCAAACAGGGGTTTGTTTGTTTTTTAAATAAACATGATATTACCTAGGGTGTTGTGGTTGCGTGGTGACTGAGTGTATATAGTCTGCTGTAGTGCCAGCCCTCCCAGTTTGATTCATATCCATATTCTTATGAATTATGGCTAATTTCCTGTTTCTTTGGTAACACAATAAAACCCTGCATAGGAGGAAAAAAGACCCCTCAGGCTAAAAAAGAAAAGGTTCAGCAGAGTGAGGCAGACTTGAGGCTGACACAGCATTCTCTAAAATGCTCCCTGACTCATTCAGTGAGTGAGTAACCATATGTAGCAATGGAGTTTTTACTGTTCTGTGTGATCTTCTGGATGTTGGAGGAACATGTCTGGATGAGGGTGTTGAAGTCCCGTGGCACAGGGCGGTAGCTCTCTTTGCCGTATGACATGTCTGCCAGAGTGTGCTTGTGCGTTTGAGATTTGGCTGCAGACAAACAGAGGACATAAGTTTTAAACAAGTTACATGACACCACAAGGTGCTCCTTAATTGCCATAGTTTCCATAGGATTATAAAATGGGAAAGGTCAGCACAATAATAATAGCATTGTGTGGGCCCAGATGAAGCACCTGTAAACAGAGCATCAACACAGCTAATGGAAACAGACCTTAAGTGACAATATGGGGGTCAGATATATAGATCTAGATTTTACATGATGGTACACTAACATAGTCGGCTCACTCGTGCTACGTTTCACAAAGTCACATTACAATTTCGGGAATAATAAGAGTGCCATTATTGACGGTAGAGATTATGTTTGTGTAATTTGGTCTGAAGACAAGTGTTAGCTTGCTAAGAAGTTAGCTTGCTAATGTCGAATCATTCAAGATGATCGAAATCGAAGACGAAGTCAGATATGAGCTTAGCTACAATAGGGACGTGCTGTTAACATGTTCTGTACATACATATCTGTGATCTGCATTCTATGACACTAAACTCAACTGGCTAACGTTATCCTCCCGTTTGTTTACCGCAAGTTCCGGAAGCAGGGACTCCAGCTGTTAGCTTTCAGCTAACTGGCGCTAATTTGGAAGCTTTCAGTTGTTTAAAAGCAACTAGTTAGCCTAGAGAGCCACGTTTGTTCTTCGCCAGTAAAGACTAAAAAACAACAGCATATTGTCCACAAGACTAAAACGTTTAATATAAAATAAAATGGAATACTTGCTTATTTGGTTGCTTGAACTGAACACAATGTTCTTCGGTCCTGTCTTTAAGAAACTGCCCTTCCTGGATCGTGACGTTATCACGTAACGGCTTCCTGTTCCTCTTCTTCTGCAATAGTATTTTTTATTCTTTGCCAAGGAGGGTGCTGCCAGGCCCACAGGAAGTGCGCCACTCTTATAATACATCCATTAAAAAAAAAAAAAAAAAAAATTTAATAACTTTATTAAACGTTTGACAGAACATAACAATACAACATAAAAACAAGAAGGAGGTTTTGTCAGGGGGTTACATACATGGTATTCCATTTTATTTTTTTTTTTATAAATAAGTTTCTTTACAAAAAGACATTAAAAAGGGTACACAGGTTCAGGGTCTTGACAGCTTTACTGTTGGTTGCGTTTTTGATTGTTTTTATATACTGTTTGGTTTCATTTATAAAAAAAAAGAAAGCAAGGATTTTTATTTATGTATCAGCATTTATGAATATGCCATTTAGCCAACAGAATAATAAGATTAATTATATAATATTGTTTGTTTTTGGAGGGTGTAAAGGAAGTGAAGCCAAACAGTATATTTTCAAAACAAAGGGTAAAGTTATTTTCAATAAAGGAGGAAATAAAGTGGCAAACATCTATCCAGAAACTGTTTGAAAAAAAAACACAAGACCAAAACAAGTGAAAGATATCTTCAGGGCATTCTGAACAGAAAGAGCAATTAATGTCAACACAATTCTTAAACCGCTGTAAAAAGAATATTTTACATGGATAAATTTTGTGAATTAATTTGAAAGATACTTCTTTAATTTTATAATTGATCATGTATTTGGTTGGTAAAATCCAGATCTTTCCCCAATCAAGATTTGGTAATAAGTTATTCCAATAAGTAATTACATAGGGGAGAGACACAATGTCCCTTTGAAACAAAGCACGTACAGCGCGATTGCTGCTGCGTGTCGCCGAGAAACAAACCCTGCCGACTTCGAGCTCAGTTGGGTCTATAGGCAAAAGAGCTTATAATACATCCATGCTCTCGGATGTAAAATGTACATAGTGGCCGAAAGTGGAACTACGTCACGTGATGCATTCTGGCCCAGAAAGACTTTTTGCCATTTGCTTAACATTGGGAAAGATCATTTTTTTGAGACATGTTGACTTATCAGAACTCATTTTTAATAGCCATTATTAAAAACATTAAGTCCTAAAGACGTAAAATGTGCCATTTCCCGAATAAAGATTTGGAATCCGATATTTCTCCAGACATAAAATAAACGCGCATAGGACCCGCGGGACTCTACCGCGTGAACGCGCATGTAACTCTGGAGTAACTGGAGTCCCTGACACAATACAGGCTTCATGCTGGCCGTAATAATGGATATTTTTGAATCATAATTCATCGTTTTTACCATTTCACAACACATCAACGCGCTGTTGGCGGTAAAGCCTTCAATATGGACGTCTTACCGTGTCTGTATCAGAGACCGTATAAACCGTACTACCGGTTATCAGGAAGCAGCGCGGAGCACTAGTGACAGTTATCAAATGGTACTGAACGTAGTATTTACTTAAAGTTCACCTGTGTAATAATACAAGGCACCACCCTTAATTTTATTTTTATGGGCACAACACATTTTGGTTCTGTTAATTTAATTTCCCCGGTCGTGATTACGATATGGTTCCCTGATAAGTTGTATATTTGCGTGTGTGTGTGTAGAGAGAGAGAGAGCGCGATAAATCTACCATTATCTGATTATCATGTTAAAACCGACAGCACGGCTGTCATTTCACCGCCGATTAGCTGCTGTTGCTAATAAGGTAAACTAGGAATCAAGCACTCGACTCTGTTAACTTGTGTGAGGGAGCCAGATTCAATGCTCGGATACACTCGGCCACCCTCGGCCGCGTTCGGCTGTCGTTAATCACTTCTACGCATGCTCTATGTGCCAGTAGCTCCGGGTATTTTACACTTTTCTACACCCGGAAAAGATATGTTTAAGCCATGGATGTATTCTATTAATACATTTTTCCTTATAATACATCCATGGTCATAAATGGTTAAGCTCAAGAGGTTTTTTTGTTGTTAAATAAAGATAACACATAAAAAACATACATAAAGATAAATGTGCACAGCTTGATAGGCTGGTCACACCAGCATGTCAAACCATCAAAGACCATCAAGCAATATAATGCAATACAATATAAAAAAACAAGGGACACCCCAAGTAAGCTACCTAAAGCTTTTAGGAGGGGGCCCAAACAGTAAACAAAACAAACAGACAGAAGATCCCAATATAAATTGAGAGATGGAAAACGATGTTTTAAGATTGTTTGCTTCACCGATGGTGCTATTTATTTATTTCGCAGCTTACACAGCAATCTGTAAAATTGTGTTTGTTTGTAATTACGTTAGTTTTATTCACATTCATCTTCCTGTTAGTGATTGTTTAATTTTATGATATGGAGCATTTGAGCACTCTGAATGATGAGATACTGATCCCTCTGACATTTAGTGATAATGACAATTGAGATTTTAGTCAGTCAGTCATTTTCTGTAACCGCTTGCCCTCATAGGGGTCGCGGGGGGGCTGGAGCCAATCCCAGCTGTCATTGGGCGGAAGGCGGGTTACACCCTGGACAGTTCGCCAGACTATCACAGGGCCGAAACATATAGACAGACAACCATACACGCTCACAGTCACACCTGAAGGCAATTTAGAGTCACCAATCAACCTGAGCTGCATGTCTTTGGACTGTGGGAGGAAGCTGGAGACCCCGGAGAGAACCCACGCAGACACGGGGAGAACATGCAAACTCCACCCGCAGACCGAACCCCATTTCAACTGGGTTTCAAACCAGGGACCCTCTTGTGAGGGAACAGTGCTAACCACAATGCCAGCGTGCTGCCCCCAATTGAGATTTTACTTTGACAATAATTTGCAGAACTGTGATGAATTAGTGGTATGGACTTTACAAATATTTACATATTGACAGCTGCTCTGGCACTTTTGGAGAGCCTTACTGATTCAACAGTTGGTGAAATTTTTCCTAAGCAATATAGAGCTTCAAAATAGAGCTTGTTTATTAAAAAAAGGTGCCCATGGAGGATCCCCTGCACCCCCAGACAGAGGCCCTAGCTAAGCTCCAAATGTCCTAAAATCCTAGAAACATGTATTAGGCGGCTGTGTCTGACCCCTGCCCTTCTGTCATATTGCATGACTGGCCAAGCAGGTAGTATCCCGCTGTAGGAGCTGACTAACTCCAGAAGATGGCAGTAATGCAACACTGAGGGCGCAAACTGCCGGTTTCAAAAAAAAAGAAAAAGACGAACACGCACGCACGCCAACGCGCGCGCGCACACACACATAAACACAGTCCTCCAGCCTGGAGGTGGTGGTGTGGCGCATCATGCTTTACGCAGAGCGCGCAGAAAGATCACGTAGACGAAGCAGAATGAAACTTTGTTGATGACCCGGCATGTGTCTGTAGTCTCTGGGCCGCATGACGTGAGTGGCTGATAAATCTTACCGGACAGAAAAAGAACATAATTTTAGCATCATTATTCTCATAGAGTCGAAGTCAGAGTAACAAAATGCCCAAGAAAACGAAAGAAGGAGCCGAGTGGGTGGACGATGAAGTGGCTCCGGCAGTTGGTGAGATAACGTTAACGTTTAATGAGAAGCTAACCCGCACGCTAAATAGCATTACAGCTAATGCAATGAAGCATTATAGCTAATGTAAGCCACGCAGCAGTCCGGATAAGGTGTCGTTAACAGCAGCTCCACTGAAAGTCTATTTTTTCACGTGAATCATCTTCATTGTCAGCGGCATATGTCTGCTCACAAACCACTTTAACTCTCTCGACAATCTTTAGCATCTTCTGACTAATTTGGATTTATGACATTTCATTTAGAGGCATTAACTTGAAAAGAACTCCAATTGTTAAAACTGAAGTAAACCTGAAGTAGCTAGATCATTAGCTAATTTTAGAAAAGCATTATGCTAGATAATATAAGGCCTTGAACGCCATTTTAATGTTTAAATGGACAAACTGCGATGAAGAAGCGGACCAAAGGCTGATGAGCATCCAGTCTAAACACATGTTGGGTGTATGGACAGTTTTGTGACATGTATGTTTTGCCAGTGTTACTTATTGCCAAGAATGTAACGCTATCGACAAACGGGCTCATATTTAATAGCTGTACTTAAAAAACTGTGAATGACGTTTGGTGTGACAATACGACACATGACGTTGCAACGGGCTTTGGCCGGAAAATGTGACTGTTCGGTATTAACCAATTTAACAATAGCCCCCCATTTTAATTGATGAATACGGTAAAATTGAATAGTGAACAGCATCGTCTTTCGCGCAGACGGTAACGGTAGCCATGACGCGTCTGTGTGTCCATCCACCACTGATGATACAATGCAGCTGGACGCTCTGTCATGTGAAACACTGACGCTGTTTAGTCAGTCAGTGCGCTAGAACAGAGTAATGACAATGAAGTTCAAAATACTCGGGTGTCACGTGACTTATGGAGGCTTCATATGAGGCCATAGAACGTCGCCGTACGTTGACGTAGAGAATGATTCAATCTTTAAACGGTTCACCGGGTCGTGGACTGTGTTGACGTAAATGGGAAATTTTGATAACTTCTACGGTTTTCACGAAATCGCAGTTAACGTATCGTGATATTTTTCAGACGTTTTCAGATTTTACAATGGTTTCTGATGGGCGGAACTCTCGTCAGAGATTCTGTCGGTACATTGTGGAGGAGCTGAAAAAAATAATCCCAAAAATTCCTGACCAAACTGCCACAGCTAGCAGTGAATATACACAATTTGTACATCACAACGTAGGAAAACTTGTGTTGGTCGGATTAAATGAGGTTCGAAAGCTGACAACCCAACTCAGCTGGCTCACAGAGCCCCAAAATGAAGGGAGACCCAAAAAATTCCCCATTTACTCCAATTCAGACTGAGAAATTGATTGGCCCTTGTGGCCCCTCAGGTGGAGAGGGCCCTTGTGGCCAATTGAAGATGCCACTTAATGATCAATGGTCCATTTGTGGCCCCTCAGGTGGAGGGGGCCCTTAATTGTGGGCTGTTGTGGCCTATTAAAGATATCACTTATAGATATATATTGCCATTAATTGGCCCTGTGCCTTGTGGCCCTGTGTGAAAGTGTGGCCACACCCCTCCTCCTCACATAAATTAGTGGCCCCTCAGCGGCAGGCACCCTTCGAAATTTATGCCAAAATTTTCTAGTTAATTTAATTAATATCTAATACACTCAGAAACATTAATAGAACAACAAGCAGTTGGTATATGTCCTTGCACTTCTTGCAGAAGTAGTCGTACTCACCACAGATTACAACTACAATAAATATGTGAGGTTATCATTTTCAAAAACTACATTAGAACATAAAAGTTCTACGTTGTCTAGTCTTAACTCTCATGTCTCGCTTCACTAAATAAAAAATAATAATAATTTGTCCAGTTACGTTATGTCCCCCACTGAGAGAGTTCATAAAGAGCTACAATTGGATTTATGGATGTCAACACGCTGGAACTGAAGCGAAAAGGCAGCACTTAGCCCCATATTCATTGTTTAATCTTAAGTGCACTTAACTGGACTACAAACCTGACACCACAATCTCTGTCTTAATTATGTCTGACATCTCCCCACTGATGTTTTTCACAGTGTTAAAATTCTTTTTTCTTCCCACAGAAAAAAATGTGAAAAAGGGGAAGAAAGATAAAAAGGGGAAAAAGAGTGTGAGTATTGATTTGTTTACTTTCAGAGTATTGAAAAGCTTCCTAGCTGCTGTTTTATCTCTGTGACAAAATCCATGGAATTTTATTTGCTGTATGAATGTTCCAGTTCTTTGAGGAACTCGCCACAGAAAGCAAACCTGAAAAGGAAGAGGAGGAGGTGCCTGTAAAGGACACACAAGCAAAACAGGTAATCCTCACCCTCAAAGTAACATCAGGTCTTTAACTAACAAGACGACAAATTGTGCAAAAAACAACTGTTTGTATGATTAATTCATGTCATCAACGATTTAAATAGTTTTTAACTTAAAGTATTTGAATCAAGAAGCTTATGACAAAAAGCAAAGGCTTTCACAGCCCACAGTGTGTATCCCTCAGGTCCAAAAAATGCTCTGAAAATGCTTTTGGGTTAAAAATTTTAGCCTAATGTAATGCACTTTGCAAGCTAGTGTGCTTGTTCTCCAGGCATTTAAGTCAGCAAAGTAACATTTTCTTATATTGGTATCACAGACAGTTAAACAGAACTCTTATTATCATTGCTGTAAAGCCTGCAATGAGAGAAGCACATCATGACAGGAGAGAGGGAAAAAACAGTGCATGCCCAACAGAAATACCATTACCTAGGAAGTTAGCAGGCAGTGTTTGTGTCATGTGTGTGTCTGTTTGTGTGTGTGATCTATAACCAGTGTTGGAAGAAGTAATGAGATCCTGAGTAAAAGAAGCAAAACAATAATGTAAAGATACTCCATTATGATTTCAAGTTTTGCGTTCACCATGTTGCTTATCTGGGTCTCATATGGAAACCCAAAGTGTTCAATATTGGATGAGTCATGAAATAATAATATGAATAAGTATCATATGTAACCGAGCCAACAATTTGTCAAATACTTGAAAAATAATAAGAGGCATTTTGAAATAACACATGGTAGGAAATAAGTGTTGAGAAATGTGTCATGATAACATGACTTTTGAAAAGGCCATTTTGAAATATAAAATTTTGATATGAAAAAAATTGGGGAAAAAAACTGGATGAGGATGGTCTCCTGTGGAAACCCTCCCTGCAGCTCCCTTTACCAACCAATAAAGAAAACTTTCTATGTACTGTATTCATCAGTAGCTTATTTGATCATTTATTTATTTATTTTTCGAAGTTCAGTCTTGTAGAGCCAGAGGGAGTATTTTCTCTCTGACATCTTAGTTGGATCAAAGCCTGTCATCATGTGGTGAGTCCTGTGCTGCTTTTCAGGGAATGCAGTTTCATCGGGAGAGATTGTAGCGTTTTGTTTGGAATGTGGACCAGAGAGACAGCTGCTGGCACTCTGACTGGTACTTTGACTAGCAGCAGGGCTGTCATTTGCATCTTCACCACTGATGCTACTTTCATGTTGTGTGTGTCTAAATGCAGATATTTCTGCCTGCTTTTCCAACAGTTGGGGTCGACGTCTCTCCATTAATGACTTATTCGTTGGCTTTTAGGCTGTCATTTCAGGAGACATATCACTCACAGAAGTCAGCTCTACTCTCTGTCTGACTGTGTGCGTGCGTGTGTGAGGGGAGGAGAAATGACAGCGACTCAGTAGAGACTGAAACATAAATAAGAAAAATAACTTAAGAATATATAGTTTGCTTAATTAAAAAAAAAACATGGTCTAGACCTATTATTTATGAGAAGTGACCTTAGATGACTTCTGTTGTGATTTTGCGCTGTACCTATGGAGGGAACACTGCTCAGTCACTGCCACTGACTCAGTCTGTAGAGCCACAGCCATCCCTAATGCATACTACTATTTTCATGTTTATCCATATTTACCAGGTATAACACTGGTGCTCTGATCAGCAGCTTCAGTATGAGCTTTTAAGCCTTCTCCTCAGACCTCAGGACTGAGATCAGATTCTGTGGACTTGACACATTTCAATTAGAAACTTTTCTTTTCAGCCTCAAAAAAAGAGGAAAGACCGGCGAAAAGGAAAAGGTGGAAATGCAGATGACGACGACAATGAAGACGTTATGCTGAAACTGAAAAAGCTCTCAGTGCAAGCTAGTGACGAGGAAGACGAGCCAGGTATGATAGTTTAAGACCAGTCCCTGCTATAAATCATTTTCATTCTCACATTTGTGCAGTCATTTCTCAGTGTTCTTGCCTTTCCTTCCACAGTCATTGCCCCCAGTAAAGGAGACAAGAAGATTAAGGTTTGTCATCAGTCTGTATTGGCACAGTCCTGACTTTGACAAACTGGCAGTGTAACGCATGTCTTTGGTCCTGCAGGGTGGAAACATCTTTGCTGCTCTCAGCCAGGGCCAGAGTGATGATGACAACGACGATGATGATGATGATTTGGATGAAGAAGATAAACCAGCAAAAAAGGTTAATTGATGACATGTCATGGGTTAGGGTTGGTGGCCGGTCCACATGTTTTTCTTTCTTTCAGATTTTACATAAATGTCCATTTGGACTCAAAAATGAACTGATTAGAATTTGGTGGCAAAAGGTCAAGGTCACTGTGACCTTGCATCTATCTCATTCTCATGAATGCAATATCTTAAGATAGCCATGAGGGAGTTTCCTCAAATCTGGCACATACATTTAAACACTGCTGTATCTTAATCAGTCAAAATACACAAGAACACAAGACAGCCACATGTGTAGTCAACCCAGACCAGGTGTCCCAATTGTCAGTGATTAACGATAATGCAAAATGCTCATGGTCAGCTCAGTTAATTGTAATCAGGCCTAGTTTCAGGTTGACTGTATGTTTGCCTTAAGTCCTTGTCCATGTAGACTGAAGATACAGTTTGCACAGATTATAGGCTGCAGATCAGTGTGTTTTAGTCTCTTCTTTACCCTTAAAATGTGTAGATCTTGCTCTAGACACCTTTTTTTAATGGCATGCATTTGTAATTTCTGAGTTTTTAAATGTGTTTAAATAAAGGGTGAGATCATTAAAAAAATGTTTTTAGTCAATAGAAAAGGATGATAAGAAGGCGAAGACGGGGAAGACAGAGCAACACAAGGTAAGTAAAAAGCATCTTGTTAGCGTTGGACTTCATATTTGTTTGTCATCATCTTCATGGTAACTATGGTGTGATTGAACTCTGTCCATGTAGAAAGGAAAAGCTGCTGAGCGATCACGCAGCGAGGATGAAGATGAGGAGGAGGAAAGTGACAGCGGTGACATGATGATGGTATGTTTGTCATCCACAGAGCTGTCTCTTCTCTGTCTTTGCTTTGAATCAGTGTGCTAACTGCTCTCTGATGATGTCACCATCAGAGTGCTGAGGACGTCATCGCAGAACAGGCCAAGCAGCCGGAAGATGACCCATTTGCTAACCTCAGCAAAAAGGAGAAAAAGAAGAAAAAAAAGCAGGTAATCATTATATATGCTGCTGTGACACATGAACTACATACATCTTCTCTTATTTGGTTGATCTGTCAGTGTCATGAAGAATACTGCTGTGACCACAGACAACATGCAACAATTTGGTGGCATATCTAGTTTATTTTTACGGGTAATATGAAAAGCCCAGTTTCTCTTTGCTCATAAACACCATATCCTGAATATGATCCTAACCTGTAGAAGCCTCATGAACAGGATATTCAGTGTGTGTAAATGATGCAGCTAAATGCCATGCACAGTCCAATGTCCACAAACACTGGACAAATTTGCCATCCTTTGGGCGCTTTAAACTTGTCATGTTACTTAAATGTAGTTTTAAAAAGTGCAGTGGCATTGTTAAAATCAGATAGAAGATGACTGATTTTGTAAACATATTGCACATTCATATTACAAGCTAATGTGGCACAGATCAGATTTTGTCGGAGTTTATGAGTCTCACAGCCTGGGGAAAGAAGCTGCTGCACGGTATACCGATACTAGAAAAGTATTACAGAACCCAGCAGTTCGAAATGATACAATACCCCATTTTATTAATACTCATACTTTATGAATGACAGCATTTGTGTTTCTCTGCTTGCGACACTAGCTTGGTTTCCATGACAGATTTGCACAAAATTTCGATAAAACACAAGAGTGAACGCCATTGAGTGATGTTATGTGACCTTCCTCTCGCAATAACATTCCAGTAACCATAGCAATGGATGTCTAAAACATTGGCAAGTGTATTTCTGTTGCAGCTGCTCAATAAAGCCAATCTAATATCGCTGTAATTTCTTTGTCTCGTAAAAGAAGAAGAAGGTCTTTTCCTCCATCCACACATGCAGAGTCATGTTTTGTAGAATGTCATGTGACTTTGTTGTACTTTTTCTTCTTCTTTGGGTTTAATGGCGGTTGGCATCCAAAAAGTCGCTTTACTGCCACCCAGTGTTGCACATCATATGAGCTTTAAAAGCCAAGAGTGTTTTCACCTGACAAAGGCACACAAACACATGCCAGCAAAATCTGCAACAACCCAGCTGAAGTAGACTTACCTTCCAGCTCTGTTTGAAAACAACACAAAGTGTGCCAAAGACTTAAAAAAAAATGCAAAAAGAGCAAGCAGAGCAGTAGCTGAGTTAATCTGTCTTGATCAGGTGCCCATAGTTCATTCAATAAATAATAATAATAATAATTATTATTATTGTTATTATCTAATTAGTAATTAGATTAGAATTTTGTGTGCAGTTTAAATATAGCACTTTGATGACCTTGCAAGACAAGAAAAAACTGATGGCTAAATGCCAAATTTCTGTTAAAAGTTTATTTCTACAATAAAAATGTTGATTAACTGATAAGAAACAGTTCAAATGTAGTGTAAATACTTATCCTCTATTGTCCCTTTTAAAGCCCTTTATTTCTGTCTTGTCAGGATTGTCATCTTGTCACTTTCTAGTCAGTAGGCTTTCTATTGCTCATCTGTAGAAGTTAACCAGGATCTTGCTCTGGAATTAAGCCCTCCTACATTTCCATAGGAAGTAGAGCCTTTTCTGTGCTTTTCTAACCTGGGTGGTGATGCGTGATGACCAAGATAGGTTCTCAGTGATAGTAATTCTAAGGAATCTATAGCTGTTCACCTGCTCCACCTCAGCTCCGCTGATGTAGACAGGGTGTGTGTCTTTGCCTCATTCTTTCTAAAATCAACAATCAGCTCCTTGGTTTTACTGACACTGAGCAGTAGGTTGTTCTCTGTGCACCACTCTGCAAGGTTGTTGATTTCCTCCTCGTTGTTTGTAATACGGCCAATGATGGTAATGTCATCCGCATAATTCACAATAAAGTTCTCCTGATGTCTAGGAGTGCAGTCATGGGTGTACAGTGTGAACAGAAGGGGGCTGAGCACACAGCCCTGGGGGGCTCCAGTGTTGAGCACTAATGTAAAGGAGGTGCCTGGATCCTGCCTGGCTGGATCAAAACATTGTCTTCAATAAACTTGTGTGGCATGGAATAAGTGTGCAGGCCTTACTTTTTTTCCCCTCAAGTTGTTTTTTGATAGCCTCGCACCTACGCAACGTGCATATAACTGTCCCTTTTTTGAGCCTCACGTCTCTCTGCCATTTTGTCTGCTGCTGCGTGTATGTGTGTAGTGCAAGCTGACAAGTCTGACAGACAGTCGGGGGGAGAGATGATGGGCAGCTGCCACTGAGATTGTCCAAGTGGTGGTTTTTTTTCCCCATTGCTGGTGACAATCTTCAGTTTACATTCCATGGTATACTGTTAAACCGGTATGCCACTGCAACAACAGTTAATGATTCTAACAGGTTATGTGCAGTAAAGTTTACTTTAAAGTGAGTCCACTAGTACACATCAAGCAGCTCATGAGATCAGTTAACCTCCAGGGCTTTCTGTTAGAAATGTTGTCATTTCAGCCCAAACAATCGTCTTGTTCCTAAAATGTCAGGGCTAATTGGCTCAAAGCCACTCAGCAGCCAAAAAGCGACAATTACCAACAAAATCTTTAAACAGAGGTATTAAATTCATGTTGGCACATATTTTCTCTGAAAAGCATTTTCACACTGCTTAATTATTCTCCAGTAAATAAGGTTCTCCTCATCTTCTTTCTCTTGGCTGCTGCCATGATCTGCCTGCTGCTGGTTGACAGTGACACAGAATGTCAAAATGAAGGTCGATCTAAAAGATGATAACATGGATTGATGTTTTGACTTTGCATTGATCGAATTGGATCATTGATTATTGAATGTTTATATTGATCCAGATTAATGGATCATTACACCTCTGAAGTTCATTCTGTGCACCTTGTTTGTTACTCCGACTAAGACTAAGACTAAGAGTGTTAAATACCTCTCCAATAAAGATCACCTCTTTCCTCATCTGTGTGTCACCTGCACTGAAAAAAAGCATACGTAACAGGTTTAAAACTTAATTTAATATGTTGACTAAACAGATTAATCAGTAATAATGTGGCTTATTTGTCTTGTGTTTTTGGATTGTCACATCTCTGTGTTGGTTTGTGTTGTTCCAGATGGAGTATGAGCGTCAGGTGGCCAGTGTTCGTGCTCAGAATGCCTTGGAGGGAGATTTCTCCATTTCCCAGGCTGAGATGTCTTCGAGACAGGCAGCGCTGGAGAACGCCTCTGACATCAAGGTAATACACTTCAGATAATCCTCTCAGCGAAGTCAACCAACAGTGCCTGGTGTTTTGTTCTCTTGAAGTGAACTGCAATGACAAAATAATGTTATCTTAGTGCTCTTTAGATGTGTTTAACAATGACAACCTGTTAAGAAAGTGCTGCATGTATGAAAAGCAAGAAAATAAGATTTTATTTCGAAACAACTTTTTAAAAACAAAGTCACAAAGTGCTTCACAGGATGCAGATACAGGAAAATACAATGTACTTAACAAAAAGGAGTACCTGCAGATGGGGGTAGCAGTAAAACATCTTTTAGCTGCTTAATAAAAAGAACACCTAAAAATTTCAGTATCAGTTAAAATGTACACAATATTTGGAATATTTTCACCACTTAACCTTGCTGTCAGGCAGCCCTTTCTCCGTCTCTATACTAATCTCTCTTCAATGCCACCAGAATCCATTGACAATAACAGTCATTTGACCTCAGGGAACACGGGGCTGCTGCTGCACTGCCTGGATTGTTTGATTCTTTGTGCTATTGTGTGACTTTTGGAACCAAACTAATGTGTCCACAGCAGAGCATTGCATAACTTCTGTGCCACTGCTCCTATCTGCTTCTTTAAACTGGGACCCCCAGCCAGTATAACATGCCTCAGTCACAAAGAGGCACATTACACAGGCCAGAGGGCTTATGTGTAACAACATCATCATACAAAAAGCTATGTCACATCACATGGAAAAATGGTTTTATAGAGCAGGGAAAAATTACATTCTAGTGCTAAAATGTATGCACAAAATTTGAATTTTCAAATATGAATACATTGTGTGCACCACTGGGAAGCTACAGCACGATTAAAGAAAAAAAATCTAAAACTAATTACAGCCACTATTAAAGAAGTTCAGGGGGAGTGGTTACATAGGTGACTGGAGGTTGAGTGCACATTAGCCAAAATACATGGGACACGGACATGGCAAACATGTCTGCCGCACATGCCCACAGCAGAGCGCGCCCATTAGAATCAACTGCAGCTACTCCACTGACCACAGAGGCCATGCTCTCCCCCCTGCACTGCTCAACATTATTTTTGCTTGACTGGTCTGTTTAGTTTTCTCTGTGCACAGTTCTGCAGCCGTCCAGCAGGTAGAACTACTACTACTAAAGTGCACTGTGTTTAAAAATGCTAAAAATTAATATCTGCTTGTACCAGAGGCAATATAGAACAGCAGAGCAACTGTGTGTTTTACAAAGTTAAAGTGAGTCAATCAAATTATTGTATCCTGTTGTTAAAATGATCCAGTTAATTAATTCAGTACTAATTTAATACATGCATACAGTGAAGCTGGCAGCAGCTGCAGAGACAGCATCTGTGCAGCAGGTAAAAGACCCCCTCTGCTCCACCTACATGACATGTGACATTGGTGCCCCTCACATTTCTGCTGTCACAGAGAGACAGGGTGAGCTCCAACAGGAGAAAGGGACAGTGCAGATACAGGATGAAGCAAATACAGTAGCATTGTTAAAATCAGATTGAAGATGACTGATTTTCTAAACATATTGCGTGTTCACATTATAAGCCAATGTGACACAGATCAGATTTTGTCGGAGAAGTTTGCACACAAAATTCTGAATTTTATGCCTCGCACCAGCAATAGCAGGAGCAAGATACATTATAAATTGGGGTTGTCTGTCTGTTAATTTGTCCCATTCTTGTTAACATGATATCTCAGGAACGCCATGAGGGAATTTATTGAAATTTGGCACAAGTCCACTTGGATGGTCAAAGGTCAACGTCACTGTGACCTTGTCTGTCTCATTGTTTTGAAAGTGATATCTCAAGAACACCTTGAAAGAATCTCTTCCAATTTGGCACAAATGTTCACTTGGACCCAGGGATGGACTGATTAGATTTTGTTGGTCAAAGGTCACAGTGACCAAGTGTCTGCCCATCTCATTCTAGTGAATGAGGTATCTCAACAGGACCTTTACATAATTTCTACAATTTTGGCACAAACATTTAAATGGACTCAAGAATGAACTGATCAGAATTTGGTTGCTGAAAGTCACTGTGACCTCACGAAACATGTTTTTGGCCATAGTTCAAGAATTCATATGCTAATCCCCAAAAAATGTACACAAATATTTAATAGAATATAATGATTTGATGACATTTTATATCCAAAAGGTTAAAGGTCAGCTTCATTGAGACATCATAATGTTCTGTAAAAACACTTCTCTTGGCATTATTCAACATCATATCTCAAGAACAGAAAGTGGAGACATTTGGTCAGATACTGAATTGGTGACACTAATCTGTAAACTGTGCTGACTATAGAGATCTTCTGTGCTGGGGGGTGTGGCGGGGGGTGTGTGTGTGGCGTGTCCATGTTTTCACAGACATGGATGTAAACTTTAACTGCAACTTAATTATTTTGTGGAGACGTACAACTGTGAGCTGGTAATTCTAGATCTGGACCATTTTAATATGTGGTCCACAATCCGATACATATGCAAACACTGGCCATGTGACCACTGTGACAACAGCATGCGTCTTTCCAATACATCAATGGTTTCTCCATGTCATACGTGGCCCACACCTCTCTCTCTGCAGAAGTAGCAGCAGTAACTGCTAATGGAGCGAGTGAACTGAAAACCTTTATGTACATCATCTCATTATCATCTCAGCCATTTCTTTGAAAATACAATACAAACTCCCCCAAACAGAGGCATGAGGCTATTTATTATGCAGATTATGTCAGTAGACCATCCTATAACATAGATCATTGAGGAGATAAAGCTTGCATTAAAATATCATTTTCTTTTTCCCTATATGTTTCTTTAACAAATGTGACAATGTTTTTTCTTGGTCCAATGTACATGTGTGATGTTAGTGATTGTATGTAAGGCATTTCAGGGTGAGATTGGTTCACACTGGTGTCAAATATGTGTCACTTTAAATATGAATGTGAACAGTTTGCAGAAAGATGGGGTCTGTAGAAATAATTTAAACTGGGCATTAAGCCCTGTAATGTGAACGGAGCAAAAAAAGAAAGAACGAAAGCCAATGTAGACAGTGACCTGTAATGCAGAAGCAGACTGTGTTCTCTGTTCATCAACATCTGTTTTGTTCCCTTTAGCTGGAGAGGTTCAGCATATCTGCTCACGGCAAGGAGCTGTTTGTCAACGCTGACCTTCTGATTGTAGCAGGAAGAAGATATGGTTTGGTTGGACCAAATGGGTAAATATTGTTTGTGGTTTTTACAGGCACAGAGACTGAGACTTCTGCTAATGGAGTTAAACATGATACAGTCGTAACAGGGTTGGAGTGAGTGTATAGGACCTTCTCATCACAGTGAACCTGGTGAACATGCTCTCTGACATACCGAGCTTGTTACTGTAGACGGAGCATTTTAAAACACTATGATACCAAAAAAGCTTTTCACACTAAAAACTCTCTCATGCGCTCATCAAGTGGTAGACTCCATGTTTGTTCATTTGTATAGCTTACGTATTACACAGATACGTGTAAGGCTGGGCAATATGAAGATAATATATTGTATCGCAATATGAGATTATACATCGTCTTAGATACTGGATATTGAAATATCTTGATATGAAACAAATTGTGTTTTCTCCTGATTTTAATGGTTGCATTAAAGTAAAGGGATGTACTTTTCTTAACTTATTTGACAGTTCTACTTGTTTTAATACTCACCTTTACCACTTAGTCATTATATCTACATTAATAATGATTATTGACTAAAAATACTATTGTGTCAATATTTTCTCATAGTACCAATAGTCATTTGCAATATTGGCCACGAGGGATTTTGGTAACAAAATAAAAAAGAAGTAATGTTTGATTCTGTCTCCCTGTTCTAACATTAATGAAGGGATTTTGAAAGAGATTTCAAAATATCTCTATCTATCTCTTTCTCTCTGAGAGAGGGGGGGGGGGGTATCAAGATATAGCCTATAAATATTGCATTATTATTGCATTATTTTCAGCTCATATCGCTCGGCCCCAGATATATGTAATACTAAGTATGAAGAGCCACTGCAGGTGGTGCGACCAGTAACCAGGTTCCTATGGCTTGTAAAAGAAGCCAGTCTAATGTACCATTGTACACTGATTCAGTGCTCACTGTCCGTCTTTTTTCATCTTTCAGCAAAGGAAAGACCACATTACTGAAACACATAGCCAACAGAGCTCTCAGTATTCCCCCCAACATCGATGTGCTGCTGTGTGAACAGGGTAAGGCACCTATGTGAATGTGCTCTCCATCACTGCTTTGTCTCTCTGTCCATGTTGTTATCTCCCACTGACTCTGTCATGTCCTTGTGTCTGTGTTAGAGGTGGTAGCTGATGACACGCCAGCGGTGCAGGCGGTGCTGAAGGCAGACACCCGCCGCCTGAAGCTTCTGGAGGAGGAGAAACAGCTACAGGCGCTACTGGAGAAGGGAGAGGACAGTGTGGCTGAGAGGCTGGAGAAGGTGAGTGGGTCTGTGTGCACCGTCATGGTGTGATATTTTTGCAGCCTGGTACACAGTAAAATAGCAGTAACCTTGCTTTAGTTAGTACCACTTGCAACACTGCTGTCTGTGTATTTTAAATGCGGTGTCGTGGGGTCTGATGTTAGACTGGTGTACCAATAAACATATATTTATTTATTTATGTTAATGTCTTTTCACTTTAGCTCTGTTAGCTGTTTGACTCAAACAACTGTATGAACCAGCAGCACAACAGAACAAAGAACATAAGCTTTGTTTCGGTCAGAGGGTCACTTTCGTTCACTTTGGTACACATTTTCTTGAGTTTCCGTTGTGTGAAGTTGTGGATGGTATCTTTAATACCTTTGGAACAATCCCAATTTTGCGTCACCCCTCTAATTGGAGTACCTAGCACACTCATCTGGCACATAGAGATGGAGCAAAACACGTAGCTACAGACTGAGAAAAAAATTAAATTAAATTCATCAATCTTCAAGCGTTGAAAATATATTAATTTCAACAGGATTATGTGAACTGCATATGTTAATTCTCTCTTGGGAAAAAAATGTGTCAGAGCATCGTTCCTGTGCGCTCCAGCAGCACTAACCCCCTGCTCCAAGTGCTGGATGGAGCAGTGAGGTGAAAGAGGAGATACAAATATATCTGTTTCACTCAAATCCATCAGCCGTTGACACAAGGCATTTCATTGTGACACGTTTGCAGGACGTGTTGTTGACAATGCAGGAGCTTGTATGAGCGTAGTATGCGCTTATAAAAGTGGAAATACAGAAGTCAGCAGCAGGCAGCCCTGCAGGAGTGTCTCAGCAACAACTCTGCCAGTGTGAACACTGCAAGCATGAAACACGCTGCAGTTCACTGAGCTTGCCATCACGTGCTGCTCATGCTTGCAGCGTTTTGGAGGCTTAAGACAGCGAGTCTCTGCTGTGCTTTATCCCAGCTTCTCCCTTTGCTCAGGCTCAGGAGAGGAACTTTGTGTGGCTGGATGATGATGCAGGTTCTTCACACTCTGTCCCAACAAACTGTAATTATTGTGACTGTGCAGCTTTCATATGCAGTAAAAGTTTACTTATGGCATTTTCAGGTGCACTCAGCTTCAGTTTGACCTCCAGAAAAGTGGGTTGAATAATCTGGATAAACTGTTGGCTTGTGTACAACCTGCGTAATCATGTGTGACTGCTGGTGGTTTTGACCTGTGTGTGTTTCTCCTCCTTGGCAGGTTTATGAAGAGCTGAGGGCGATTGGAGCTGCAGCAGCTGAGGCCAAGGCCAGAAGGATCCTGGCTGGTCTGTCATTTACACCTGAGATGCAGAACAGACCCACCAAGAGGTTCTCTGGAGGCTGGAGAATGAGAGTCTCCCTCGCCAGGTACACCATCACAGACTGCTCCAGTATCAACCTGCTGAAAGTTTTTCTCACACCTTCTCATCTTGTTTGGCCACAGAGCTCTGTTCATGGAACCTACTCTGCTGATGCTGGACGAGCCCACCAACCACCTGGACCTGAATGCTGTCATCTGGCTCAACAAGTACAAAGTTTCAGCTTTTCAATCTTGTGTTTCCCTCAATCATATCACTGAGTATTTAATAGTGGTAGTTTTATTTAATGAGGGAAGGATGTTGTTTAAGTCAGTTGATGTTCTGTGAATGAGACCTGAGCTAAGCAGAGTTGGGACAAGTAAAACAGGGCAATAGATCTTTTTATAGGTCAGTAGAATCATTTTGCTGCTCCTGTAACTAGGCAACGAACCACAGAATAGATGATCTGCTTCCTGTTTACAGTATAGGCATGCCAAGTGTACATTAACATTAGTATGGATGGAGATTAACAGTAAAATGAACTGTAAGACTGTGCTAAAGGTAGGTGATGATGTGGCCTCTGAGAGATTTGTGTATTCTGTTTTCCACTCACAGCTACCTTCAAGGCTGGAAGAAGACTCTCCTAATAGTTTCCCACGACCAGAGTTTCCTTGACGATGTGTGTACAGATATCATCCACTTAGACAACCAGAAACTCTACTATTACAGAGGGAACTACTGTAAGTATCAATTGAGATTCAAATCCTACAGATTAGGGATATGTCATGTTTTACAAAACATATATCTTAAATCTCATTAAGAGCATCTTTTTTTTACTCCATTTGGTTTGACAATTTTGTTGAATAATCAAGACTTAATTTCCTCCTAAGTAGGAAAATTCTACCTTACCATAGTTAGTAATCAATAATTAGTCACTTGACAAGCTTTAAAGCATGACTGGCGGGGGAGTTTCATTCATCTGTGAAATTAGCAGTTTACCTTGTTGTTTTATTGCATATTTTTATATTGGCTTATAACAGGACTGTGTTAGCTTTATGATTAGACAGTGAGGGTGCTTTCACACCAGAGCTGTTTGGTCCGCTTTAAATGGACCAGAGTTCGTTTCCTTGCATAATCTGCTTCGTTCGGGCAGGTGTGAAAGCTCATCCAAACTCTGGTGTGGACCAAACAAGTGAACTCTCGTCCTCCCGAAAACTTGGGTCTCGGTTCGCTTGCAACAGAACCCTGGTGCGGTTTGCTTACAGTGGGAAATGCAAACGGCCTATCCAGCAAACCAAAGAGAGGAACTGAACCAAAGAGAGGAATACTGCCCCAAACAAGCAGCTGTTGTAACTGCGTGACGTTGTCCAGGCAGTTTGGTCCGCTTTCAAAAGTGAAGGTGTGAAATTTTTCGGCATTCCTCGCCCAATTGAACCGAGTCCCCCGGACTATCTGGCACTGGTGTGAAAGCTCCCTGAGACACACACACGAGGCAGGAAGCTGAGACTGGAAATCCTGCTTCACTTTACTTAGTGTTTATTTGTACTTTGATTTAAGTGACCTTCAAGAAGATGTACGTGCAGAAGCAGAAAGAACTGCAGAAACAGTACGACAAGCAGGAGAAGAAACTCAGAGACCTAAAGGCTGGTGGCAAGTCCACCAAACAGGCTGTGAGTATGGCTGTCCCCTCAGGGTCCACTTACATGAATCTGAAAGATGACACCAAAACAAAATGAACAACACCAAACCAGAATATCTCCTAACATAAATAATTAAAACAGTAAAACAAATGCAACCATTCAAGCTCTGTCAAAGTCAGGTTGCTTCATGAATGGGTGGAACCAACATATCCTCGCTGTCTCACAGTGATAGACACTGACACATCTTTCACAGATGGACAACAGAAACCTGTGGGCTCAGGCTAAAACATGTGTGTTACAACTGTCCATTCCCAGTTGACACCAACGCTTTATTCGTCAATTCTGTCTCATGGTTTTAATTATTGTGCCACTAACCCCAGTTTCTCTAAATGTTTCCTCTCAGGAGAAGCAAACTAAGGAGGCTCTGACCAGAAAGCAGCAGAAGGGCAAAAAGAAGGGAGGTCAGGAGGAGGAGAGCCATGAGGCTACTGAGCTGCTGAAGAGGCCTAAAGAGTACACCGTCAAGTTCACCTTCCCCAACCCACCTCCACTCTCACCTCCCATCCTGGGACTACACAGTAAGAACACCTCTAGAGCAGTGCAGCAGCTCAGTGCTCAGGGCTGTTTCAATCAAAACTGTACCACAAGCTGAGTGCCATCTAGTTCTGTTATACTGGGGAAAAGGCAGACATCTTAATGCACAATATCCCCAACACTCCGCAACTTACAACAAAACTATCTAGAGTGATAAATAGCACTGCAGGTAAGAGGAAAAATATGTATTATTGATTTTGATGTGAGCGGTCCCTTTAACCCCTAGACTACCAGGGCTCCCTGTAGATGGCAAAGCTCTAATCAAATAAATGTTTGATCTGACCTTCCTTTGTGAGTTTTAGTAAAAAGCCATTTACAGGTTGCCTAGTTTTGATCTTACTGATGGTACTGAAGGTTCCAGCAGCTGCTTTAATAAGTAGTTTGAATTTTGAAATTCAATATTACCATACTCACCATATCTAATCCATATCTGCTAACCACAATGTTTCGATCTGACCACAGACTGCTGTTGCATATCACACATCTGTCTACCTGACAAAACATTCCACGTGGTGTGTGTGTGTGTGCGTATATATGAAACAAAGTAAGGTTACCTGTCAAAGTTTTGAGTAAAAATAGCCAGAGATTAACTTTAGAAAGAAATGTTACTGATAATGATTGATCAACTTTTTTCATGCCACACATCTATCACAATCATTCAAATGTTTGCAAAAAAAAAGAATCTCAAACGCGAAGAATGGTAACAGAGGCATCAATAGTGCTGCGCACAACTCCATTTTTTCTAGTTTATGTGGTCTCTGATGAAATGAATGGTACAAATTTAAATGATATTCAATAACAAAGTCAAATATGATTGAAGGTAACTGTATGGAGTATGAAATGCTTGAAAACTGTGGAATTAGCATGATAACTACTCAGTGGTGACTCAGACTACAGTGTTGTTGTCAATTACATCACTACCAACTGTTCCAGACAGGGGTACACATCAGGCCACTTACTGCCACCTACAGGTCACTTCATGATCACATACTGGCACTGTACTCTCTCTCTCTCTCTCTCTGTGTGTGTGTGTGTGTGTGTGTGTGTGTGTGTGTGTGTGTGTGTGTGTGTGTGTGTGTGTGTGTGTGTGTGTGTGTGAGAGTGTGAGTGTGTGTGAGAGAGAGAGAGAGAGAGACAGTGTGTGTGTGAGAGAGAGAGACACTAGTTGATAAAAACATGTAGTCTTACCAACTTGTTAAAAAGTTAAAAGTCACTCCATGCTGTCTCCCCTCTCCAGGTGTTGACTTTGGCTATGACAGTCAGAAGATTCTCTTCAAAAATGTGGACTTTGGAATCGACATGGACTCCAGGAGTAAGTATGCTGCTTCCATTATATTATAATTCTAATTATAATTTTAGGGTAATGCTAAGAACATTGACACGTGTGAGAAACCGGCAAACAGCTGTAATACAAGTGACATTGGTCACACATTTGTCCGTGCACTTGATGTGTTGGTAGGAGGGTTAAAAGTATGGGTTGCAACATAAAGAGAACTTAACATGGAAGCGCTAAAGGACGTTCCTATAGAAGTATTGTTGAGATCATGGCAGAAAAAGCAGAAGCTGCATCATGGATTAGTTTCTCCTCCAGTCTTTGCTCTGTTGTTGGTTATCTTGATGTACTGACTCCACCACTCACTGTGTCAATTCTGACATGACTTGTTTTCTTCCTGTCTTTAGTTTGCATAGTTGGACCCAATGGTGTTGGGAAGAGTACCCTGTTGCTGCTGCTCACTGGGAAATTAAATCCTGTAAGCGTGTTGATATGAAATGAATAATTAATTAACTCATGTATATGTACTACTGAGGTAATTGCATGTTTGTCTTTTAGACTAAAGGTGAGATGAGGAAGAACCATCGCTTGGTGAGTAACTTACTGTTTTTCTATTTGTAATGAGTAAAAAATTGGGGTTAATAATTGATCGACTGAACTTCAAATCTCACTGAGGTCAGTCCACGTCCACAGAGTCGAGGAACTAATGTCTGGCAACACTGTCTAAAGATCTGTTAATCTTTATTGAAAAAAAGAACAAATCTAGAGAGAAAGCCGCTGGGTTTCAACACAGATCAGCCGTCCAGACATGAGCAGGGTTTCCCATGGTGCTCTGTTTTCTGAAAGGAACAAGCTTTCAACTAGAGTTGTAACTTGGGTCTTTTGTGTGCCAACAGAAAGTGGGCTTCTTTAACCAGCAGTATGCTGACCAGTTGAACATGGAAGAAACTGCCACAGAGTACCTGATGAGGAACTTCAACCTTCCCTACCAGGACAGCAGGAAGTGCTTGGGACGTTTTGGCCTGGAGAGCCATGCCCACACCATTCAGATCTCCAAACTGTCGGGTACGAACATGGAGCGTCCAGCATTTAGCCTCAGCTGACATGAAGGAGACATTTTCTGACACTGTGTGTGGATTTCCCTCCAACAGGTGGTCAGAAGGCCAGAGTAGTGTTTGCTGAGCTGTCCTGTCGTCAGCCTGATGTCCTTGTCTTGGTAAGGATCCCTGAGCCTGTTATCGACACTGCTCATGAATGAATTCTATCACTGACCTGTCTTTGTCTCCCAGGATGAACCCACCAACAATCTGGACATTGAGTCAATCGATGCCTTATCAGAGGCCATTAATGAATATAAAGGAGGTAAGAAGAGTGGTTCTTCAAGAACGCTCAGAGCGCATTTCATACAGTCCACCAGTAAGGCAATAATCCACCCCTGATAAACTGTAAATCTAAAGATCCAAATGTTTGTGGAGGCGCCCTCTGGGCCACATTGGTGCTTTATGGCCATTTCAACCTTGAGGCAGGTGGTACTTAATAGCCTGACTACTTGTACTATGCAGGGTTTCCCACACATTCATTTATTTGTGGCAGGCTGCCAAAATCACAAATAGATTTTCTATTTTTGGAGGTGTGGGCCCATAGTCTAATTTGTCCCGCCATAGTCTCAATAGAGCAGCTACATTTAGTAGATCAACACATGTCCTGCTTGGCTCTTTGTCTCAGCACTAACAAGCTCTTCTTTCCTGTTCAGCTGTGATCATTGTGAGTCACGACGCACGCCTCATCACAGAGACTCAGTGCCAGCTGTGGGTGGTGGAGGACTACACAATTAACCAGATAGACGGAGACTTTGACGATTACAAGCGGGAGGTTCTGGAGTCTCTGGGAGAGACAATGGTCAACAAGGTGAACCCCTGATCCCAGAGAGCAGCTGCTATGGGAAAACTGCTGTGCTGCTCTTTGTCCCTTCATCAGATGCTCCATACACTCCCTCTGGGCCCATTGGGCACGTCGCTCTCAGAAACACTGATTATAAAAAGGTTGGCTTTGTTGGGGGCTATCTTTTCCCTTTCTTCTGCTCTGGGACATCTTCAACAACATGGAGCTGCACAGATACTGCAGGCTGAATTCTGTTGTTCATTTCTATAAATATCAAAGGTGAAAATGTATCAGGTCAACATCTACTACAACTAAACAATGAAAATAAAACAATTTTTCAACAGGTTTCATTTCATTGTGCAGTTTTTATTAACATACCAGTAGGATATGGAATTCACATTGTCAAGTGGACATACATGTTTAACACAGCCAACAATGACAGTTTTTTCATTCAGGGCTGCAGCCCCTCTGGACTCAACATCACTTTAAATAAGCTCTGTATGTCTTCTTGACTTTGGCCACTTCACTGTCATCAGGTGTTAATTCACTGTACCATTTATACCAGGTGTCACCTGAGCGTAAGGAATGGGGAGGTGGTGTAGACCCTACGGCATCATGGGAATTGGAGTAGTCCTCTCCTGAAAATTCCACATACGGAATCTGAAAGGGAAGTAAGCCTGAGAGAGAACGCAGGGTGTCAGATATGCCTGACTGTTTCTGGTAATAAACAAAATCATTCTGACCATCTGGTGACATCAAAGAGAAGAAATCCCTCCAGTTCACTGAACCTGCTGAACCTGCTGAACCTGCTCAGCGTCACCCCAACAAGATTCTTCACTAGTGTTTCTTTTCCTGGAGTCAGTGCTCCAGCAGGGTTTTCCTCTCAAAATATGGAGGGATTCAATTCTGAATACTGTCAAAACACAGGCAAGACCTGTCTCTTTAAAATATGGAGCGCTTCACACGCTTTTCATTTTTTTATCATTTTGGCTGTGTTCATGCATATGGCATACATTTTGGAAAGATTGTGTTTTTTTTTGTTTAATCTGTGAATTTCAGCTCAGCCTAAAAAAAAATGCTGTGGAAACTAAATCAGAAACAAAAAATGCTCCACTGAAACCCGTCCAAACATTGACATTTTTTATCCCACAGCCATCAAAGCATAAAACATGCATTGTATTATTTCTGGGTGTCATTCTGGGCTTTTGACTCGGAATTTATAATTTTTACTATTTTGTACCTGATGATGTAATTTTGACCATATGTGGCATATTGAGAAAATCCATGCTATTTTCACTAGGTGCACTGTCACAATCAATGTTGCTGCTAATCATTGATATATCCCAGATTGTCATAAGCAAAAAAATCTACTTAGCATGTAGTATATTGTTGTTTTTTTCATCCAAAAACATAGTGGCATCATGACAAAAAAAAAAGGCATTTAAAGGGTTAAAATTCTGAAAATTAATTAATATTTTATATTTTATGATTAGGACTTAAGATGGTTAGAAAATTAACTCAATAAAAGTAGAAAGCCTTATGTTTTTTATAGCCTGATTTTGAAAAGTGCATTGTGTGTGCAGAGCAGTATGAGTGTAAGTATTTGACACTGCACAGAAACTAAGGAAAATTGATGTTGCTGCTAATCCTTGACAAATCCCAGGCTATGATAATCTGAAAACAATAATCTACCTGGCATGTAGTATATTGAAAATTATTTAATAAATAAATTAATTTAATTTTTTTCCACCTAAAAACATAGTCACATCATAACAAAAACCTGGCATTTAAAGTGTTAAAATTCTATTTATAATTGCGACTGATGTTGGTTAAAAAAATGAAAGAAGAAAATCATATTGATACATAATTTTTTTATAAAAGTGCATTTTGTGCACAGGGTGATACGAGTGTGTGTAATATCAAAGCAGGCTCTAAGAGTTAACATATAAAAGCATACACTCAAAAACCCAACCTTATATCAGTATGTCAATTACATCAGACAATATTTGATCCTAAATACAATGTATCCTTGAAGATATTTGCTGGGAGCATCTTCAGGATGTACACCATATGAATTGGTAAATGGTCAATAAGTCGGCATGGATGTAGGCTCGATGTTGGAGGGTTTAATAAGCCGCTTCCTCTCCTCACTGGTTGGGTTTGAGACAGAACTTAAAGTGGCCGACACAGAAACAGAGTGGAAGTGGGTGGGGAGAGGGGGTTAGGGGGTGTTACTCACCATGATCTCTTGCTGTGTTGATGGCCTCAGTCAGGTTCTTCTGTTGTTTTATACACACACCTGGAAATACAACAACCAAAACACTGTGAAACAACATGAAACACACTGTGAGCTGTCTAACAGTCAGCTGAAGAGCCAACAGCATCCGTATATGTGATGGCTTTGATGACATTTCAATGTACCTGTTCGAGTGGGATCATACACCATCCCAGTGTGAGGACTGATGAACTGCTGCAACAACTTCACGTTCTTTAAGAGAAAAAGCATTTAGTCAGGCAGGCAGTCAGAGATGCACTCAGCAGCATACAGCTGGACATGTTCAATGGAAGTGGACACTGATGCTTATGATTAACTGTCAATATTCAGTGGCCCTGAAAACTCCACATTAAAAACATTTACAAGTAAGTGTACAAACTGAATCAATCAATCAATATGACAACACATGAGCATTTCGAAGAAATTCCAAATAGAGAAAGGTTTTTAGTCTGGATCTTGGTGCATTTAAAAACATTTGATTGTCTGATCTAAGAGGTCTGGGAGCAGAATAAGGGGTTAAGAGTTCTGAAATGTAAATAGGAGCCAGACCATGCAAGGATTTAAAAACAATAACAAAATCTTAAATTGAATTCTGTAGCGAATGAGGAGCAAGTGCAATTCGGCTAGGACTGGAGTGATGTGCTCCCTGCGTGGAGTGTTTGTAAGGACCTGTGCTGCTGAATTCTTTACCAACTGTAAGCGGTTAATTGAGGCATCATTCGGGCAAGTAAATAAAGAGTTGCAGAAATCTAAGCCGAAGAACATGAGGGTGTGGGTAAGTTGTTCAAATATTTCTGATTTGTAAGTAGCAGGACTGAATAACAACACCCTTTATGTGCTGACTGAAGTTTAGATTGTTATCGAAAAACCACACCCAATTTTCTAGCTGTTTGTTGAGTATTAGTTGTTAGTCCTTGAAATTGGGAGATGAGATGATCTTCAGACTTATTTGTGTTAAGTTGTAAAAAGGCAATCCAGTCTCTGACTGCAGCAAGGCAGCAGTTCAGGGACTCTTTAAGTGTTTGATTTCTCAGGGTGAAAAAAAACATAGAGCTGGGAATCATCAGCGTAACAATGGTAGGACACTGAGCCAAAATGGTGAATAATATGGCCAAGGGGTAATAAATACAAACTCAATAAAAGTGGGCCAAGAACCGAGCCCTGTGGGACACCACATGCCATCAAAGCAATGGAAGCGCTAAAAATTGTCAGTAGTAATTTTGAATTCTGTTAGATAAGTAGGAAGAAATTAGTTAAGACTAATTTGACTTAACCCAACCCAGTGCCTGAGTCTGTTGAGCAGTTACGATCAACTGTATGTTAGTGATGCAACAATTGGTTTGCACAACCAAAGAATCCCTGCAAAAATTGTCAGAAACCGTCTGAGGGACACTCATCTGCATGCTCACTGTCCTCACCAGGGTCTGACCTGACAGCTGGTAACAGACCTGTGTGGTTGTGAGGCTGCACTTAAATGGAGCGCAGTGCATGTATGATGTGACGCTGTGTGTGGGTGCTGCTCCGTAATGGAGCTTTGAGGCTGTGAGCTCTCTAACTGTGTAAAGAGTGTTACAGTTGAGTGAGGCTTAGTGACTGGACGGAGTGAGACAGACCCTGACCCACCTGATAGTGGATGATGACGTTTGAATCCCGACAAATTGGACAGGGGTTTCCACAGATCTTGTCTCCTCTCTGCACAAACAGAATGGTTGTCATGGTTACTTTAAAGGGCAGTTATGATTCATGGGACTGATGGAAGATGGATTAAAAGGGAAGTTTTACAATGCAGGTCTTGCGTGTCTTCTGTGGGGGGATGCCACCTTTGTGGTTCCTCCTGTAACCTGCCCACACTGGATTGGTTCCATACCGCTCAATGTACTCTGTCAGCACAAAGGAATAGATTGTAAAAGCAAGAACACAAGCTATAGATGAGACTGATTCCTTTTAGGTACCTTCACTCTCCAAATAATCCCAGGGTCTCTCGTTGTAACGGATGAGAGTGTCAGCAGTATTCTCACTCTGCAGTGATGCTGCTTTACAGAATGAGTGACTTGGAGGTACCAAGAAAGTGGGAGCAGGACATGATGTCACAGGGATTCTCTGCAGACAGGACTGTGTGTAAAACAAAATCAGCTCAGCATTGGATCATCACAACATCTCCAACAACTGCAGCCAAATGTTATGACTGTATGAAGTCCATTACTACATGGATGGACTTCAGTCAGTCTATATTAATGATACTCAACTTACAACACACAGGCCAAATCTGGCCCCTAATAGGTTGCCTGGTGGCCCCCCAAGCCATTTTCTAAAAATAAAGTGATTCACACTATACAAAATAGAGCTTGTTGATCAATAAAAGTGCCAGACGAGGATACCCCACATCCCCCGACAGAGGTCCTTGATAAGACTCTAATGTTCTAAAATCCAAGAAATGTCCTGAATACTGAAAATGTCTTGAAATGCTGGAAAAGTCCTACAAGCCTAAAAATGTCAAATCCTAGAAATGCGCTAAAATGCTAAAAATGTCCTACAATCTTAGAAATGCACTAAAATCCTACAAATGTCCAGAAATCCCACACATGTCCTAAAATCCCAGAAGTGCCCTTAAGTCATAGAAATTTTCCTAAATTCCAGAAATGTGTTAAAAGTATAGAAACGTGCTAAAACCCAAGAAATTTTAAAAAAAAATCCAGAAAATGTCCTATAATTTTAGAAATGTTAAAAAAAAAAGCCCCCCCCCCAACTACAGCAAGTCGAGTATCACTGCTCTAAATGAATGCTGGGTGCCATCTGCAGCATAAAGTGAGCAAAATAGTGCAAGCATTATAAAGTGTAAATAAAACTACATGTAAACAAAGATTATCATCAACACAAAAATCCCCTCGTGTGTACAATTCCACTGGCTGAAACAACCCGTAAACATGAGATGCACATGGCTGCCTGTGACGTTTAGCATGACATTCATACCATTAATATCGTATACAACTCTTTGCATGAAATGCTTTTTCACTTAGTACATGAACCTAGCCGCGCTGAGTCAGAATACAGTCTCCTGTAGCCTACTTTACGGTTGATTCATTTGATCTACTCAAGTTAACCCAAGGGTCATTTTACCGGAACGTTATACGATGCTGTAACTTCCTCTTAATTACTGCATTTCACCTGATTTATCAGTATAAACTGATCACACATACATGAAACAGATGTATATAAACAGCACAGTTAAAAGAAATACCTGATAGTGTCGTAATGGATGTGAAATTGAAGGCGATAGACGACATAAAACCTTAGCGATGCCTTGGAAGGAGGCAGCCATTTTCTCTGTCCCAGTGGGGTTGTAGGTGAAAGGTGAAAGATCAAGTTATAATGTAGCGATAACAATCGCTACATTATGTTTTTGTTTTGTATTAAATTTGTATTATTAATAACGTCTCTATTTTGTGTATAAAGCCAGATTCTGTCTTTTATTTATTTATTTATTTTTAATCATTGTTAAATTGTTGCATTTTAGGTGGATGGCGCACCTCGAAGGAATGACCCGCCCGCTTCTCCCTATGATTGGCTAGTTTTCATCCTTCGTTGGTTGGATTGGTTAGGTTTAGGTAAAAATGGTGCCATCAAAAAAGAGGAGTTTTTATTCGTTGAATGTCAGGGTAAGCCAATCAGAGGCATAGTAAGTTAGCGTAAGGCGGGCCACCCCTTCACTATCCTTGGAAAATGTGCAACCCCTACACACGAACCAGTCGCCATTTTAAAGAAATATTGTAAACCAAATTGTATTATAAAATAAAAACTAAAATCAAATTACACCAATAAGATGTGTTTGTGTGCTTCAGTATCTACTCAAAAATATAAATTTACATCACTTTAAAGGCAAATCTAGTGAATGGTTTGAAACAATAGTTTCCAAATCTATGAAACGCCATTACGCCCTTGACTGGGGAGGGGAAGGACAATCATCCACCATTTTGTTGTATCGAAAACGAAGAAAACCTATTTGTCATGACGTAAAAAACGTCATGTAGTATAAAAACCAAGTCCCTCCTCTCCGCCCTCATTCCTGGATTTGTGCAGAGGTAAGTGGAGTCAGAAAACCAGCCGGCGGCATGATCAACCTTTTGTCCGTGTAAAATGCGAAATTGTGACTACAGAAATCTACAGAGGACTTTGAAATCTACGAAGGACGACGAACTTTCCCAGAGTCGACATTAAATGTGTGTTTTTTTGTGTTTTGCAGGTATGAATTTGCTTTGCCGAAGACTGAACCGTCGAGGACTTTGAACAACTACTCAAAATCAAATTTTTTTTCTTCAAGTAATGGACATTTGATTACTATTTTTGCCTCCAGTTTGTTCCTGAAGGAAAGGCTAACGTTAGCTTTTAGCTATCACAGCCCCACCCATAAGAGGTCTTTGAGTTAATATTAAAGCCATGAAGGTTGACGATATGAAATTGATGAAATAAGAGATATAAGTGCCTGAAAAGCACATTCTAATACACCCGAGACGCTGAGGATCTATAGTATCAATAGTAAGTTGATTTTGAAGTTAACTTGAATCGAGATAAATCAAATGAAAATGGTCGTAGATAATAGGCTAGCTAGCGGTAGCTGGTTAGCCGGCACCGTCAGTTAGCTTGGTTCTTGGCAAGAATTTGAATGTAGACTGTGATAGTATGAGCTCACACAGGAAAGTGGACGGAGGCACAAGGCTCCGTTTCTTTGTGTGTGAGACGGAATGGACGAGTTGTATAAATAAAACTGAATAGCCAGTGAATTCGTAAAATAACCATAAGCAATCTATTCATAAAGATTGCCGTAGGGTTAGGTACTAGCAAGTAGATTGCAGCTCATGAAGTCGGACTTTTTGCCTGCCAGTTTTGTTTTGTAGGGGCTACTCCACGGAACGAACACCCACCGCAATCTATACATAAAGATTGCGTTAGCATGAGGACTGGACATATTTTATGAAGCAGTATGTCGATAATTAAAGCACAGGGACTTCCCGAAAAAACGCACCGTGTACTCGGCAATCTGTGGATAAAGATTGCAGGATATTTCAAGCGAAGTGGGCTTTCGAAGCACTCGGTCGGTCGGGATTGGCAAATATGGTGGATTGATAGTGGTTTGCTTTTCGTCGCCTGACAGCTCCGGGGGCTAAACGTGTTCTCGAAGCAGCATTTGGGAGATTTTACAAAACAGAAATGCTAGACTGAGTATGGACTGTTGTCCATCGCTTTGTCTGACTGCGATACGCGTTAGCTTAGGACCATATGTGGTGCTCGTCCTCTTGTTTTCCTATTAACCAGTACGATGTTTGCTAGCAGAGCCATTGTTGCTTGTGTACGTTTGGTTTTCCGTCGTCGAAGTGGTTAACGGAGGGAGGGCTCTGATTAGCAGTCGGTGTGCAGCTCCCTCCCCTCTGACAGCAGTTTAGCCACAGGAACAAGCCTGTTCTCTGCTATGACACATGGCAGCTTCAGCGCGAGCTTTTATAGGCTGCAGCCACTGTCCTTATATAACCCAGGGCCTTTTACAGGCTGATTTCAGGACTTCACTCTGTCGTTTGTGAATATGTCTTGTTGCCTCAGTCACAGTCAAGTCTGTTGGTGTACAACGGTTAAAAAATACTATATATATATATATATATATATATACATATATATATATAAACAGCATAAGGATTGGTACTTGAGGATGGTCAGTTTAATTTGCCACAATGTGTATATGTAATAACACAACAGAATGACAATGCACAAATAATGTTGTTTCCCCCACTGAACCAGGAACCAGGGTCATGTTTAACACTGATTTTGTGTATATGTGTAATAATTGTGACATTTACAGGAGTTGGGTTATTTGCAGTGTTGTGGAGGTCTGAGACTATTTAAAACTTCTACTACAACAGTTACACCGGTAAGATCTAACTGATTCCTCACATCATGACATTTCCAATTAATTAATTTGCGACAGAAATGCAGGTTCTGTACTTGAGTTGATATATTGGCACTAAGAGCGTTCCATCCAAAAATGCAATAACATTGGAAAATACATGCATGCTCATATGCCTCAACCAAGCAGTTACACCATGAACCTTTTACAGGTTATTCATAAGACCTATTGTCATGAACAATATTTGAAAGCCATAAGACTGAAGACCTTCATAAAGGCCAGGTGACTTGGTGTTGGCTGTCTTTGTTTGGATCGTTTCTTATAGTTAATATCTAGATTAACTGAAATGATAAAACATCCAACACCTTTCATTCATGAGTTTTTTTTTACAGGCAGATATATGTGTGACAGTTCAGATCATTGTCATGTGATGTTGCACTAACAATTAGATGAATTTGTACTGCATTTCTGTACTGTGTAACTACACACACACACACACACACAGAGAGAGAGTACAGTGCCAGTATGTGATCATGAAGTGACCTGTAGGTGGCAGTAAGTGGCCTGATGTGTACCCCTGTCTGGAACAGTTGGTAGTGATGTAATTGACAACAACACTGTAGTCTGAGTCACCACTGAGTAGTTATCATGCTAATTCCACAGTTTTCAAGCATTTCATACTCCATACAGTTACCTTCAATCACATTTGACTTTGTTATTGAATATCATTTAAATTTGTACCATTCATTTCATCAGAGACTACATAAACTAGAAAAAATGGAGTTGTGCGCAGCACTATTGATGCCTCTGTTACCATTCTTCGCGTTTGAGATTCTTTTTTTTGCAAACATTTGAATGATTGTGATAGATGTGTGGCATTAAAAAGTTGATCAATCATTATCAGTAACATTTCTTTCTAAAGTTAATCTCTGGCTATTTTTACTCAAAACTTTGACAGGTAACCTTACTTTGTTTCATATATACGGATATAATGCATATATTTGAGCTTGAATCAGTATAGGTATATAATATATTAATAGTTGTGTTTAAAAAATTAAAGTCAGGTCATTAAAGTCAGTTTGTAGTGAATATGTAGCATCTTGTTGTGTGCATTACTGCTGCCTCTTAAATGGCAGCCTGATGTGCCCCCACATGCAATAATCAACATTCGATCAGTCTATTTATCCTGTCCTGCAAGTCCAAGTCCCAGAGACGACACTCTGAGGCACTGAGGAAAAAAAGTTCCTGCATCCTTCACTTGTTCCTGCTGAGCTGGTGTCAGGTTGGCCCCATGAACCTCTCCTAACATCTCAAGTATGAGGCTCACACTGAAGTCATCATGCACTGTGGATGTTTGACTGCCAGAGCAGCAGAGCACTGTGTGACGGGTACAAAATACCTCTGATTGATGATGTGTATGTGCTCATGTCAACCCCATCATCAGTCTGGATCACGTTACTTATCCTTTCATAGCCTGATATTCTAATGATAACTGGATATTTTGAGAGTGATGCTTTCTGGAACCACTGCAAATCTCTCAGTGTGACTTGGTTTTAAGTGAACATGCTGCTGAACAAACCTTGAGGAAATCTAGTGAGCCTATGTTGGCCAGTTCAAGGTGTTGGTCTGATGTAGGTGCTGTGTGTCAGCCCTTGAGCACAATGTTGGTGTTCTGTTCTTTGACAAACAGCCTGGGGTAGTCAACCACTGGATCACCAGAGGGAGATGATTTAAAGTGGAGAGTGGAACGTGCTTAGTGGTGAGGTGACTCTGCTTGAGACCTTGTTGGCCTGGTACAGTTTAGATGTTTTTGTGTTTGCTGTGAAGCAGCTTTTCTGCCTTGATGGGACATTTTAGTCTGGGTGGATCTCTGTGACGTGGAGCTCCCTTTTCTGGTTAGCAGGCAAATAGTCCCGACTAAACAGCACATTAATACTTGCCCAAAGAACAAATATTTCTTAAACATGCCAGAAATAGTAATGCACCTGTGTCTAGTTGGTATGTGTATTAATATTTAGTGGTGTGTTTCAGACATGGCAGGGGAACCAGTGGACCCCAGAGAGATTTTGAAGGGTGTGGAGGCTCTGCTGGGGAAGGATGGAGAGCTGCGCAGCCTGGAGGGAGTCCCAAAGGTGTTTAGGTGAGAAACTGAATCTGGACATTACACACACCTTTAACTTATCCATTAAATCTTAACTCTTATACTTGGAGATATCTTATCTCTGCTTTTTTTCTCTTGCAGCCTGATGAAAGGTTCTACTAAAATGGTCAGTAGATGTATGTACCTGAACATCCTCCTGCAGACTAAATCCCATGATGTGCTCAACAGGTGAGATTTAATTGTACTTTGAGTACTCAGTACTGCAAGTCTGGTTACTGTTAACACAGGAGTGGGGCACAGTTTGAAATAAGCTGTAAACTCAAGGACAAAAAACTGATAACTCAAACTTCAAGATAAGTTAAGGTTTGCTTTCTAGCTTCTTCCAGATTTTTAAAGTCCACTTTTGTAAATTTCAACCTTAAATTGTGCAATGTTGCTGAAATCAGCATACAAAACGGCACTGTGCTCTTCTGCATGTCATTTTTTAAAAAAAAAATAAGTGCTTTAATGAAACTGAATGGCAGGAACAATACCACATTTGTATATACATGTTTTTTTGAGCCAGTGTTCCTTTTGTTCTTCTGACATTTTCACATTATGCTTTGTTTTTTTGCATTAATACAATAGCACATGTATTTTTGCTTTGTTTTTTTTCCTGCTCAAGGCACCGCTGACTGTTTATTCTGACACCGTCGAGGCGTCTAACTGCAGTTGGCATTTTCTAATGCAGTGTACTTTGAAAATATTAAGCTTATTGCACTCTGGAGGAGACCTCTTTTAACAAACCACGCAGATATACCCAAACCAACGGTGAATGAATCCTAAAAACAAGTATTGTGTTTGTATGTAAAACCTGATCTATGTTTTTCCACTGTGCTGCCGAGCTCTACACACTTAGTCCCACATCCTGTCAAATAGTCCCCAGGGCAAATGTTAACCTGCCAAACGACTGAAGGATTGTATCACAGAGCACCAGAGAATCAACAGAACTACTCTGAAAATAACCACTTATGATAATCTGAGCAATTCTGACCTAATTTCAATGTCTTTGTTGATCCACCACAGTAATCAATGCCCATCTCAGTCCATCATAATGAATCAGTTGTTCCTTTCGTCATCCAGGTTTATCCGAGTCGGTGGCTACAGGATGCTCAACTCCTGGCTCACCTATTCCAAAAGCACCAACAACTCCCCCCTGCTGCAGCTCATCCTGCTCACACTGCAGAAGCTGCCTCTCAAAGTGGACCACCTCAAACAGGTATTGTCTCAGTCTCTCCACCAGAACACGGTAGCATCACACATGCATAGATAGTTTCATTTGTATCTATTTGTGCAGGTACAGGACAGTACAGGTGCAGTGGAGTCAACTGTGCATAATTCTCTGAGTCAGCTTTGTAAAAAAGGCAAAGAAAGGCTATGTCAGAAGCCACACTCAAACAGATACACACTATTAAAACACTGTTTTTTATGTAAAAAATGATATAAAAAGTAAATTTAACACGGTGAATTATTGCACAAAACTCAGTGGGGAAAAAAGATACTTTGACATAGATACTTTGACAGAGACATTAGAGTAATGTGCTGTTTTTGCCTTTATCTTGTCCCAGAACAACACAGCCAAGCTGGTGAAGCAGCTCAGCAAGAGTGCAGAGACCGAAGGTTAGTTTGCTTGTACATCAAAAATCAAATCAAAACTCTTGAGGTATTAACTGTAGTTTCTCATGATCATATTTGTCTTTAACTTTTAGAGCTGAGGAAGCTGGCGTCTGTACTCGTAGATGGCTGGATGGCTACGATCCGCTCTCAGAGTGTCTCGAGCAGCAGCAACTCTCCTGCTGGTAAAAAACAAACATTTCCCTTTTCAGTTTCTCTGTCTTCCACTGTCCCTTCTACCTGCTTGCAGGTAGTGACACACCATATATTCATCTTCTAGATAAGAAAAAGAAGAAAGAAGAAAGCAAGGTGCTGGTGCGGGATGTGAAAGAAAAGAGTGGAGATGAGGAGAAGAAGAAGGAGAAACCTAAAGCTCATGCACCCAGCCACACAAAGATTCGCTCCATAGGTAAAGTTCAGCTGATGAGCAGCGCACAAGTTGGCCCGTTTATTATATTTAAAGAACCTCTGTATGAAATGTTTGAAATGCTTTGTGTTGTGTAGGACTGGAGATGGACACTCCCAACGTGGCTCCTGTTAAGAAGACGCCCACTGCCCCACAGCTGGGTGACAAGTACAACATCAAGCCTCCAGTCCTCAAGAGGCCAAGGTACTGAACCGTCTGATAGGAAGGCTGCCTCATTATAGCCTCAGATCCACCAAGTGTCCACTTCACTTCACTTCACTTTGTTTCACATATAAACACTTATTTCTGCATTTCCATTGTCAATAGTTGTGGATTGTTTTGTCACCCCTCAGTTCAGATCTAGCACACTAAGCTGAGACTAAAAGGGAGAGCTACAAATACTGCAGCTTGTTGACTGGTCAGGAGAGGATGGATACACTTTCTCAACACGGAGTACAGTGGACTGAAACCACTGTTCATCATTAATTAACTATGATGTGAAAGCATGTTTTGCTGCCTCTTCATCTTAACTAGTTAACATTTAGCAGAAATAAATACAAAAAATCATGTCATTCACCATACTGCTGAAGGCTTCCACTATGAATCCATAAGCACATCTGAAATGTCAGTATGACAGCTCTTACCATTCCATGTGTTGTTATTGTCTCTGTTGGGTGACATACGCTTTAGTGATGATTGAATTTGTAAACATTTAAAAAGTATACATGAATTCCAACCAGATATTGTGAACTTCAGATATTCTCTCTCCTCACTTGGAGAAAAAAACCTTGTCAGAGCGTCGTTCTGTGCACTCTGGTAGCTTTAAACCCCCTGCTGTGCTCCAAACACTGCAGCCTGTTTTTTGTTCTGAAAATGTCACACAGCCACATTCAGTGGATAGTCAGCGAGGTGCTGACATCATTGGTTTAAAGGAAAAAGAGCAAGATCTGGACAGAGCAGTGACGTGGCTACTATCATCTGTTAACAGCCGTGCCACCATAATCAGAGTGCGGTCTGCACTGGAAACATAGAACAGAACTAAAGCGTAGTGTTATGTCTGTGTGGGCAATGTATGGTTCAAGGGGTACTGTCCAGAAAGGTTTGTTGAAACATGGCTTATCTCAGTTAGCAACTGACTCATTGCTGCCCTCAGGTGGCTTATGTTGGTAACTGCATGTTTCCCTTTTTTTTCAACAGCACTGGTTCGTCAGATGCTCCTCCTCTGGAGAAAAAGTACAAACCTCTGAATACGCCCTCCAACTCTGCCAAAGAGATCAAAGTCAAGATCATTCCAGCACAGCGTGAGTTTACACATACATGCATTTAAAGACGGGCTCATATTTATTCTTCATATATAAAGAAAGTGACGGAGCAAATGGGTGTTCACTGCTCTCTTGTGTGCACCTGCAGCGATGGAGGGCACAGGCTTCTTAGATGCCCTGAACTCTGCCCCAGTGCCCGGGATCAAGATCAAGAAGAAGAAAGCTACTGCAAGCACTACAGCTAATACCAAGGTGGTCTCCCCCACCTCTAACAAGGTATGCACTGATCCCACTAGATTTTTACACAGTGTTTGTATTATGGCTGTTGGCAGTCCAAAATATCTTCAGAATATGTTTTTAAATTAAATTTCCATTTATTTATTATTTGTATTTAAGTTTGTTTCTTTATTTTCTTTTTTTAAGTCTTTATATGATAAGTCTGGTTTTGTTCTGTGAAATTCTAATCAAATATGATGGACTTTGCTTTAACGATTTCTAGCTGTTGCATATAAGTGAAGGAACAGCTGAAGAAGAATAAAGCTCTGTGCATTATGCCACAATAAAGCTGTCTACTCAATGTTGTTCCTTTTTTCTGTCCTCAGCCAAGTCCATTTGACAGCAAACCCTCTGCGTATTCAGCATCCTCCACTAAACCATCATCCCCAGAGAGTGCTGCTTCCATCACTCCTACTGATGAGAACCAGGAGCCAGAGCAGCCTGGGACCCCCGTCCCCTCAGAGGACACCGAGCTTTCTGACAACGGTAAGGTCCTTACCAACTTTTGGCAATGAGCCTCTCTCACATTGCATCATCATCTTATGTTTTCTTCCAGTTTAATTGAAAATGAGTGCTCTTAATCTCCTAAACCATTTTTGTTTCTTTGTCTTTCTCTGTCTTTGTGTGTAGGTGAGAAACCGAATGCTCTGGCAGAGCCACGTGGAGAAGAAGAGAGCTTGACCAAGAAGGGCAAGAAGAAGAAGACGGTGCACTGGGCTGAGGAGGAGCAGCTCAAACACTACTTCTACTTTGATCTGGATGAGACAGAGAGAGGTGAGACGTGCTTAAAATGCCCAACGTCTCTCACACCAGCTGGCTAATAACATGAGTTTTTGAAAAGGTTTTCCATGAGCTGGCTGTTAGATGG